>NC_084480.1:237740613-238050113 GCF_030035675.1 Rhineura floridana
ACCATTGTTCTGATTGGTTCAGTTTTCCCGGGCTTTCCCTGGTCATTTTTGAACATGCACAAAAGTGGAAATACATGATTGGCTGGGAACTAGGGAAGGGGTATGGGGAAACGCCCAAGCACCTCCCATGGAACGCCTCCTGCTCTAAAGTCTGCGGTATTGCATCCAAGCGCCTGAATGTACAGCGGATGATTCCCGGTTTAAAAAAGCAAATCGCATTTTTTGCGGTAATGCCAAAGCGGATTTAACTGCGAGAAAGTCCGCTTTAACAGGTGAGGTCGTATGGACCATGGAAAATTAATGAACACACAAAGTGATCATATCGCAGATTATACAGTCGTCTGGATGAGCCCATGGTCTCCATAAGTCAGAATCGACTTGAAGGCAGTCCATTACCATTTTTGCTCTTTTATAAATAGCCTGATTTTCAGTCAGTTACATTTTAAATATACTGTATATATTGTATTTGTGTGTGAACAGAAGAGGAATATCTGCAGGTTTTGAATAAAGCTAGCAAAACACTTATGCTTTGATCCCTGCATGAGCAGAGACTAGGATTCAAATCCTCACACAGCCATGAAGCTCACTGGGTGACCTTTGGCCAGTCATTGCCTCTCAGCCTCAGAGAGAGGCAATGGTAAACCCCCTCTAAATACCGCTTACCATGAAAACTCTATTCATAGGGTCACCAAAAGTCGGGATCTACTTGAAGGCAGTCCATCCGTTTCTCTCTCTCTCACATAGTTATAATAATGTATGTATTTTCTGAAGTGATACAAGAAACTTGTGGTATAACTGGCATTGGAGTTATATGTTTCTTTACATCATAAGGCCATCCTCTGAGATCACTGCATTCGTTTCCAATTTAGTATTTGCTGATGGGCTACCTCATGTAAAAAAATCATATATGACAATTCTGTAAAACCCTCTGCATTAGTTACACAATTTGAGATCAGCACATACCTTGAGTTTTGGAGGTATATAAAGCCAAAATTGTTAGGAAGATTGTGTATGAAGTCCAATTTGCATATTGTGGATTAATGAACCCCTAGAGAAGAACACAAACAACTTTTTCTTTTTGGAAAGATCTTTTGTGTCTCCAAAAGTGTCTCTAATGTAGTCTTACAACCTGAAGCAGGTATTTATTCCTTGGAAACAAACAGTAGTGCAATCCCTTGCAGTCAGTTACTGTCTTTGCCTATTCTGCATAGTTTTTAGGGCTATCTGTCCCTGACTTTTCTTCATAATTATGCTTAGTCCTGGCTAAAAATGTTTAACAAGAAAGTTAACACCATTAGCTATACACTACCAACTACTCCATCTTTGGCCACGAGTTAGAAAAAGCAACAGGCTGCGTTAAGCAGAGATTTCTAGATCTTAACTAGCAAAACTTATTTTCTGGCAAATGGGGCTTGTTCACTACTTTACTTTGGTCTACAACCTAGCAGTGATGATTGAGCTGCTAGGTTTTTAACAAAATTAAATATTCGTAGGTACAGGAGAGCATTTTCAGTGACTAGGGAAGATTAAACTTTTTGTCATTAGGAGTTAGGGAAGGTTGAATTACTGGGCTGCCTTGGCACTTGAGAGTTTGTCCTTGCACAACTGGTTCAGTTGAAATGTTAGCCCATGTTCTCTTATACTGTAGTTTTAAAAGAAATATAATATACTGTTTTATCAGTACTTTCTCAGCACTCGGGGAACTCAAATTAATTCTGTCTCAATTTTAATGGCAGAATCCAGTCCTAACATCACAGAAAATATAGCCAAGCTCCTTGCTGTAGCCAGTAAAAGTAGGTTACAATTATTAAATAGAAGATAAGTTATGAGTCAAAATTGTCTGTGTTTTTCACTGTTTATGGATTTTATTATTTTCTCATTTTAAAAGGCAGAATTAATGCGTATGTATAGTCTTTTCCTTTTCTTTTTGCTTCAGTTGCATTGGTAGCCCTACACTGTGGATGATGATGATTGTATTAGTCACTTCTACATTAAGAATCTCTAATAATAATTTACAGCTTAGGAGCATAAAGCATATCAAAAATTGAGGGGAAAACAATGCCTTACAATTTTTATAGTCTGTAAACCAAATTAGTAAAATGAAAATATACAAAACATTGGTCAAATCAACATGCAATCATTTTAATTATTCCCCTGATGTATTAGTTCTAACCCACCTGTCTTCCCCATCCTTCTTTCTCTGTACAGCATGTGCATTTCGCTACAATGGACTCTCGTTTGTCTACCTCATCTACCTCCTACTCATTCCTCTTTTTTCTGAACCAACAAAAACAACAATGCAAGGTAAGCATGTTTCTGGCATTTTTTTTAAAAAAAGTTTCAGATAGTTGTTCGCCTGCCTGAACTCAAAGAAGTCAGACACGGCTGTGGTTTTTTCTTTTATTATAGTAAGAGACAGTTTCAGTTCAGTGTGCTTCATGAATCTATCTACAGCTTACTCAGAACTCAGCAACTCTGTAGGACTAACTAGTCACAACTTCACGGCATTAAGACGTTGACTCAGCAACTACTCCCCCCCCCAATTCAGCTTAAGTAAGGCTGGGTGGGCACCCTGCTTGCGTGCTCACAGGTGAAGGCTCTGCCTCAACTGTGCCTGTTGAATCTCCCGCCACATTTGCCTCCTGGCATGAGGCGAAGGTGGAGCCTCTGTCACCATCCCATCTTCCCCCTGTGAGGGAGGGGGGCTGTCTACTGGTGACGTGGATGCAACGAGAGGGGGAGTGTCACACTGGGAAACAACTGGCTGGTCAGGTTGACTCTCTACAGGGGTATCTGGAGCTGCTGGGGTTGAACTGTCCAAGTCCAGAGCTGGGGTGCCTTCTGGGCCCCATTCTCTCTTGGCCCTTCACCAGCTTGAACATCCCACTCTAAGTCCTTCTCCTCCACTTCGTTCTTGTCTGTCCACCCCCTCCCAGGAGGGCTCATGACAGATAAAATTTCTGTGAGGAAGTCACTACAGATATAAATCCCACTTTTTAAGAGAGAGAAATAATATTATAAGGACAAACCATAAATAAATTTCAGTTGGATTAATCCAATTTCTTTGCCTTCAGTTTCTTTTGAATTAGCAAAATATTTAAGCTACACTTTCTTAACTCACACTATTGTGTGCACTGCTCTTCACTACGGCTGCATTCAGACTTGGGGTGTAATGCTATTGCAGTTTCTAACATTCTTTTTATACTGCATTCCCTTTTGCATTATGGAACTGTGGCTTTTTGATCAGTATACCACCATATCATTCAAGCCAGTGGGTCTGGTGTTGACACAACAGAAGACATCATCAGACATGTTGCCACCCTCACTCTTTATGCACATGCACACTTCTGTTCTCCCATGATTCATCACACACTAGGCCAAAATACCCCCTCACATTTCATTATGTGAATAGTGGGGGCATGATCCATGAAAACTGTGGGAAATTGACGATGTAAAACTCTTGTAACTCCAGGGTTGCAAATGGATTTTTTTCTTGAAACAATTAACATGGAAATGAGTGCTAAACTTCTGCTAGATTGTGCTAGATTTCCAGAAGTGGATTTTACGTCATGTGAAATATCACAGAAAATGCGAAAATTAGCAGGTAAGGAAACATTGGGAAAGCAGAATAAAGTGTTGTCTGAATGTAGCCTTTTTGAACTGAGGTACAGATGCTACCTAATTTGTTTAGGTCATTATTTATTTTTTACCTTGTATTAGCTAACTCTGTCTATTGAAGTCTGAAGCAGAAAATTGTCTGTCACATAACACTGGCTCAAACTAATAAACAAAATTTATGAAGGCCTTTTAACTCATGCGCATGATCTCATTGAGTAGCTGACAGGCATTGTGTACAGTCTGTGTTTGCATACATTGTGTCATACAATGAATATGTGTTTAGTTTCTTTTAATATCCTGTGTGGGACTCCCCTATATTCTCTCCACCCCTTGGGCTCAGAAGCAACAGCATTAGATTTTCACCTGAAGAGATGCAGAATATGATCACATTCAGTCCAACCATGACATTTCATTTATGGTGGAAGCCTTCACTTTTCCTTTTTTGACAGTACATTTTCTTAACACATAGGTCTTATTAAAAGTCAGTGTTATTGTTGGGGTGCTCTGAAACATTCCTTTAATAAATGGATAGCCTTAGTTCATGATTAGTTTTTGCCAGCAAAATACAGAAGCAAAAAATGAACTTAAGAATCAACTCATATCTTCAACGCTTTAGAAATTAACAATTTTGTTAAATCTTAGTCTTTTTTTATTACAAAAATTTACAAGAACAGAGCAAAAATTAAAAAAAACCAGAAAATGTCTACATGTGGGCTAACATGTCTCTTAAAATGGTAAAGATGACAGATGAGTGGCTAGATTGAAGAGCTTGGGTGTTGCTTCCAGGTTCATACCCATCTATGGTGTTGATTTTGTGTTTTCTTCTCTGAAGCTTTTTTTGTGCAGGAAGGATGGTTGACATCCTAAACATAGCAATTCTCTGTAAGCAAAATCTAGTAATGTTTAACAAGCATCCTTAATCTTCTAGCTCAGAATTTTAATATTATTTTCTGTTAATGTTTTATAGTGGCCATTTTCAGATAATCCAACTGGCCTGTGCTCATTAATATTGAGGGACAGTATTGAGGGATAGCTTTTATTTCACTGGAAAGATGTGGGCCAGATATTTATTTAACTATTTATAAGACACTTTTCATAAAGGTAGATCAAGATGGCTTACGACATACAAAGGCATTATAAAATTAAACAATAAAAATATTAAAAACAATAATAAAAGCATCAACAAATAATGCATTTGTTGAAAGAAAAAAGATATCACTCATTAGTTACTTGTTAGTTACTCTAGCAGGAAGTTGCAAGCAGCAACTTAGTTTTTGCCATAGAAGGCATATGTGCTACCCAAGTTTTTTGGTTCTTAATATACCATTTGAGAGGGCTGGGATTAAAAATCCAGTTTCCATCCTTTCTACGAAACAGTCCAGTGAATATTAATAAATCTCAATTTATGTGCAGCTAATCTGGCTCTTTTCAATGCCCTCCTTAGTGCCACACTCCCCGAAAATGAATCTGTATGTTAGATTATTCTGAGTATATCCAAAGTAGCCTCAGCCTATGGAGAGGGGAGAAATGTGATCCAGTTCTCATTGAAAGTCAACTCTACCCAGTTCACACTTTCCAAAATAAAATGAGAACCAGAACACAAGTATCCTTTGAAACTGTCACTTGTTCAAATTTTTAATGCCATTCTCCTGCCTATTAATGTATACAAAAATTCATATACTAAGGTCACGTGAGTATAAAAATGCAAATATTAATGAAAATTACATATAATATGCATTATATTAGAGAAATATAAAAATTAGGAAAAATATGCTTTGCAAAAATGTGCATATTAGGAGAAAGTCACACTAAATTACTAATAAATTTTAATGAGGACTTTTTTTAAAGCAAACTAGTGTAGAAATGTGAAGGATTGAATTTAAAATGAGAAACTGAAACTGTAATTGACAGATTGACCCATTCTTACTCTAGCCCAGTGTTTCTCAACCAGTGTGCCTCCAGATGTTGTTGGACCACAATTCCCATCTTTCCTGACCATTGGTAATGCTGGCTGAGGCTGATGGGAGTTGTAGTCCAGCAACATCTGAAGGTACACCGGTTGAGAAACACTGCTCTAGCCAGAGGTGAATTGTTTCGAATCTACTATTACCAAGGAACTTTATAATGTTTTTATCCCTTCTTCACAGGAGTTCCAAGCTATTATAGCCTAATAACAATCCTGTGGGTATAGATTCCATTGGCAGTTTGGCCCCATCTGCACTATTAATTTAAAGCACTATTGTACCACTTTAAACATTCATGACTTCCCTCAAAGGATTCTGTGAATTGTAGTTTGCTAAGAGTTATTAGGAGACCCCTATTTCCCTCACGGAGCTACAATTCCCAGAGTTCTCTGAGAAGAGGAATTGATTGTTAAACCACTCTGGCAGCACCCTTCACAAACTACCATTCCCAGGGTTCTTTGGAGGAAGCCATGACTGTTGAAAGTGGTATAATAGTGCTTCAAATGCATAGTGCAAATGGGGCCTTAGTGAGTTGTCCAAGGTAACCTAGTAAGCTTTTTAGTTGAGCAGACATTTGAGCCTAAATTTCTTGCAGCCCTGTAGCCTGGGGGGGGGAGGAATGTGGGTATCACCTCCCCATGAGCTGTCTCCCCCCCCCGATTTTGTTATATTGTCTGTTTAATTTGTGATATGACAGACAATGACAGCCTCCATTTAAAGAATGATAGCTTGTTTTGAGAACAGGAGGAATTTAAGAATAGGATCCTCTGAAAAATTCAGTGAATAAGGCAGGGTGTGTACATAACAGAAACCTCATCTGGAAGAACCTCAGAAAGCCTGCTCACTCAAGACTTTCCCTGATTGGGTGGATTTTTCATGCTCACAATCACCCTATAATTACCTAGGTAATCCTGAAAAAGCAGACTTTTATAGTAACATGATCCTTGAAGAGTTAAATATCAGAACTTTGTGTTATGGGAACAGTTACTCTACCCCTTGGACGTTACTCCGTTTTTCAGTTTCAGTTATTTCTCTACCCAGCTAGCAATAAAGAAGCATGTTTGTTTGCCTGCATTAAGAAGTAAGACTTTGTTTATTCTGCTGTTATGATGAGTAGAGTGAGATTGGGTGCTTATTGCTAAAGGGTGAAATCAAGACATAACTTAAAGTGATCTGAAAAAATTGCTACCCTAAGCTACCCTTTACTCTTTTAAAGCACTCACTATATTGACAATCGTCATGACTATTTTATCTTCTTTTTCTTGACTACTTGGCAAAGGATGAAAACAGCCCTAGAGGAATAGAAACACTGCTGTGCACACTATAGTTGGCTGCAGTGGTGTAGTGACAAATTTAGAAGTAGGGGGCTGGGAGGGAGCTGCCTGTAAAGTAACAGGACAGTGTCCCAATGCATCCTGCCAGGAGAACACATCTGGTTGGCTGGCCGGCTGGCCCCCTAGGCTGCAGTTCAGGTCTAATTTCTGATTTTCTCCAATGTGAGCATATCAGCATGAGGTCTTTTCAGGATGGTGACTCACAAGCATTTAGCTAATTTGTTTTTTCTTGCATTTGAAAAAAACTAAAATTAGTTGTCCTTTCTGATAAAAAAATATACATTAGTAATTCTAGGAAAAACTGAACTGTTCTAAAGTATGATTTAGAACATTTTTTCTTTTTGAAAGCTGTATGATGAGCCTCTCATTCAGAAAGCTTTCCTGCATGTTTATCAAGCATTTTTATAAGCTTATGAAAGGAAGTCTATTATGCAATATATATTTTAGAAAGTTAAGGACTCAGTCTCATTGCCATCAACAAGAAAGTTATGCATATTGTTCTCAGCCCCACTCTGCCTAAATGCTTGACTGTTTGCGTTGTACTGTGCTCTTATTCTGTTTCTACATCTTTTTTTTGTATTGGTGTTGTCGTGAGGCCAGTTTAAAATTGAATTTTTGAGAAAACAAGCTCCACACTAGTTTTTAACGACTTAGATGTAGCATAAATTACTTTGTTTTACGCCTTTTGCTGTCCCATTGTTCACTGTATCCTTAACATCAGTTTTTAATTTAATTTAATTCCTGGTGTTCATACTAAATTTTCTTTAACTTGATCTTTATGTAGCCCATTATGTAAGTTAATACATACTCTGCATGGAGGAAGAGTGAGGGGGTGACTGCCTTTCCCTTCCCCTGGACTTCAGATTCTCAGCAGCAGTGGGGGGGATTGGCTGGTGCTATGTGCTTCCCCCCTCAAAATGCCCAACCTGGAAATGTGGCTGCCCCACCTAACAAGGAAGGCTGGCTACAGGGCTGGTTTCTTGCATCCAAACTACTACTACTACTACCTTATTACTACTACTACTACTACTACTACTACTATTACTGCTGCTGCTGCTACTGCTACTGCTACTACTACTGCTCGCCTGTCACTGGCAGGTCACACAGGCATCAGCCTGCCTGTATGAAGAGCTCTGATATGGTCTTGGTCTTTATGCTGTAGATTTACTTGTGTGAAAACGATTATTGTGAAACCTACTCATACATGAGTGTGCATTTATGTGCTTGTAGGAACACACATTCTCTGCTTGTCTCCAAAGAAAACGGGAAGTAGGGATATTTATTTTTGTTATTTTTGAAGTTGCCATACCTCAGGTGAATCAGTCAAATGTTAACAAAGCAAACTTGCTATAAAATAAAGGGGGAAGGAAATGGCTTCTGTTTTCCTTCTGTGTTCTACTTTCCTGTCTTTCTTTGCTTTTGCTTTTCTGCACGCTTCTCTTTAGCCTTTACACTATTTTTATTCTCATAACTCACTGGTTGATTAGGGCAACTAGCCTTCATATGGTTTACTTAATTTAATTCTTCCTTAAATTATTTCTTTTTCCTTTAGTTTGATGTAGATTTTGGAAGGTGATGATTCCCCCCTCTACTGAATGCTAAAACTATACTTCGTTTTTTCCTCTTCCTTCCTGTCCCATTTTATTCTACAAGCAGCTGTTTCTCCTCTTATTTTCCATTCCACCTGGATTTCTCATCTGTGTGCATGGATTTCCTTGTCCTTCTGTTTACTTGTAATACTTGTCTCATTTGAAAACTACAGATCTGACTGCTTAAATGAATGTAAATGCTCTGCATTTGTATTTGTATCTGCATCTCTGTTTGAACAGCAGTATTTGAAACTGCTGTTTCATTATTTGCAGGTATCTTGTTTTTGCTGTCTACTGTTATAAAGATAATAAGCAGTAAAACATACTGTTATTCATCCTAACATGATCAAAGGAAAGCATCCCCTCATGTAAAACGCCATTCCAAAAAGTCCTCTAGACTGAGTTTATGTGAATATGCCTTAGTGCAGGCGCTCTCCAGACATTTTCAACTACAGATCCCATCAGCCCCAACTATTATGGCCAACAGCCGGGGATAGTGGGACCTAGATTGCACTACACCTGCAGGACACCATATTGGCTTTCCTTCCCCAGTGAGCTCACATTTACAGTGTTGCTAATTTGTGATCAAAGAAGACAAGTCACAAAAATAAATATAGCTACTGAGGAGAACAAAGGGGAATCACAGAGAGGGAGAAATCAATCTGTTGCCAAACCATGTTTATTCTCCCTGTAAAAACATTGGGAAAATATAGCCCTTCTTCTCCATCCATTCTTTCAAACATCCAAATTATATAAAAAATGGGGCGGGGGGGACTGGATGGTGGTGGAGTAATGACCAATGGCTGCAGGACACAATTTTCTGCCAAATAAACCTGAGATGTTGAGGTAATTTATTTAAGGGCAGACCTCCAAAAGCTTGCTTCACTGTGAATCTTCAATCCACTTAACTCTCAAATAATCTGTGTCAGGCTAGAGACCATCTAAACTATATTTTTTATAATATTACAGCTTATCTCTGGAAGGAAGGCAGAATCTTCAGTTGAAGTATATTTGAAGATTTCAAGGCACCTAAATATATCATGGTCAAACTCCTGAGACCAGCACTGCTGTAACAGATTATACTGACTTTAACTCTTTTTAGCAATGCAAATGCAAAAATCCATAGCAAGAGAATAAAAATATATAATTAGGAGTAATTAATTCCACATTCAGCCCATTTTATTCTCACAAGATCAGTTTTTAGGTGGTACAAAAGTCACAGTTTTTCCATCAGATTATATTTTATGGAAAAAATAACATGGAAATGAGACAGAGAAGTTATCCAGGTCTTCCTAATGACTTTAGTACGACGTTCCATATCGGGGTAATTTGAAGTAATAGCTCTCAATAGGTCACAGTAGAGACCTTTATCCTCCAGTCCCTCTAAAGTGGGGCAGGAGAGAGAGAGCACCTGAAACTATTTTGTTGCCTGGGGGGGTGGGGTGGGGTGGGGGGGTGTGAAAACCCAAATATGGTGAATTTTGACCCAAGTAAGTAGTAGACGGTGAAATAGACAGTAATAAATTTGCTAAAATAAGAATTGCCAGACACAAGCCTGCCTGAAAACCACAACCTCAGATATTTAAGCAGTGCCTCAGTCCTATGTGTGTAGGTACACAGTGGAGAGGTTCACGTACAGAGGTGTTCTCCTTCATGATTTGAGATGTTCCATAACTGAGCCTTAGCAGTATCAAGAAATTCTAGAGCTAAACTCTGTTTACAATTAGGCTCTGGAATAAACTGTCTTCATACCTTTAGGCAGGCTAATGAATGTAAGCAGCTTAGATTTCCTTAAAGCATTAAATCAAGAATAGGATGAAGAAGGGTATGTATATCAGGGAGAGCACATCTCCACTGTGCTCTTCTTTTTTCAAACATCCTTTCTTCCACCCTGTAGCCGCTGAAATCGAGCTGGCCAGCCTGGGAGAATTATTAAAAATATCTTCTTCAATATTAATTATTACCACTGTGGTCTTCACGTTGAGTGTTCACAGTCCTCTGTTCTACCATCCTATGGGCACAAAGGTCTCAACCTTCATCACAAGCGCTCTTTGGATGTTTTTGTCATAGGAAGTCAGTTTTCAGCTATGGAACAACAATAGGGAACTGACCATGCTGTTGAAGCCTATGTGTGTTGGATATTATGTATAAAGGCCACCTTTCTGAATGCCATCACTGAGTGGGAATGCCATCACTGTATGGAGATGACAGAGGCAGGGAGACGGCATGCTCTGACTCTGTCCCATGCAAGATCAGCCTGAAGATATAATCCAAACTAACCTGATGCCTTTTGCTTCAGAACTATTGCTTTAGTTATACACAAATTTAATCTGTTCATTAACAGACTAAAACAGTTATATTAATTGATTAAAATTAATCTGTTGCTAGGGTGGTAGCCCTGGGGGATAGTGTTCCCACGTATTTCTTGAAGAAAAATTATAGCAAGAATTTTATTCAGTATGGAACATGATAGAACACTTCTCCATAAGAATATAAGAGCCCTGCTGGATTAGACCAAGGTCCCATCTAGTCCAGTATCCTGTTCTCACAGTGGCCAATCAGATGCCTTTGGGAAGCCCACAAGCAGGATATGAGTGCAATAGCACTCACCCCACTTATGTTCCCTAGCAACTAGTACTCAGAGGCATATCATCTCCAATAACAGAGATACTACACAGTCATTTAGTAGTCACTGAAGCCTTATCCTACATGAATTTGTCTAATACCCTTTTAAACCCTCCAACATGGTGGCTATCGTTATATCTTGTAGCAAATTCTGTAGTTCAGCTAGGCAGTGCACAAATGTTTTCCTTAACATTCAGCTTCATTGGATTACTCTGGGTTCTAGTATTATGAGAGAAGAAGAAAAACTCTGCACCATGCATAATTTTATACACCTCTATCATGTCTCCCTTTATTGCCTTTTTTTAAAAAAACCTGATTGGCTCCAGATGTTGTAACGTTTCCTCACAGGGGAATTTCCTAGTCCATTGGTCATTTTAGTTGTCCTTTTCTTTTACAGCTCTCCAGTATCCTTTTTGATGTGTGACAACCAGAACTGTACACAGTATTCAAAGTGTGGTTGCACCATACATTTATATAACAGCACAATGCTATTGGCAGTTTATTTTAATCCCTTTCCTAATGATCGCTAACACAGAAATGGACTTTTCCACAGTTGTCACACACTGGGTTGAAGTTTTCATTGAGCTATCCATCAGGGCCCAAAGATCTCTTTTCTGATCAGTCACTACCTGTTTAGACCCCATTAGTATATAGACGTAAAGTCTTCCCACTTACCATCTCCTTATTATTATCATCCTTTTTCAGCTACAGTAGTTTTGAAAAATAACACTTTTCAAAGTGTGTGAAAAAATATTTAAAGTGAATGCATGCTTTATATCAGTGGTTCTTAAACTGATGTGGATCTCTTTAGGAAAGTATGAATAGTTTCCAGGGAAGAGCCAAGCTTCTCCCAACTTGTCCCGGTTAGCATCCAAGATGCAAAGTGCTTGCGTATCTGTCCAGTACGCAGTAGATTGTGTTAAATCTCTTGAGGTGCTAATCCATGTAAGGCTATCATCTCTGTGCATATGTTGGAAAATAGTTTGATTTTGACTTTTTTTTAAGCGAAAGATTGCTAGTACACAGCATTTTGGATAGTGTGCAGAAAAGGCAGGTGATGGTAGCATACTTGAGGACAACGAGGAGGGAAGATGGACGTTTGTGCAGTCTCCTGAAAAATAAAATGGTAGGAGACACAGAGCTAAGTGTATCTGTTTTTTTGTTAGAACACTTTGGGCCTCCCTTTCTAAATAATATTATATTTTAAATAATCATGTTTTATTATGTCACATTAAAAAGGGGGAGGGAGAACCATTACAAGTTATATGTATTTATTATTGTGCTCAGCATAAAGGCAAGATGCATTCCACTGTGAGTTGTCAGCCTTTTTTCTTCCTTTCGAGAAGGGAGTTGCAGCTGTTTCCCATTATTTGACTGTTGAAATGGCCCTGCTGAAGAACATGTAAGAGAGTCTGGACTTGCTGTGTAGACAGTACTGCAGCTAGTCAGGAACATATTTGAAGGAGCCCTTTAAAAAGGCTCAATATGCTACTGGCAAGTAAGCTGAACTGTGACAATGCCACTGTTTGTTGTCACATTGCTTTCATTGTCATAAATCTCTTCACTGTTAGAAGACTGTCTCCTTGGTACAAGCTGAAATCTGTCTGCTGTGGTAACCTACCTTCCTCTTAAGTAAATAAATAGACTAATAGGCTCCTACTGGGGGAAAGGGCAGGATATAAATCTATTAAATAAATAAAATGCATTTATTCACAGCTTATTTCTCTTGCTTGTAGGCTCACCTTACCCATACTTTGTTGCAAACAACATTGATCTTGCTCTACATGTTAAGTGGGCAATGGAGAAAATGGTTGTGGTCGCATCTTTATATTCGTCAGACCAGACAATGCTGCTCTTGCTCTCCGGAACTTTTGAGGCATTATATTGTAGTGAAAATTCTCAACCTGTTTAGACTTTGGCATGAATTCCTCCTGGTTACTTACCATCTCATTATTATCATTCTTTTTCAGCTACAGTAATTTTGAAAAATAACACTTTTCAAAAGTGTGTGTGAAAAAATATTTAAAGTGACTGCGTGCTTTATATCAGTGGTTCTTTAAAAAACTGATGTGGATCTCTTTAGGAAAGTATGAATAGTTTCCGAAGGGCCAAGCTTCCCTCAACTTGTCCCAAATGGTTGTGGTCACATCGTTATATTCCTCAGACCAGACAATGCTTCCCTTGGTCTTTGGAACTTTTGAGACACTACATTGTGTAGAAAATTCTCAACTTATTTAGACTTTGGCATGAACTCCTCCTGGTTATTGCAGGAGGGAAGAGTAATAATAAATGAAAGCTATACTGCATTTATTTGAACATGATACCACCATGGGCACCTTTTTCCCCAGAGAGATCTAGTGGTTAGGGAAATACAGCATTCAAGTTAACTTTGGGCATACTATTTAATTTGCATGTTTTCACTCACACTGAGGAGGAAGAGCACATGATATCTCAGAACTAAGATCTCTACAGAATAGAATGTCCCTCAACCCCATCAAAAGCTATAGATGGTGGTGGTTGTTTGTTTATACTTATTAGTCATTTTCCTCACAAAAGTGACCCAATGTGGCTTAAAACAAGTTACACTTTTAAGACTAGCATAATGTATTATTTATTTTAAACTAAAGTATGCTTTTTGGATACTGAACTGCATACTTGCATTTCACAAGTAGAGCCCAACAGCCATGTGTTGTGGTCTGCTATGTGCTTGATGACTATCCTGTTCTAATGTGCACCAGGAAAGCAAGAAAAATGAGAGGTTGAGTGAGATGCTTTGGTCGGCGGCTTTACATGGCTAGCTGGTTGCATTCAGCTTGGTGAGTCACAAGTTGTACAGGTTTGTCTTAATGCAGAATAATTTCCCCATGGCTCCTACTGGCAGGAAGGGCAAAATAAATAAAATAAGATGTAGATACACAAAACAAAAACATAGTCTGAAAGCTTAAATGCACTTCAAAGTAGTACTGTTCAAATAATAGGGGTGAGATGCATTGCATAGGCATATTTGGAACAAGAGGCACATGCTGTATTGCATCATAAAGTTTTGTTTAGTCTAATCCCCAGATTTGCTTCCAAAGTGAAACAATCCTGTGGAATTTTTCTACATAACGTTTATATGCTGCTTCTAATTTTGAAGGTGCTTTTAAAATGGTCCTGTTCATCTATCCATCAACTCCGTGAGACTGATCACAATTAATCATATTTCATACAATGGTAATGGAGTCTTAAGAAATTGCAACTAACTGTTAAATTAAGACAGGGAGAGATCAGGGTGCATTCATGATTGACAAAGTCTTCTTCAGTGATCTATTTATTTATTTATTATTTGATTTATATTCTGCCCTTCTTCCCAGCAGGAGCCCATGGCGGCAAACAGAAGCGCTAAAAACACTTTAAAACATCATAAAAACAGACCTTAAAATACATTAAAACAAAACAACGTTCAAAACATTTTTAAAAAAAGATTTCAAAACAGTTTTTAAAAAAGCTTTAAAAACATATTTTAAAAAAAGGTTAAAACATTATTAAAAAAACATATTAACAAGCAATTCTAACACAGACGCAGACTAGGATAGGTCTCAACCTTAAAAGGCTTGTTGAAAGAGGAAAGTCTTTAAAAGGCACCAAAAAGATAGCAGAGATGGAGCCTGCCTAATATTCAAGGGGAAGGAATTCCACAGGGTAGGTGCCACCACACTAAAGGTCCGTTTCCTATATTGTGCAAAACGAACCTCCTGATAAGATGGTATCTGCAGGAGGCCCTCACCTGCAGAGGGCAGTGATTGACTGGGTATATAAGGGGTAAGACAGTCTTTCAGGTATCCTGGTCCCGAGCTGTATAGGGCTTTGTACACCAAAACTAGAACCTTGAACTTGGCCTGGTAGCAAATGGGCAGCCAGTGCAATTCTTTCAGCATGCAGGGTAACATGCTGGCAGATATCCAGCCTCAGTGGGCAGTCGCATGGCAGCATTTTGCACCAGCTGCAGCTTCCGGACCAACCTCAAGGGCAGCCCCACATAGAGCGCATTACAGTAATCCAGCCTGGAGGTTACCAGTGCGTGGACAACAGTGACCAGGCTATCCCGGTCCAGAAACGGCTGCAGCTGTCTTACCAGCCAAAGCTGGTAAAAGGCACTCCTAGCCACTGAGGTCACCTGGGCCTCTAGCGACAAAGGTGGATCCAGGAGCACCCCCAGACTATGGACCTGCTCATTCAGATGGAGTACGACCCCATCCAAAACAGGCGACTGACCAATTATCTGAACTTGGAAATCACCAACCCACAGTGATTCCGTCTTGCTAGGATCCAGACTCAGTTTATTGGCCCTCATCCAGCCCACCACCGAGTCCAGGCAGCAGTCGAGGGCTTGCACAGCCTCTCCTGATTTAGATGTTACAGAGAAATAGAGCTGGGTACTATCAGCATACTGCTGACACCTCATCCCAAAGCTCCTGATGACTGCTCCCAAGGGCTTCATATAGATGTTAAACAGCATGGGGGACAAGATGGTACCCTGCGGCACCCCACAGAACAACGGCCAGGAGGCTGAAAGACAGTCACCCAATGCTATTCCCTGAGAGCAACCCTGGAGATAGGATTGGAACCACTATAAAACAGTGCCTCCAATACCCATCTCACCAAGTCGGACCAGAAGGATACCATGGGCAATGGTATCAAGAGCCACTGAGAGATCAAGTAAGAATAACAGGGTCGCACTCCCCCTGTCCTTCTCCCAATAAAGGTAATCCATCAGGGCAACCAAGGCCAATTCAGTCCCATAACCAGGCCTGAACCCAGATTGGGATGGGTCAAGATAATCTGTTTCATCCAAGAGCACTTGCAATTGCTGCACCACAACCCTCTCAATCACCTTCCCTAAAAAGGGGGTATTTGCAACCGGTCGGTAGCTGTCACAAACCAATGGGTCCAGGGTGGACTTTTTCAGGAGTGGTCAGATCACAGTCTCTTTCAAGGTGGCTGGAACCATTCCCTTCCGCAATCATGCATTGACCACACCCTGGATCCACTCAGTCAGACCACCTCGGCAAGCTTTAATAAGCCAAGAAGGGCAAGGGTCGAGTGGACATGTTGCTGGCCACATCATCGCAAGCACCTTGTCTACGTCATCAGGCCGCATCAACTGAAACCGTTCCCAAGAAGTTGCAGCAGATGTTGCACTGGACACCTCATTGGGGATTACAGTAGATGTGGATGGGGCATCAAGACTGCTGCGGAGGCGAGCAACTTTACCCTCACAGTGCCTTGCAAACAATTCATAGTGGGTATCCGAAGGGTCTAAAACTCCATTTCCTGGAGTTGATGTCAACAGATCCCTAACAATATGGAAAAGCTCCACCAGACAGCTACTTGAGGATGTGATGGAGGCAGAGAAGTGGGCCTTCTTCGCCGCCCTCACTGCCACACAGTAGGCATGGTTATGATGTTTTACTCGTGCCCGATCAGCCTCACAGCATGTCTTTTGCCACTTGCGCTGTAGCTGTTGTCCAGCCTGCTTCATTGCCCTTAGCTCACTGGTGTACCAACGTGCAAGCCAGGCTCCACAATGCCGAAGACGGTGCTTGGAGGCAACTGTGTCAAGAGCCCAACGCGCCTCGCTGTTTCACAGTGTGACAAGGGCTTCAACAGGATTACCTGTTCTATCTACTGGGAACTCCCCCAGGGCATTCAGGAATCCAGTGGATTCCATTAGTCTCTGGGGGTGGACCATCTTAATCTGTCCACCACCCCTGCAGGGAAGTATTGAGCCCTAGCTCTTCCAGGAGGATCAGGGAGGGGAGTCAGCTGAGCCCCAGCCTCCTCAGGTAGAGCAGGGGGGAGGAATCAGAGGTAGATGAGGCTTTCGAGGAGAATGAGGGAGGGGGAGTAGTTGACAGTCTGCCAGTTCCTACAGACAGCTCTCCCGCCGAAGCAGACCTCGCTCCACCTACAGATGCCCAAACAGAGATGTTGGGGGATCACTGGGTGAGTGTGCCAGCTCCACCACCACCACCCCCAGGATTCCCCGCCTGGCACTTTCTGAGGCCGAGCCGGCACCTATCGAGCCTGTACTGTTAGATGAGCTGGTGGAGGCTCGCCCCCCTTCGCACCGTGTGACACGCCGCGAGAAGGTGGGACTTCGAAGGAGTCAGAGATTACAGGCAGTGGCGCCCCGCCTAACTCGTTTGCTGAGTCAACTTTCTTCACACGCTGCAGAGTAAGCCTCAGTAGCTTAGTTAGGGACTGTAGTGAGTTAGCATAGCTAAGTCTATGAATTGCACTGCCTTTAATGTAAAAGTTACTTTAATAAAACAGGATTTAATTCCAGTCTCGCCTCCATCTCATGTCTCGTACTCTGGGCAGGACAGGAAGGATCGGAGCCATAAGTCTAAACTTCACCAGGAAGTGATCTGACCACGACAATGGGGTGACATCCACCCACCTATCTCCAGACCACCCCTTCCTCCATCTGGAGCAAAAACCAAGTCGAGGGTGTGCCCTGCCCTATGTGTTGGGCCAGTAACAACTTGAGACAGCCCCATGGTCGTCATGGAGGCCATGAAGTCCCAAGCCGGAACACTAGAGGCAGCCTCAGCATGGACATTGAAATCACCCAGCACTATCGTTCTGGGCTCCTCCAACACTTCAGCTGAGATGACCTCTGTCAGCTCGGTCAGAGAAGCTGCTGGGCAGCAGGGTGGATGATACACCAGCAGCAACCCTAGTTTACTGTCTCCTCGGCCCGACACCAGGTGCAGGCCCTCACAGCCAGCTTCAAGACAGAGTGGTTTCCTGGTGACAGAGAGGAAAGTTCTGTAGACCACAGCAACTCCTCCTCCCCATCTCTGCAGCCTGTGCTGGTGTTGCACCGAGTATCCAGGTGGACAAAGTTGAGTCAGATCAACTCCTCCCAGCTCACCCACCCAGGTCTCGGTAATGCACACCAAATCAGCACCTTCATCCACAATCACATCATGGATGAGAGTGGTCTTATTGTGTACCAATCTGGCATTAAACAACCACACACACAGGCCAGTGGGCACGGCAGATGAGGAGCAAGGAACCCATCCATGAGAGGAGTGGCAGCAAGGAACAAGGCGCAGATAGCCTTGCCCTCGCCTGCTATGGTAATTCACCATATCCCCATGGCTATATTTCCCTCTGCCTGTAATCACTGAAATTGGGGTGGCATCACTCATGTTCCTCCGTACTAAGACTACTCCCAAACACTTGATATGGACCCAACACGAGCCCACCAACAAAATCTACCAGAGCGAATTATCCCCGTAGGCCTCTGCGAGGATTGGGAACAGTCGTACCCATTCAAACTTTTTCACACAGGGCCCATCTACTTCCTTCTCCTGTCTCACACCCAGGGAGGGCCAGCCTTCTGACAATTACAGACTCTCACTCTTAAGGCATCTGGCGACTTTCTCCTATCATTCAGTTCACCACACAGGCTCCCATCCTGTGCAGGAACTACACATGCACCACATGCCCTCCTCACCACCAATCTCCTCTAGATTGGTTTAACTGAAAACAAATTAAAAAAAAGAAAAGGTAATAGAAGGGGGGTAGCACCCTTGCCCTCGGGACTTCCTAAGGGGCAACCCAAGGGGAAATCCCCTTTGGAGTTGCCCCGTCGGTGGCAACCCCACCGACGGCAGACCCACCGCCCAAGGGCAGCTGGGCTTTTATGTCTCCTGACCCAGCCAGCAGCTGTTGCAAGAGGCTGCAAGTTTAACTGCAGCTTCTCTCTGGAACAAGGGTCAGGCAGGGGGTCCCAGTCCTTGCAGCACTTACCAGGGACTTTAGCTGTCTTGAGAGACAGCAACCCAAAGGAGCGAGCAGCAAGCACCAGATGCTCAGATACTCACTCCCAGGGCAGGTCTTCTTCAGTCCCCTAGTCAATCAATGCAAAAACACCAACTATACTATTCAGCATAAATCTATGTGACAGTACAATTCACAGCACAACTCCTGCAAAGATAAAAACATTATTTAAATACTGGAAATATAATACTGATCTAAATATGAGAAAACTTTACACAGATCTCTTGCACCAGAGTCCAATTCTGTATCCACTGGACAATTCTAAAAATTCACCAGAATGTTTGGAATCCTAAACGTAGACATAAGAGAATTTGCAGCTTTGAGGTTGTATAACTTTTGAGGTTGTAGAAATCTGGTGATGTTTGAGGCTCAGATGAGTCCTCTTGAAAGCCCCCTGAGAAAAAAAGTTACTTGCAAGCTGCAGAATGCTTTTGAACGTTGAAATCTGCTTCCTCTGAAGGTAGTGGCTGTCCAATTTGGAAGCTGTAGTGGAGCATAGCATTTAAGGCTGTAATCCTTTCTTTTCCAATTTGGCATAACTTCTCCTTCCTTCGGTGCTATGAAGAAGTTGCCCTAAGGCACCAGAGGACAGAGACTTCTTGTGTGGGCTGTTCTGATTTCAAATATACCTGTTTAGGGTCAGTCCTAAGTTGGACAAAATCAGTACATAGACACAGCATATGCAATTTTCTGACATAAAAAGACCTTTCAAAAGAGTGTTTGTTTTTTATACTTTTTTGTGTAAAAACAAAACAAAAACTGGAGTTTGTTAAGAGTTTCTGTAATGTTACAGCTCTATGAGACAGTATCAACTCCAGGTAGTAGTAATTAGGACAGTAATTGCTCTCAACTATATGGGTCTTCCAGAAATGTTCAAGTTGATAGTCCTTACCTTTTGTTCACTGCTAAACTGTTTGTTAAAAGATGCATTGTCCAAGAACTTGTTTTTCTGATTTTGGTGAAAGTGGCTTAGACCTTTAGCAAAATCAATAGTCTTTTGTAGTGATATTGCTGAAATTCATTATCACATGGTTCAGGCAGGGCTGACACCAGCCTTCAGGAGACCTCAGCATGGCTTGCCTGATGGGCCTCCTGCTGCTCTTCCCCCCAGCTACCCCCATCTTCCTCTCACTCTCCTTTTAAAAAAATTTACTGTTGCTCCCTCCCAATTACTCTGGTAACTTCAAGATTGGATTACTGTAATGCGCTCTACGTAGGGCTGCCCTTGAAGACAGTTCGGAAGCTTCAGCTGGTGCAGAACGCAGCTGCCAGATTATTGACGAGGACCAGTCGGTCTTCGCATATAACACCTGTCCTGGCGCGTCTGCACTGGCTTCCTATTTGCTTCCGGGCGAGATTCAAGGTGCTGGTTTTGACCTATAAAGCCTTACACGGCGTGGGACCTCAATACCTTGTGGAACGCCTCTCTCGCTATGAACCTACCCGCTCACTTCGTTCAGAATCGTTCAGAATTGTTCAGAAGCCCGGAGGGTGGTTACGAGATCTAGGGCCTTTTCTGTGGTGGCCCCTGAGTTGTGGAACAGCCTCCCCGAAGAGGTACGCCTGGCGCCTACACTTCCATCTTTTCGGCGCCAGGTAAAGACCTTTTTATGCTCCCAGGCATTTTAATCTTCTTAATCTTTTTTAATCTTTTAATCTGTATTTTTAATTTTTGTAGTATTTATTTTGTTTTTGCTGTGCTTTTTGTTGTTTGTTTGTATATGTTTTTGTATTTTATTATGATATATTGTATTTTATCTTGTTTGTTCACCGCCCTGAGAGCTATTTTGCTAAGGGCGGTATATAAATTGAAATAATAAATAAATAATAAATAAATTAACTTATAATGGCATTCCATTATCTGGACTTCATCTCTACGTTATGCATGCTGTGCTGCTGTGGATTTTGGTAAATGTACTAGTTTCTCGGCCAGCTGTACTGGACAGACAGTAGCATGTCCTCCAGCAGAACAAATCCAGGGTCCCAGTGGAAAAAGATTCTCCTAATGCTCGAACTAAATTTCCTCTAATCCTTCATGGTCTGGAAGGCATTATTCACTGAACACAGGGTAGCTTGCAGATTTGTACATGGGTCTCAAGCAAGCATGGTGTTCCAGAGATATTCAGGTCCCAGACCATTTAAGGCTTTAAAGGTCAAGACTAGCATTCTGAATTGGGCCCAGAAACAAAACTTGAACCCAATTTAATTTGTTTCAGAATAGCCATGTTATGTCTGTGCTGGTTTATACTTGCCGACAGCTAGGCAGAAGAACTGGCTCACAGTGCAAATTTCTAGACCATCTTCAACTTTTAATCTAGAAACTGAAGGAGCGTAGATGACAGTAGCCAGGTGTCTGTCCTCTAGCAGTGAATGCAGTTGGCAAACCAGCAGAAATTGGTAGAAGACATTCTATGCCACAGCTACCACCTGGTCATTTAGTAGCATTGCTGGGACCATGAGTAGTTCCAGATAGCAAACCTGGCCCTTTAGGGTAAATGTGTCCATACTCAAGACCAGTATTGCTCCATCTGGCTGTTTCAACAGCCCCCCCCCCCATCTCTGCCTGGTTTAGATTAAACTTGGTTTGTTCATACTTTTCCAGACTGTTACTGATGTTAAACACAGATCTTATTGAAGCCTCACAGAATTGCTGCTGGATGATTGAGTCTGCTCCTTCTCTCATTGCCATCACCAGATTCCTTTCTATTTGCTTCCTCTTCCCCTTTGGCCCAATCTAGAAATTGTACCCTTCCTTGACCCTAATGGGTTGGCAGCAGTGCTGGCTTACTACTCTGCCCTCCTTGTCTCTAGCTGCTATCCATTGCTATCCATTGTAATCAAGAGAGTGGGTGGGCACATGAGCAAGTGACAGTGGCTGCTTCTCATCCTTCCTATCAGATTGTGCCCAGAGAAGAAGCAAGTGGAGAGAACTGTCAATAGTGGCATGATGCTGAAGCTGCCATGGTAAAGTGTGCATTTGCACAGATTGAGCTGCAGTTAGTCCAGGTTTCTTCGTATATGTGACTGCATTTTGGGGTGGGGACACTGAAGGCCTCTTGCTCAGGGGCCACAAACACCTAGTTAGTCCTGGATTAGTGTTGTTTTCAAGTTACTGCAGTGGTGTAAATCTATAGTTAGGATGGAATTCAATACACTGTATAGTAAAAATCTAGTTGATTAAAAAAGACCTTAGTCTAGGATCAAATTATTTATGGTATGTGTGTTTTACCGTGGTGATGTAATTTTATGGCACAGTATGAGTTGTTCTTGTTAAGACAGCAAATGCCAAGAGTTCAGTAGGCTGGCTTATTTTCTTTGTGCACGAGAGAGCATTGGGGAGATGGTTAAAAGGTGGTGATTTATGTCTTTTCATTTGAAAAGCAGTAAATGATATGTCATCAATCCAGATGTTGTCCATAAAATATTTAGCGCGTAGTCCATCCAAAAGGCTTTTAAGGGCCATGCATGTACTAATAATTAAGCAAGCCAACAACTTTGAGTAGTTTTCTTTTTTTCTTTTAAAGAAAGCTTGTTTGAGACCCTCACAGATTCTATTGCTATTTTATTGACAAGGTATTTTCATCATGCTGCAGCAGGATAGTGAGATTTTTTAAAAAAAGTAATCATTGCCCATAGGGAGCAAAGGTTGTTCTCAGTGGTGGTGTTGTCATCCCTTCAGATGAAGCATAAACAAGTCAGTCTTAACACTATTGTTTGCCAGATTACATTAATCAATAAATAAATATGCTGCTTACTTAACAAATTGATTGTTTGATCTTTGTTATACCAGCAGACAAATAAATCATCCAAACAGCCATTAAGAAACATTTAAACATATCACATGAATGAAAAGGATAATATTAAACTATAACTTGCAGTCATTCAAAAAATGTTTTTTTCTTCAATACCCTATACAGTAGGGCCCCGCTTACCGGCGCTTCGCTTACCAGCGTTCTGCTAATGCCGCGGCTTTCATTCCCCATTTTAAAGCCGCTTTTGCGGCATTTTGCGGCATTTTTGCGCGATGTGCCCCATTATACTCAATGGGGTTCCGCTTTACGGTGGGGGTCCGGAACGGAACCTGCCGTATAAGCGGGGCCCGCCTGTATGTAATATATATATCCTGAAAGGATGTATCAACTAAGTACAGTTCCATATACACACCTCTAAACTGCAGCATATAATGTACTACTTGCACTGCAGGTACAACACCCACACATGGAGGATTCCCATATGGCTCATTATAACTCTGTTTCACTTCCACTTTACCTATTCATACATATTAGCATACATTGCCCTTAGAGTAAACATGAGGCTTGTGCACCTCACATATTCCCACTTAGCCATCCCTCTTGTCTCAGTACTGATCATACTGAAGCACGTGTGTGTATAATGATAGAAGACCATGGCCATAGCTTAGTGACGGAATAAGTGCTCTTGAAACAGAAAGGCCCAAGTTCCTTGGTGTCTTCATTCAACCCCTCCCCCCCGCTTTAAAATGGATCTCAAGTAGAAAGGCTAGGGGAAGTTCCCTATCAGAGACCATTGAATAGACAGTATTGGACTAGATGGGCCAATGGCCTGATTTGTAGTTAGGTATTTTTATGAGAGCCAGTGTGGTATAGTGGATTAGGAATAGGGAAATCCATGTTCAAATCTCTGCTCAGCTATTAAGCTTGCTTGGTAACCTTGGACCAGTTGCTATATCTCAGCCTAACCCACCTCACAGGGTTGTTGTGAGAATAAAATGGGAGGGGAAGAACCATGTATGGTATTGGATATAGGTAAATAAAATGTAAAAATAATATTGCTTAGCTAAACTTTTAAATGAATGATAGTATATTTTAAAATACTATTGTTTAAAGTTTGGATATTTTGTTGTGGTTAACTACAGCTCTGAATCAGTTAAAAAATTACTGCAGAAACTTTATAAATATGTAAAATGTAACTCTACCAAATTCTCATCTTAGTTATTACTACAGAAAGAGAAATACGATAAGAGTTCAGTATGTATAGTGAAGGCCCTCACACTAGCAGAGCAATTCTGATCTAATTCATGCATTCACTAATAGTGTGGTTTTTGCAGAAATCACAGCTGGAATGGGGGATGGGGAACCTTGTTCAACTCTTATCAGCAGCAGTCAGCATGGCTAATGTTCTAACAACATCTGGAGAGCTGCAGGTTCCCCCACCCTTGATGTAAAACAGAAGTGGCTAACCATGGCTCTCCAGATGTTTTCTGTACTACAGTTTCCACTTTCCCTGACTGTTGGCCATGCTGCCTTGGACAAATGGGAGTTGGATTCCAGTGACATATGGAGGGCCACAGGTTAGCTACAGCTAGCATGAAGCTTCATTCTATGGGACTGAATGATTTCCCCCAACCTAGCTCAACAATTTTCTTTTCCAGTGTCAGCCACACTGCTAGGGAATGTTGAATCCACTGCAAATTGGTATAGGAAGACTTGAAACAGATTGTGTTATAGGAATATAAACAAACACAAAACAATATTTTGTACTTGAAGAGGGTAAACATAATTCTGTCTTGGATATTTTGCTTACTTTTATTTTTGTAAGTAATGAGATTATATACTTCACTGTGACTTAATTTTTGTAAAATAATACTTCACTGTGAAGTATAATACCCATCAACTATGACTGCACCATAGGGTATCTTGAACATACAAGCAAGTTGCCCTAAGGTGAAAATACTCTGGTCCTGAAAGTTTCCTGGATTGAAGATTACATGAGCTTTATACGCTAACCACTTTGTACGCTAACCACTTTCCCACTTTTGAAGAGTGGGATATAAGTACAATAAACACATGCCTGGTATACAAAAACTTTCTCCACCTCCCCATCTAGTAGTAGCCAAAAATGATTATGCCATGTGTTAACTCACTGCAGAAAGTAGTCAGTCATGTGCAGCTTAACATTGTAAAATAAACAGTATCAACAAATGTCTTTCCAGAGTCCAGTGGCTCACTTTAAAACGTAGATGATACTCAAAAAAAGAAGAAGAGGGAACAAGATGAATCTTTTCCTTATTAAAAATCCTTTCTTTGTTAATTCATAAAACTCTGTGGTGAATTTACTGAGATCATTATTTTGCTCCATGCTACACAGGGGTTTCACAAATTCTGAGGCTGTTTTTTAATTGATCTTTTTGGGTGCACTGTGATTAAATTCCGGGAAATTGCTAAACTGTGACTCACATGATAAAATCCAATTAGTGGTTGGTTGACAGTTTGTCTCCCAGTTCAAGCATCCAAGTTTCTTTTAATACCACATCAGTATATAGGTTATTGCTGGCAAGAGACTTGAGTTTATTTTGTAGAAGAATGTTGCGCATAGTCAAAAGTTTACTTTGGACACTGCTAAAACTAAGGCATTTTTGTTTTAGCAAAGCATGATTTGGTTTTGTCACTTTTGGCTTCATTTTATGGGTTCAAATGCATATTTAAGTGTTGGGGTGAGAAGGGTTTTTTTTTTTTAAGCCTCTTAAAAATGAACTGTTGTGAAAAAAAGCAACTCTTTGCTGTTAAAGCTTCACAAAATTGACATTGCCTGAAAAAGGAACATGGCATATTCTGCAGTAGATAGATTCATGAGCTAGGTCACACTAGCATCTTGAATTTACACACCATGGGGAAAAAAATCAGCATATTCTGATTGTGGGTTTAAAAATTTGTGGCAATCTGGGGCCTGCTCAATGATCTGCGGAGAATACGTCCAAGCTTCCCCTTCAAATGAGAGGAAGTAGTGAAAAGTGGAGGAGTGAGCCACTTGCACTTTTACTTGTCTTTCACGTATTTTAACGTGTAAAAAGTTTAAGTGGGAAAAGAGCAACAGAAGCATACATGTCGGCTCCTAAATTTACTTGTTAATGAGAATATAATCAGAATAGGAATATTTGTACTTTTAAAAAATTACTGCAGCACATCTTCTAAAAAGCAGATGATAACTGTAGTATATAGGCTCTATTGGCTTCCCATATCATGGGGGTGGGGAACTTTTTGGCTCTGGGGAACAGATCTTTATCTGGGCCTGCCCCATGGGCCAACCTGACAGGTGGATGGGACAATACACCTGTCAATCACAAGATGTCACTATGATGTCACATGATTAACAGTTGGGTTGCCCCCTTGCCTGTCAAAATCACTTGCGCTTCCAAAGCCTGTCCAGTTCCCCTCTCTTCAGCCTCTAAAAAGAATCAGCAAGGGGTGGGCTTTCCAAAGCAAGGAGACTTGTTTTTTTTTCTTCCTTGCTACGTGACAGAGCATTCCCTGCCAGAACCAATGCCTGCTTCAAGTCATTGGCTCTGACAGATACTTCTCTGTCATGCAGCAATGAAGAAACAGGCGCCCCAACAAAAGGGGGGAGGAGATTGCTTCAAACAGCTCTTATTTATTTATTTATTTATTTATTTATTAGATTTACATCCCGCCCTTTCTCCCAGTAGGAGCTCAGGGCAGCAAACAAAAGCACTAAAAACATTCTAAAACATCATAAAAACAGTCTTTAAAATATATTACAACAAAACATCCTTAAAAACATATTAAAACATCTTTTTATAAAAAAAACTTTAAAAACTGCTTTTTTAAAAAAGCATTAAAACATATTAAAAAGCAATTCCAACACAGACACAGGGATAAGGTCTCTACTTAAAAGGCTTGTTGAAAGAGGAAGGTCTTCAGTTGGCATTGAAAAGATAAAAGAGATGGCACCTGTCTAATATTTAAGGGGAGGGAATTCCAAAGGGTAGGTGCCACTACACTAAAGGTCCGCTTTCTGTGTTGTGGAGAATGCATTTCCTGATAAGATGGTATCTGCATCAGGCCACCACCTGTACAGTGCAGTGATCGACTGAGTGTATAAGGGGTAAGATGGTCTTTCAGGTATCTTGGTCCCAAGCTGTATAAGGCCTTATATACCAAAACTAGAACCTTGAACTTAGCCTGGTAGCGAATAAGTAGCCAGCGCAATTCATTCAGCAACAGGGTGACATGTTGGCAATAACCTGCCCCAGTGAGCAGTTGCGCTGCCACATTTTGCACCAGCGGCAGCTTCCAGATCAACCTCAAGGGCAGTCCCACATAGAGTGCATTACAGTAATCCAGCCTGGAGGTTATCAGTGCGTGGACAGCAGTGGTCAGGCTATCCTGGTCCAGAAATGGCCGCAGTTGTCTCACCAGCCGAAGCTGGTAAAAGGCACTCCTAGCCGCTGAGGTCACCTGGGCCTCTAGTGACAAAGGTGGATCCAGGAGCACCCCCAGACTATGGACCTGCTCTTTCAGAGGGAGTACAACCCCATCCAAAGCAGGCAACTGACCAATTGATCTCTCTGTGCATCAGTCAAGGGGGGAGGGGATACTGCTTCGCACTGAGTTTGGGGTGGTGGTGAGAGAGCTCCCTCTCTGTAGTACACCTAGACAGGACTTTCATCCCCACATGGTGAGCAGGGATTAAATCCTGCTGCCTTGGCTGTGTGATCTTGTAGAGCCAAGGCAAACCCTGTTCTCCCAACTTCACCAGTGATGTCAGCTGGCGGACAGGTGGGCGTGTTTTGGGGGAAATGGTGTTATGGGCCAAATTGGGCTCTTTGGGGAGGGATGATTGGCTTGGAGGCTAGAAGTTTCCCATCTCTGCCATATCTGGAAGCGCCCAAGCACTGTGCTTTCAATTTTAGTTCTGTATTGAAAGCAGTAGTTTGCTGCATGGCCTTTTCTTCATGATACTTGTTAGTAACACTAGGATATTCTCACACGACTTCACTGAACATGATGAACCATTGTATTGGTGAAGTGGGCAGAGTATTCTTGTGAGTTCAAACGCAAAATATAAGATAGGCCTGCCTATATCTCCCATTGCATTAATGGGCCTTAAGTACCATTTGCTTTAGTGTGTGTCAGTAGTAGTATGAACAAATAAAGCTGCCTTTGTTTCTATACAAGGCAGCTTCATATGTTCATAGCATTTTTCTATCTAGCTCAATAGTGTGTCGACTGAGCCTTCCCCAGCCTGATGCCCTACAACTCCCATCATACCTAACCACTTGCCATCCTGGCTGGGGCTGATGACAGTTAAGTCCAACAACATCTGGAGTGTGCCAGGTTGGGGAAGTCTAATCTAGTCTGATTGATAGGGCCTCTCATAGTTAGAAGACTTTCCCCAAGCCCTGCTATCTGAGTTTCTTTAACTGGAAATGTCAGGATCCATCTCAATCTTAGCAAACCTCATTGGGATGATGATCTCTCTTTCATAGATCCCATCCCCTGTGAGAATACTCCTACTGGGAGGAAGGGCAGGATATAAATTTAATAAATAAATACACTTCAGACCTCTTTGTACTTTCCTACTTGGGGTTCTGACTGTAGATCATCAGCAGTTTACTTAGGCCCCCATATTCAAATTAAAAGATTTCTTAAAAGCAGCATCTTTGATCCGTCCTCCCATTGCTTATAGGATACCAATGTGAAGGCTCAGCATGGTTCTCAAGTCACTTGTAAAATCTTCCTTTGAAACCTTAAGGTTTTTCCCCACTTGAAAATGACAATATTCTTAGTTGCAGTTACCTCAGCAAGAAGGGTATCAGAAATCAGAACCTGTTCAGCAGAAAAGAGTTCTGCATCTTTCACAGTGGCAGAATGGTCCTCTGACTGTATCTTATTTCTAAGATAAAAATGGTTTCCATAGAACTCAAGAACTACTCCTTCCACCTTTTTTTAAGGCCTTCCTAACTCTCTTGAACATGAGTAAAACACCATTGAGGTTGGCAAGGTGCTCAAGTTCTACATGAACAGGATTAAGTTGCTTTGTCAACACAGTTGTCTTTTCTTTTTCTTCAAAAAGCCAAAATCTGGAAAGAGGGTTTCCATGGCCTTCCTGTCTAAGTTTGGCATACTCTTCTATCAGTCTGTTGGCTCCTGAAAGGATTCGGGCTGATTCCATCAAAGGAGCTACTACTTCAGCAACTTGCTGGGAAAGGGCACTCCTTGGGGTGGGGGGAGGTATGCCATGTGACTACATAGTCATCAGTTCACTCATTCATTAGGCACTGTAAAACAACATTCCCGGTATCTACTGCTTTTTTACATTCTGAAGCTACTTGTCCACCTCCCATCAAGGGGAGATATGGTAATTCAGGATTTACATGTGAATTCCTGTTTTTCTTGAAGACAGTAGGGCAGTTCACTAGTTTGTATGCAGTGCTGTGATGCAGTATCGTTCCTCAAGCTATAAAGTAATACCGGGGAGAAAAGAGTTGTCTTAATTCTGATAGGACACATCCTGACTCTGTCATATCACTTGAATATCACAAAAAGATACCAACTTGCATATAATCATTTATATGCATGTGTGCAAATTTATAACTAATTACTATAATTTTAAATAGAAAAGTAATATATTGCACTATGGCAGGGAAGGGGGGAGAGACTGACTAAGTGATCTGTGTACCTGCTCAGTCTGCTGTCTGTGCTTTGTGTTATTTTGTTTGCTGTGCAGATGCTATTGTGCTTTTATGATATTGGTAAGCCACTTTGGGTTACCCAAAAGGCAACATACAAATATTTTTACAAATAAATAACACACATTAACAGACAGCTTCGAGGTCCCCGCTCTAACTTCTAAGGTTTATTATCTTTATATTAGACTTGGACCAGACACCCTTTGAAAAGATGATTGCTTCAGAATGAGGACCATTGTCTCCAAAGTAGCACATAGCTACCTAACAGGTTTATGGTCATGAAGTGTGACCTTTAGCCTTATGACCTGAGCTTTTTAAGCTTGCCTGTCTGGGGAGTGAGAGGTTCATGCATAGAGTCTGCCTTTCTGGCCCCAGGGGAGGGGCTAATCTGATGATAGCTGCCCTGCTTACCTGGAGAAAAACAGAAATTCACAAATTAAGCCCAGAATTTCCATTTTTCTGTTTCCTCTTAGTCCCTCTGGGCTCAACTGAAGCCCAACAGCACCAGCTGTCACAGAATCCTGAGGGACTGGGAAATGACAGTCTATGAGGTAATTCATATACAATTGGGGATATGGCTGGGCCTTGAGTTTGTGTCTGGAGGGTTGGACATTATTTTGAAAATATTTATATAATGGCTCCTGCTATAGACTTTAGAGTGTCACCCTCTAACAGATTGATAAGGTGAGTTAATAGTTAAAACATGCTAATACCATTATTTTTTACTTATGTGATGAGAATTAGAGGTATTATTGTTTCGATAACACTTTTGCGTGCTTTAAAAGAAATGAGACAATCCCCAATATTTATTTATTTATTTATTTATTCAATTTATATACCGCCCCATAGCCGAAGCTCTCTGGGCGGTTCACAACAAGTAAAACATCTGATATACAATTTAAAACCACATATCAAGCAATTTAAACATACATTAATGGTATCAAAAAATAAATTAGAACATATATATATACACATACAAATGCATATTAAATATTAAAAGCTGAAATACTAAACTGCTTGGATGTACTTCTTGTAGTTCTTGCCCAGCCAGACGTGCGTGCTGTCGAACTGACTAGTGGTGTCTGAGGCCCCGTAGTACTTGACGTTGGGGCCGCCATCCTTCTTCCGCACCGCCATTTTCCCAGCGCCGCCTGCTATCATCTCTAATTCTCTTCCTTTTATTCTTTTTCTTGACGTCTTTTATCTGTAACTGTTACCTCACATTTTGGTCATCCTTGCTTTCACTCCATTATATGCTCCTCTTAGCATTTTCATTCATACTCCAAACCCTTGAACATTTTTTTATAAATATTTAACGTGGCACAATGTTATCCATCACTGAACATGAAGATAAAACCATCACCCGTAAAGGCCCCCTCTGAGATGCTAAGGCTTGAGAACGTTTATGTAAATATTTTTAAAGAAGCTGACAAATATGTGTTTGCGGGTCATAATGGTTCTGTCCCTTGTACCTAGAGAGTTTTGCCCATTGCAGTTACAATGTGGTGTTGTGTGTGCTGAGGGCAAAATCTTGACCAGGTATGCAACCCTTTGGCTGCAACCCTGTACACAATAACTGGGGAATAAGTTCTTTTGAACTCAGTGAGACTTACTTCTGCATAGACATGCATGGGATTCACTGTAGATCTTCCTGTCCCAATCTAAAATATATGCTTTTTATCTAAAAATTCAAACAGCAATGAAGTTGTAACTTGGTAAAAATTATTTACAAAATCAGTAGCCAACATTTACTGATGGTTTCAGTCCATTGACTTTCCTTTTAACCAATGTTTTTGCTGGTAAAAAACCAAGGCCTGCATGTTTGCTTTGGGTTCATCAGATGCTCCAGTTCGAAAAGAACTGTTCTCTTCAGTAGATGCAGTACTCATTTTTAATGTTCACTTCCCTTAGAAAAAGAAATAGAAACAAGTTGCTTCTGTTTTAACAGTAAACTGATGGGAGCTCTGTATAAAATACTAAGATTTCCTCAGTGACTTCTAGCCAGCAATATTCTTTTCAAAAATATTTTTAAAATAGCCCAAACTGGTGATTTGTAAAGAAATGACAAATGTAATGAATTATATTTATCTCTTTAATTTGTTAATGGGCAAATGCACACAGTTAGGGAAATTAAATGGGTGGTTCTTACGCACATATATTGGACAGATGATGGGAAACGTTTTTTCTGCTGTCGCCAATTAGAGGCACACTAGAAGCCTCTGCTTGTATTCCTAGTCTTTAAATACTGGTAGACAGATACTCATCTGAGTGGTGCAATATTTGAATCTTGTTAGTATCCTAAGCCTTCTCTTCCCTTCCCTTCAAGATTTATCAGGGTAAGTAAACTGGGAGAAGATACAATGCTTTATTTTTAAATTTCTCAATCCAACACTGAGCACATTTACTCAGAAGAAGTCGTTGACCTTAACAGATCATTGTGCTTCGAACTGCAACCTTCTTAAAGCTCGGGGCTTCGCAGAATTTCTTTTATGGCAGCTTCTTCTCTATTTAATCAGATATCCACTACCATGCCAAGTCCTATGCTTTGCAGCTTCTGTTGTGTAGCAGCAAAAAGGGGTGGGTGGGCTCATAAACAGAGTAGCCAAGATCCAGGTAGATTTTTAGGCCACTTAAAAGGTTTTGTGCATAACTTAGCAAATGCAAGGTGTCAAAAGTGCCATTCTTCTGCCACACTTTTGGAACAATGTTATATTGGCACATTCTTGATAATCTAGACTCAATCCTTGTCGCATTTGGCAAGGTCTGGAGTGGAGGGAGTTGCGACAGTGTGCATAGTGGTGTGGCTCCAACATAAAAGCTTCCTAATGCCTGAAGAGGCCTTAAGTCTGTTAATAGTTGGTGTCTCTCCTAGTAAGGGATGAACTTGAATGGATGGCAGATACAGCTGTAAGAAAGTAAACTATGAAAAAACAGCTGAAGATGACCTTATATGAGGAACTTGAAAATGAAACATCTCATGGAAGATAGAGCTATCACAAAAACAGCAAGACATAATGCTATAAGAAGAATGCTTTGGATTGAAAGTTGTCAAACTGAAGCTATTGCAAATGCTATGGAATGCTAGCATTGGAATACTGTTATCTGTCAATGTGCAACAATGATTAAATCTAAATTTGTCCAAAAAAGCAGCAGAATTTGGCAAGGAAGAAAGAAATTTTAAGGTACTTGTGATTCAAGGGAGCTCCAAGATTCATTTCTAAACAGTTATTCATGCTGAATTTCATTAGTAATGCTGCATCCCTTCGTTTTCAGGCCATTAGGCAACTAATGAAAATAATTTTTGACCCACATCCATAGCACCATTTCCTGAAATCAGTGTCTTCTGTTGTGGTCACTGGTGGTAGGACATTCTTTCTTTTGATTGTGTGCTGTCCAAAGTCTTCTCAGGTGAATAACTTCACAACCTGGTATGATATTTACATATGGAGTACAGGTTAATGTGCTATTTTCCCAAATGGGGTTTAAGTATTCCTTTTCTATACATTCTAGGAGACCTGTATAGTGGAGGTCAGCTAGATGAAATAATTGTGCGACTGAATTGCCTCCCACTATACCCAGTGTAGTTACCAGTAGACCATAGTCTGCCATATAGTGACCCTGACAGAGATAATTGACTAAAACATTCTATGCTACACCCTTGAACTCCTTTAATAACATAACTTAATCTCAATTTGAAATAACTGCATTCAGTTCTAAATACCCTTATAAATAATTTCTATTGATTCCTACAGGAATTACTCACTAGCAGGTAAGTTTGTTACAAATTTTCTGTTTGCCTTGTTTGCTTTCCCCCCCAATGTATAATTTGAAAATGGCAGCTTAGTTTCAGTAAACTATGTTTATTTTGACATTTAGATAGAATCAAAGAAATATAAACACCAAAGGTAATTATTATGACAGTTTCTTGCTGCATACTTCTGCTGCTAAATTTGCAACTTTGACAGCTGAAAAAAAATTTAACAGTTTATTCCAGACATCAAAATTGTACTGTGTACTTTCCAAATACGTCTTGAACAAGGAAGGTATATTACATGCTTGCACCAGAGTAACGTTATGATTTGTAGATCTGGTGCAAGAAGAAAAGAAACTTCTGTAGATTTCTGGACTGCTTGGTGTGTAGAGCTAGTACATCTATCAGTTGTGAATGCGAGTGTCAAAGGGCAGTAATTTCCTGATAATGCTGATAACTTGGGATGAAGTTCTATGTGGATGCCCATTTTGAGATTAGTCTAGTAACTTGTATGGAATGGATTATTTTTACACCTTGGTGTTCCCCAAAAGCTTTAATGCATACCATTCAGATTTATTTTACTTTATTGAAATTTGTATGCCGCTTTTCCATATAAACATACACAAAATGGCTCCCAACAGAACAACATAAATGCAAATCAATACATTATTACAATAACTAAATCATTTTTAAAAAATACAACAATCCAATAAGTAAATCAGTTTAATTATATGAACATATAACATTTTAAAGTAATCATAAAACAATCATTAAAACATATAAATTAAGGTTTGTATTCAGTGTTAGTCCTACTCAGAGTAGGCCCACTGAAATAATGGGCATGCCTAACTTCAGCTCATTCATTTCAGTATATTTACTTTGAGTAAAACTTGGTTGGATAAAACACATAATAAATAGTCCAATACAATTGCATGTCAATAATAATATAACCAGCAGCCACTGCATGGCAGTACTAATTAGCAAGTATCAAATGGTTCAAAAATTAACGAAGTGTATACACATTTTCATAAAGGCTAAAAATTTTAAAGTGCACACAGTTCCTAGCAACTTGAACATATATTATAAAAATACAGAGCAATTAATAAACCTATACTATAAAGTGCAAAAGTAATTTATAGATGCTAAAAATTAAAGTGCACACATTTCATAGCATCTTGATCATATAAAGTGCTCAAAATATCATCTTTTCATCAGTCCTTGCTGGGAACCACTCTTCTGTCAACAATAGATAGCTTTGATCACCTCTTTTACTCTGGTCCCTCATCCCAGATTCGCATTAAAGCTATTGGATGACCACAAACTTAGAGCATATATGTGAAGCCAATATCTTGGCTTCCACATAGGGAGGACCCACCAAACACCTCTTTCTCCTCCCTGGCACTCACCCAGAGAGGGGATCTGTAGTAATACCAAAAAGAGAGTGCCCCTGCCTCTTACTCCTCCCACAAGGAATGGCCCAAAGGGATGACCACCTTAGCTGACTTCCCCATGAGGGTTGCTCCACCACCCACAGCAGCACCTTGGTCAGGAAATCAAGGGTTAGTGTCAAGGCCCTCAGGACACGGTAGGGTCATCGGTGGCCCGTTGTAATGAGTTTGCTGGACACTTCCAGAATAAGATCGTATGCATCCACCGGGACTTAGACTCTCAGTTTATAGCAGCTGATCCTAATGAGGTGTCCAGAGCTCAGTCTTGTCATGTTTTATTGGATGAGTTTCAGTTGGTTCAGCTCGAGGACGTGGACAAGGTGCTTGGACAGGTACGTGCTACCACTTCGGTACTAGATCCTTGCCCCTCTTGGCTAATAAAAACTAGCAGGGATGGCTGGGCCAGGGAAGTGATAAATGCCTCTTTACGAGAGGGAGTGGTTCCTGGCTGCCTGAAAGAGGCGGCAGTGAGACCGCTTCTGAAAAAACCTTCCTTGGACCCAGAAAATTTCAACAGCTACAGACCCGTGGCGACTGTTCCATTCCTGGGCAAGATCTTGGAATGAGTGGTTGCTGGTCAGCTCCAGGCGCTATTGGATGAAACCGATTATCTAGATCCATTTCAATCGGGTTTTAGGCCCAGTTTCAGCACCGAGACATCCTTGGTCACCCTGTATGATGACCTATGTCGGGAGAGGGACGGAGGGAGTGTAACTCTGTTGATTCTCCTTGATCTCTCAGTGGCTTTTGATACCATCGACCATGGTATCCTTCTGGAGAGGCTCGCGGAGCTGGGAGTTGGAGGTACTGCTTGGCAGTGTTTCTGCTCCTACCTGGCGGGTTCTCTCCAGAAGGTAGTGCTTGGAGAACATTGCTCGACACCGTGGGTTCTCCAATGTGGAGTCCCACAGGGGTCAGTTCTGTCCCCCATGCTTTTTAACATCTATATGAAGCCGTTGGGTGCGGTCATCAGGAGATTTGGAGTGCGTTGCCATCAGTACGCTGATGACACGCAGCTCTATTTCTCCTTTTCATCTTCAGGTGAGGCTGTCAATGTGCTGAACCGTTGCCTGGCTGCGATAATGGACTGGATGTGTCAGGCCCAGGATGAGACTCAGGAACCAGACCAGGGGTTGTAAGTAATTCAGTTTTTATTAGAGTAATGTCCAAACAAAGACTGCGTCTTCTCATGAAGCAGTACAGAAATACAGGTCCTGCGGCATTGAGAGAAAGTTGACAGAGCAAGGGGCTGCTTTCCCGCCGGTTCTTTAAGAAGGGGCCAAACGGGCGCGCAACCTTTCGCTCCTCCTTAACTGCCCCTCAGGCACTACCCGCCTTCTCCCCCTTCTCTCTTGTCTTTTCAAATGTCTTCGTGTGCGTGGCGAAGGGGGAAGCATCGGCCCCTCCTCTTCTGAAGGTTCCGATTCCAGTATGGGGGATGGGGGGGCTGATGGTAAACTGACTCGCGGCTTTTCTGCCTTGGGCAGCCCTCCCTCTTCCCCCTCCTGTTCTGAGCTTCGGAGCAGGGGAGGCGTGGGAATGTCCAGGGAAGATTCTGAAACTCCAAAGCTCTCAGGCTCTCCATTGCTAGGCAACTCTATCTCTGGCATTTCCTCTGCTTCGTCTTCACTCCACTCGGGCGAAGTTGCTCCCCCTCCTCTCTGCCATCCGTCTGAATCCTCTTCTTCCAACCCCTCGGGACCCCAACTCTGCCTCCCGACATCATTCCCTCTCCCAAGCTGTGCCCCCCCTTTGCTGGCTTGGGGCGGTGGGGAAAACGTTGATGGAAAAGTTTTACCAAATCTGGAGCATGCACGTCAGCTTCAGCTTCCCATGATCTATCAGCTGGTCCATAGCCTTTCCAGTGAATCAAGTACTGCAACTTGCGGCGTCTTATTCTGGAGTCTAGGATTTCCCCAACTTCAAACTCAGTCTGCTCATTTACCAGGAGCGGAGCTCCGGGAGGCTCCTCCGGCCGTAACTCACTGGGAGGGGCGGCTTTCGGTAAGAGGGATCGATGAAACACAGGATGTATTTTAAACGTGTCAGGTAGCTTCAGTCGGTACGCCACAGGATTAATTTGAGTTTCTACTTCAAAAGGACCCACCCTCTTGTCTTGTAATTTTCTACATTTACCTGGCATTTGGAGGAAGCGGGTGGACAGCCAAACCCGATCTCCCGGCTGCAGGGGGGGGGCTCCTTCCTGTGCATATCAGCAACTCGCTTGTACTCCGTTTTGGCTTCGTTTAACTGTTGTTTCAATGTCTGTTGTGCCGCCTGCAATTCCCTAAGAAAGTTCTCTGCGGCCGGTACCAGCATACCCTCTGAGCTGCTTGGAAAGACTTTAGGATGGAATCCATAATTAGCGAAGGACGGGGTTTGTTGAGTGCTGGAGTGCAGGGAGTTGTTGTAGGCAAACTCTGCAAAATGCAAATATGATACCCAGTCAGTCTGTTGATAGGACACATAACTACGTAAATATCTTTCCAGAACGGCGTTCAAGTGTTCCGTCTGCCCGTCTGTCTGGGGGTAATGGGTGGAGGAGAGTTTTAATTCCGTCTGCAGCTGTTTCCACATTGCTCTCCAAAATTTGGCTGTGAACTGAGTTCCTCGGTCCGAGACTACACTGTTTGGCAACCCATGCAGCCGGTAGACTTCTTTGATGAATAACTTGGCCGTTTCTTTAGCCTCTAAGGCCCCTGCACAAGGAAGAAAATGCGCCATTTTGGTGAGTAAATCTACCACTACTAGGATGGCTGTCATTCCTTGGGACTTGGGTAAATCAGTTATAAAATCCATGGAGAGGTCCTTCCAGGGTTCGTGTGGGACAGGTAACGGTTGTAACAGTCCTGTTGGTTTTCCTGTTTGTGTTTTTGTCCGCATACAGACAGAGCAGGACTTTACATAGTTTTCAATATCCCGACGCATTTTTGGCCACCAAAAGTCCTTGGCCACGTTCTGAATGGTTTTGTAAATCCCAAAGTGTCCCGCTGTGACGGAATCATGGCACTGGCGTAGGATTCTGAGCCTTAATTCCCCTTCTGGCACATATCTGGCTGTTTTGAACCATAACAGTCCATTCCTCCAGTGGAAAGTTACTTCTGAGTCTTGATCTTGTCCCGTCTCCTGCCTATATCTTAGCATGTCTACATCTTCTTGTTGTGCCTTTTTGAGTTCCTCTTCCCATGAAGGCTGACACGATCCCAACATTAATTTCTCTGGCGGAATCACGTACTGAGGCTGGTCATCTGATTCACTTTCTTTGAATTGTGGCTGTCTGGATAAGGCATCCGCTCTCTGGTTTTTGGCTTGGGCATGATAAATAATCTTGAAGTTAAATCTAGTGAAGAACTGGGACCATCTTATCTGTCTCTGGTTCAGCTTTCTGGCTGTTTGGAGGCTTTCCAGATTCTTGTGGTCGGAGCGCACTTCAATCTGATGAGAGGCCCCCTCTAGGTATTGTCTCCAGTTCTCAAAAGAATCCTTGATGGCTCCTTCTCCCATACTGTGTAGTTCTTCTCTGCTGGCTTTAACTTCCTAGAGAAGTACGCGCAGGGGTGCAGCTCCTTCCCCTCTTGGTCTAATTGCAGAAGGACCCCCCGATGGCAAAATCTGAAGCATCTGCTTCCACGACAAAAGGGCGGGTCGGATCAGCAAAGCGCAGAATGGGCTCAGAAGCGAACCTTCTCTTCAGCTCCTCAAAGGCCTTGGTGGCATTCTCTGTCCATTGAAACTTCTTCTTTCCCCTTAAACAGTCAGTCAGAGGAGCTGTTAATTTGGAAAACCCTGGAATGAACTTTCTGTAATAATTGGCAAACCCTAGAAACCGTTGTACATCCTTTTTGGTAACAGGTTGGCCCCAGTCCAATATACAACTTACTTTCCCTGGGTCCATCTCCACTCCTTCCGCTGAGATTCAGTACCCAAGGAAGTCCAAAGACTTGAGGTCAAATCCACATTTCTCTAACTTAGCATACAGGTGATTCTCTCTCAGTCTCTTCAGCACCATTTTCACATGCTGATCATGGTCTTCCTGGTTCTTTGAGAACACCAGGATATCATCTAAGTAACAGATTACATACGTGTCCAACAGGTCTCTAAACACGTCGTTCATGAACTTTTGAAAAACTCCTGGACTTCCACAAAGCCCGAACGGCATGACCAGGTACTCAAACTGACCATAAGCGGTCAAGAATCCCATTTTCCATTCATCTCCCTCCTTCATTCTGATCAGATTGTACGCTCCTCTCAAATCCAGCTTCATGAAGACTTTTGCGGAGCGCAGTCGGTCTAGCAGCTCTGAAATCAGGGGCAGCGGGTAGCTGTTAGGGATGGTGATCTGGTTCAATGCGCGATAGTCGTTACAGGGTCTGAGTTCCCCCCCTTCTTTTTCACAAACAATAGTGGTGCTCCAGCAGGGGATTGTGAGGGACGTATGAATCCTCGCCTCAGGTTTTTATCCAGAAATTCCTTCAGGGCCTCCCTCTCAGTCTCTGTGAGCGAGTAAATTTTCCCCGATGGGATGCTGGCTCCTGGCACGAGATCAATCGCACAGTCGTAAGGGCAGTGGGGGGGTAGAGTCTCTGCCTCTTTTTCATCAAATACATCTTTGAATTCCTCATACTTCAGCGGCAGGGTCGATCTCCTGTGCTGCCGCCGCCAAGGTGTTCTTGATTTCTTCGGGTTGACAGTTCCCCTGACAATACTGTTAGGTGAACCACACCACCGCCTCCTTCCAACTTATCTTGGGTTCGTGTTTTGCTAGCCAGGGCATTCCCAGAATCACCTCAAAGTTCGAGAGATCTGAGACGTATAGCGAAATGAACTCTTCATGCCCAGGGATTTGAAGTTTCACTTCCTCTGTGGCTTGTGTCACCCCTCCTGACTTCAGGGGTCTCCCATCGATGGTCTCCACAGATAGGGGAGCGTCCAGTTTCCACCGGAAAATTCCATGATGGTTGGCTAGCTTTGCATCAATAAAATTTGTGGAGGCTCCACTGTCAATCAAGGCAGTAGAATTAAACACCACTCCTCTGGAAGTTGTAATCCGAATAGGTAAGACCAACACCCCTTTTGAGGGAGGTTGGATTGTTGGAGGGCCTTTATACAACGCGGCCCCCAGTCCACCGGCCTGCACGTGGACTGGGTGTTCTATTTTCCCGATGGCTCGGCTTTCCCCCCTTTCAGTCCACAGTCTCTGGCCACATGGCCCGGTCTTGAACAATAAAAGCATAAACGTTCTCGACGTCGTCTTTCTTTTTCTTCTTCTGACAATCTTGGCCTAGCCCCTCCCTGTCCCTCAGTTGCATTACCTGCCGTCCCTGCAGTGGAAAGGGCCTTGCTGCGGGATGCCGAGGCTGAGTATCTCGGGACCTCCTGCTTCTTTTCCAGGCGTCTTCCTTCCATCCGGTGATCTATCTGTAGGCATAGCCGGATTAGCCCTGGCAGGTAGGTGGGAGGGGTGGTCCTGGCCAGCTCATCCAGGATTTCAGCATTTCATCCACTCCGCTACATAAACATCAAGGCTGCATCATTATAACCAGTTTCCTGGGACAAAATTTTAAAAGCGTTAGTGTACTCGGAAACAGTCCCTTTAGCTTGCTTCAGAGCGCCTAGTTGCCGCGCTACTGTTTCAGCCCTTTGCGGGTCTTGAAATATCTCGGTCATCTCCTGTATAAATCCTCTGTATCTTCTTAAGACAGTATCCTTTCTCACCAGATATGGAGTCACCCATTTTGCAGCTTCTCCCTCCAGAAGGCTAATCACGAAGGCGACTTTAGCCCCATCGTCTGGAAATTCTGTGTGCCTGACATCCAGATATAATTCACATTGAGCCACGAAAGTTGCCAACTGATCACTCTGTCCCGCATATTTTGGGGGCATTCCAATGGGAACCTTTACTGCGGCAACTGGAGGGGCTGTTCGCATCTGGTCTATCGTGGCCTTCAAGGCTTGATTATCCATTTTCAACGCCTTGACGGCTGCTAGCAGGGCTTGGACATCCGTCTGCAAATCAGCTACCTTAGTCCTCAAGAGTTTCACTTCTTCCGTCTCGGAAGTGGGGTTCGTTCCCCCCTCTGCTCCCTTTGACATCTTGTCCCAGTCAAGTGAAGAGAGCGTTGAGGGTGATTGAGGTGGCTCTGTCAAGCTGTCAGGCCCAGGATGAGACTCAGGAACCAGACCAGGGGTTGTAAGTAATTCAGTTTTTATTAGAGTAATGTCCAAACAAAGACTGCGTCTTCTCATGAAGCAGTACAGAAATACAGGTGCTGCGGCATTGAGAGAAAGTTGACAGAGCAAGGGGCTGCTTTCCCACCAGTTCTTTAAGAAGGGGCCAAACGGGCGCGCAACCTTTCGCTCCTCCTTAACTGCCCCTCAGGCACTACCCGCCTTCTCCCCCTTCTCTCTTGTCTTTTCAAATGTCTTCGTGTGCGCGGCGAAGGGGGAAGCATCGGCCCCTCTTCTGAAGGTTCCGATTCCAGTATGGGGGATGGGGGGGCTGATGGTAAACTGACTCGCGGCTTTTCTGCCTTGGGCAGCCCTCCCTCTTCCCCCTCCTGTTCTGAGCTTCGGAGCAGGGGAGGTGTGGGAATGTCCAGGGAAGATTCTGAAACTCCAAAGCTCTCAGGCTCTCCATTGCTAGGCAACTGTATCTCTGGCATTTCCTCTGCTTCGTCTTTGCTCCACTCGGGCGAAGTTGCTCCCCCTCCTCCCTGCCATCCGTCTGAATCCTCTTCTTCCAACCCCTCGGGACCCCAACTCTGCCTCCCGACAGGATGGGAGCTAACAAACTGAGGCTCAATCCAGACAAGACTGAGATGCTGCTGGTGGGTGGTTTCTCTGACCAGATAGTGGATATACACCCTGTCCTGGACGGGGTTACACTCCCCCTAAAGGAACAGGTTTGTAGTCTGGGAGTTGTTTTAGATCTTTCCCTGTCACTTGAGGCTCAAGTAGCCTCAGTGGCACGGAATGCGTTCTACCAACTTTGGTTGGTAGACCAGCTACGTCCCTATCTGAGTAGGGAGGACCTAACGTCAGTAGTACATGCTCTGGTATCCTCGCGATTGGATTACTGCAATGCGCTCTATGTAGGGCTACCTTTGAAGACAGTTCGGAAGCTGCAGCTCGTGCAAAATGCGGCGGCCAGATTGATAACGAAGACCAAGCGGTCTGAACACATAACACCTGTTTTGGCTCGCTTGCACTGGCTGCCAATATGCTTCCGGGCCAGATTCAAAGTGTTGGTTTTGACTTATAAAGCCTTACACGGCGCGGGACCACAATATCTGCTGGAACGCCTCTCCCGATATGAACCTGCCCGTATACTGCGCTCTACATTGAAGGCCCTCCTCCGAGTTCCGACTCAGAGAGAAGCTCGGAGGGTGGTAACAAGAACTAGGGCCTTCTCAGTGGTGGCCCCTGAACTGTGGAATAGTCTCCCCGATGAGGTCCGCTTGGCGCCGACTTTGTTATCTTTTCGGCGCCAAGTTAAAACCTTCCTCTTTTCTAAGGCATTTTAATCTAATATTTAATGTTAATTTAGTTTTAAATTTGCTATACCTGATTTTAGATTTTTCATTCTCTTATATGTGTTCTTGTTGTATTATGATGGGTTTTTATTGTATGTATCTGTATTTTTGCTGTACACCGCCCAGAGAGCTATGCTAGTCGGGCGGTATAAAAATCTAATAAATAAATAAAATAAATAAATAAATAAGGGTGTCTGCAGAAATATGTCTGGAGCGGACAAGGTCTATGAATCATTACTACAGGTCTTTGGCAACCCACACTACTGACCATTACATTTAGAAATCAGGGGGGCAAGACCTCCCCCAAGACACCCTTGGTTAGTGTCACCTCCTTTTATCTGCATGCTTGAGCTGCTAGAAAAGTTCCCACTGCAAATAAACCACAATGCCTAGTTCCTTTTTCCTATGATACCCCTGGTTGCTTTCAAAATGATGTCACAAGTAAGCAGCAAAGGAGAAGTGTTTCTGTAGGTATTGTTTAATTATAATTTGATATCTCCCCAAAGGAAGCATCAAACATTGTAATCATGTAAACCAGTCCTGTATTGGCATCCTTAGTGTCAAGAATAGCTAAGTTTGAGCTAAATTTGGTCATGTTAAAGTGGTTCAACCAGAAGGAATTCTGGGAGCTTTGTTGATCCCTGGGATACTCTGCCAGAGAAGTCCAAGGCTTTAGTGCCAGACAGGCAATTTGCAAATGTCAAGAAGATGCAACTGAACCTTATGTATTATGTCTTACCTGCTTCCTGAGATCAAAGTCAGGGAGAGTGGGTATTGCAGATCAGGACCGCTGGGTAGGACTGTCTAGCCCCCCTTATCTTCAAAGGAGGTGATCACGGAAGGGGTGCCTAGGATGGCTAATTGGCCCCCTCCCTGTTGCTAGCTAAACCCCATAAAAATGAAGGTTGATCCTTCAGTTACTTGTTCCCATTCCCTTATTCCAGCTGTTTTGACCTGCCTGACGACACTGTTAATGCCCTAGAGCAGAGGGTGTAACAATAGGTCTGCTCTACGATCTCCGTTGGTACTCTGAATTTCCCTTATTCAGAGTGGAAGCTAATAAAGGGGTGGTGGCAGTGTACCCCTTCCAGGATTGGTATTTGGGTGTAACTAATCCTGGGAAGGTAAGAGGTGCCCGGGAAGCAGTGACCCCAAGGAATTGGGGCTGTTCTCAGAAGCAAAGAACCCCCTTGGGGTGCTGAGTGCTAGAATAAGCAAACTTGCATGTTCCCTTTAAGGCATATTTGGGAAATATCTCATGTACCTGTTTACCAGTGATGTAACTTCCTAAAGGGTGGGGTTACCTGGCTTTCTCTTCCTCCTCCTTTGTCTGGGATTCTTGCCTATTCTCCATTAAGCCTGAGGAGAGTGAAGCATGCACTTGCTCCTCTCCAAGATGACCATTACCATGGGCTGAGACTTCTACTTTTCTTTTACCTAAGCTAGAGCCTATGTTTCCTTAACATACGAAAGGTCGTGAGTATTCTTTATCTTTTAGTTAAGAATATTGTGTCTGTAATTATTTGTGTCTGAGGGAAAGGGTGGACTGGTTGATTCTCATCTTGCTGCTTGCATTTATATCTCTCCTAAGAAATAGGACCACAAAACTATTCCTATTTCACTCATATTCTTAAAATACCAAACACTGAGATCATGCGACCCTTGGGGGCAATCTTTGACACTTAGTAGAACAGGCAATGATATTTTAAGGAACTACTGTATGAAAGTCTAGAAATGCATTTCACTCCAGCTGTGCCCTGCTTTCCCCAGGCATCAGATAAAGATGAGGTAAAACCAATGCAAATTTGAAATGAAACCAATTTTCTGCATTATGAAAGTTTGCTCAGAATCATGGAACATAGTGTGTGTGTGTGGGGGGGTTGATTCTGCCCTCTCTTGTGATGTCACCATAAAGTTGTTTAGGGCAACTACCTAGTATAGTTTGTGTTAATAGGTCTGTAATAGAGAATGGCTTTTAAATATATTCTGGAATGATAGTAAATATCCATATGAAACAAATTGATGTGAAATGCTCAGATAAAGCTTTAAAGGTGCTTAATACACAGTTTACAGCACAATCCTTTGAGTATCTACCAAAAGTAAATTCCACTGAGTTCAGTGGGGCATCCTCCCAGGTATGCGGTTATAGAATTGCAGCCGTAATCTAGTTTTCCTGCAAACGTTTTGTGGTGTACAGAGAAAAAGAGACAAGATATAGACTCTGAAAGTCTTTTAGTCATTTTTACATAGTTGTGGTTAAGGTGTTGGACTACGATCTGGGAGACCAGGGTTCGAATCCCCACACAGCCATGAAGTGCATGGGTTACCTTGGGCCAGTCACAGTCTCTCAGTCTCATGAAAACCCTATTCATAGGGTCGCCATAAGTCGGAATCGACTTGAAGGCAGTACATTTACATTTACATTTACAGATAAAATACTGAAATAAAGTCATGGTCAGCTATTTATTCTTGCTACAATTGATCTAATGAGTTTATTAATGTAGGCCTGTGGCACTGCCTTATTTTTCTTTTCCTGAATATTTGTATTGGATTAGTAGTGAAAATAAGCCTTACTTCATTAACAATATTGTTCAAACACATTGGATGGTATGTTGCTTTAGGACTACTATAATGAAACTGCTGCATTAAAAAAAGAGCCCTTTTCTGCTGTGGGACTTTGCATATTTTATGACCTGTCCCTCACATCCTGTTAAATGGGAAATGGATGTTGTTTCAAAGGTAAAGTTGTGCTAACCACTCATATTGTACAGGGACTGAGGCTACCAAGCTGTCACTCATAAGAATATTACCTCATTTAAGGGAATCCATAGTTGCTGCTTTAAAAGGTTACTAAGCTTGAAGCACTACTGTGGATAGATAAATCAATGAGGGAGCATAGTGTTTGTGCTTATCCTGCTGTCTAGCATATCTGGGCATGTCCTTATTTTCTGCTGTCTGCTCAGGAGATGAGAACAAACTAATCTTGCCTCATGTCTGACATTCAGAAAAGACAAAGAATCTTCCTTTGGTTGGATATCTGAGGAATGAAATATAATTGTGGCTAAAAATAAATAGCGCTGTATCTACCTCTTAACCTAGAAGATACAAAGGAGAGTCTTGATGCTTTTTAAGATTAACAGATTAATTGTGGCCTAAGCTTTCAGTTAATGATGCCACAGAATTATATTTTATGTTTGTTGAAACATACCTATATACCTATAGCTTTAGAATGTAAAAGAACAGAACTCTTTCATCCAGGGCATGCATGGGAGAATGACTGTAGCCCTGGAGGTGAATGTTACTGCTTTATTGGGTCTACACCATATAGTGCTTTCCACTTATATTTCACTCTTGAGAGATAATCTTGGCCAAGGCGAACACTAAACTTTGTCATTGTGTTGAATGTGTGATGAATATGTGTATTGAATGATATTTCATTCCCTTGTGGTATAGTGGTTAGAGTGTTGGACTACAACTTGAGAGACCAGGGTTTGAATCCCCACACAGCTATGAAGCTCACTGGGTGACCTTGGGCTAATTACTGCCTCTCAGCCTCAGAGGAAGGCAATGGTAAACCACCTCTGAATACCATGAAAACCCTATTCATAGGATCACCATAAGTCAGAATTGACTTGAAGGCAGTCCATTTAATTTTCAATGAATATTTAACAGTGATAGAATGTGAGATAAAGGACTTAGATTAAAGAACTTGCAGACAAGTTCACCCAATTAGCATGCACTTACAGGCATATGTTTATTGGTACTTCTCTTATCCAAGCTGTGATGTCAGTGGTCTCAGATTCTGAGGTCAGCTTTTCTACAGAAAGGACAAATCTAAAAAAAGGGTCATGTTCACATTTTATCTAGTCCCTCACATCTTCTCCAGCCTGAAGATAGACCAACAACATGGCTTCCAAGATGCAAGGAAGCATGCACCTAACCTGGACAGATGGTTGATAGATAATTGCATCACTCTGGAACATAAACTAACGTTGAAGATTCTGTAGTTATAGGATATTTCCTCTGCATGACAGTACTTCTGAGCTATTTGTACTTCTGTAAATAATCCTTTTGAAACTTGCTCCACATAGTTTTACTTTAAAAGCTCAGTCCATCCCTTGCTTGCCTGGAATTGCTAATCTAACTAGTACCAGCAAGTTTTATGACAATATTGCATCAGAAATCCAAAGCTTTTACGGAGAGGAGTTGCTCGTTAAAGTCTCAAGCTGTTGCTTCTGTAGTTCTCCACCAGTGCTTGGTCTTGGGAATTTTGGTCCACACTGTACCTTGTTTGAGTGGCAGCTAACACCAAGTTTCCAGTGTGATTTGGGGAACTTCACATACTGATTACTGCTATATATTCTACCTGGGACTGTCCTTGAATATGATTCAGAAGTAGGGTTGCAAGTTCAGGAGCATCCCAAACCCTGAGATTTCAGGGGCAGGCCCTAGTGATGTCATTAAGCATGATACACTAAGCATCAGCCACAGTTGCTTGGAGCATACAGTTCAAACAAAAACATTTATCTGATTGGAAATTTAGATAGAAATCTTAGCTAAAAAGGTCCAGCTGAAGTGATGGGATCATTCCTTCTCACCTGCTTAGGGAGCCTGGGTAGGGAACATTTAATAAGGGCTGTGGAGTTGGAGTCGGAATCAATTTTGGGTGGAGTCAGAGTTGGTAGAAATGTACCGACTCCGACTCTGGCTTCAAAATACATTTTGATTGACAATTTTTTTAAAATATAAATTCAAAATGTCAAAGAAGCTTCCCATGAAGTCAGCTGTAGTTGAGCATTTAACTGAAGATGGAAAACATTTTGTGTGTCAGTGTATGACACAGGACCCAGATTAAGACAAATGCTGTGATGCCAAGATCAGCGCATATTCAGGCAGCGATAAAAATGCTCCTATGAGAGCTTCCAATTTAAAAAGACATTTACAGCCCTTTTCAGGTCTGTGGAGTTGGAAGCAATTTTGGATGGAGTCAGAATCGGAGTTGGAGTTGAAGTCGGGGTCGGACAGTAGAAAAATAGAGGAGTCGGAGTCAGAGTCATAGTCGAAGGTTTGGCGTACCAACTCCACAGCCCTGCATTTAATCTATCTTACTTCCTTCTGGCAAGAAGGGTTTAAATTCCCTCAGGCCATGCCAGTCACCAGAAGGCCACTGTAGGAAGAAAGGAGCCTAGTATTGTGGAGATGCTAGATAGGAGCATTAAAGAGTAAAGATGGATGCCCTGAAGGCTGCAATTCTAAACACACTTACTAAGGGACTAAGCCCCATAGAACTCAACAGGAGTTACTTATGAGTAGATATGGTTAGGATTGTGCTGTTGACTAGGAATCATCTGTAAAGATATCTATATCCATGCAGGGTTGGCAACCCCTTGCCAGGAATGCCCTGCGCCTTTTAACATGTCTGCTCCAAACTTCTTTACAGACTTGACCCTTCACTTCAGAAAGAGGTTTGAGAAATGAATAAGAGTAAGAAGATTCTCTACCCTTTTCTGTCTGCCCTGTGGATTGCTATAAACTCAATTCCAGTGTGTAATAATTGACAGAGAGAAAACACACATGGTTTGGTCTACCTTCACAGCAGCAGCTTGGGAACAACAGCAATTGCAGCCTAACTTCCCAGCATGTCAATTCTCTTTTACCACTATTGGGCCAGAAACAAACCATCATGCAACCAACAAGATGCATCATGAGTGGGTTTAACAGGATTGAGCTGAGCACATGGAACCATTGTAATTTCTTCTGTGAACGTAAGGGAGTGAGCATAAAGATAAATGAAATGCAAATAGAAAAAGAAATGGCAGTGATGATTTCCTACCAACCATAACATTATTCCTATGAGTAAGGCAAAAAAACTCAGCAACCCACCACCAGTCAGGATTCCTAACCAAAAAATCCTGGCAGCCAGTCAGCCAAGGTCGCACAAACCACCATGCAGCACAACCTGACCCAGGGGCTGCAGTTAGTGCAGAATGTGGCACGATCGCTGGCATGAGTGAGACTCTCAATAATACTTTATTGTATAGTCCAGAGACCATCACAAAGAAAAAGAAAAAGACCATATACATGACAAACAATCATACCACACGATAACAACGAATATATAAACTCAAACAAAATCATCAAATTCAATAAATCAAGGGCTAGGCTTTACCAGATCCTTTCTTATCATCATGGCCTGGTTCAGGAATTTGGCCACGGATAAGGTGATATCTTTGTCCAGACCCTGAAGGAGAATTGATAAGAGAACATCCATAGAGCGGCCAGGAATAGTATGAATGATGGGTAATAGAAGATCGTTTCTGACTTGGGCATTTAATTTACAATTAAAGAGGACATGAGAAATCGACTCCACTTCACATGTACCACAGATACAATAGCTCTCATTTCTCTGTACCTTCTCGTACCTTCCCTCTAAAAGTCTAGAGGGTAGTACATCAAAACGTGCCAGACTGAACGCCCTCCTGTACTTTGGAATTGAGAGCCAAAATAGATATCGCATGCCTTCTTTGTTAGGTGTTGCAGCCAGGCCCAACACATAGGCAGAGCAAGGGCCAGAGGCTTCTGCGAATAACTCCTGATTGTGAATATCCATCAAGAGTTGTTTCACTATTGCCTTGGCCGCATTTAATTCCTTTCCCTGCAGGTCTGTTAAAGAAAGACCTACAGAGACTATTTTTTGTGAAACCAAATTAAACCAGGGTCCATTGTATGATGGAGTTAGAATCAATCTGGCAAGAGAATCATGAGTAGGATTAAGGAAGCTTCAAAGCCAATAGTTAATAGTGTGCAACCATGCAAGACAATGTACCGAGTGTAAACCAGCTTCTATCATAAGGGGTATCCCAGATACACATCTGGGAACACCCAGAAAGGATCTTAAAAAAGCATGTAAAACTCCTTCTAGATGTCCCTTATGGAAGGGGGTCCAAATCGGGGCCCCATATAGCATAATCGGAATTACTTTAGATCTAATAATGTTGATTACAGCCGGGACAAATTGGCCTCCTTTGGAAAAATAAAAACAGGTAAGGGCTCCTAGGTTCTTTTTCGCCTTGGCTTTAATATAATTAATATGGTATTTCCAGCTACCCGTCTCTTGAAACCATACCCCCAGATATTTGAAAGAATTTACCTGATTGATTCTATTGGATCCCAATTTCCAAGAGAACCTGGGCCTGCTCTTAGAAAACACCATTACCTTGGATTTTGTGTAATTTATAATCAAAGAATTTTCTTTACAGTAATCCGCAAAGCCCTGGAGTAGTCGTTTTAGTCCCAACTGAGTTTGGGATATTAAAACCGCATCGTCAGCATAAAGCAAAATTGATACTTTGGCGGTTCCCAATTTAGGGGGATGAGACTGTATTTCTCCCAAAACAGAAGGGAGATCGGCTAAATATAGATTGAATAAAATAGGTGCTAAGACACATCCTTGCCTAACACCTAACGAGGAGCGTATTTCTCGTGAAATATGTCCACGATGGTTACAGCGGACTTGAATCGAGGTATTATGATATAAGGCCGAAATCAAAAACAGAAGTCTTTTCTCAATAGAAAGAGATTCTAATTTATTCCACAGGCGTTTACGAACTATAGAATCAAAAGTGGACTTCAAATCAATGAAGGCCGCAAATAATTTACTTCTGAGAGGCTTTGAATAATTGTACGCTAACTGGGCTAAGACCAAACCATGATATATTGTTGAGTGGCCTGATTTCAAACCGATCTGCTCCTTGCCCAGAATATTATTGGTGCTAACCCATATTTTGAGCTTAGTGCCCAGGTAGTTGGCATAGATCTTTCCCACCACAGAAAGCAAACTAATAGGCTGATAGTTATTTGGATCGGTTTTAGGGCCATTTTTATATATAGGAATGATAAAACGCTCTCAACCAGGAAGCTGGAATCAGTCCCAATTTATTAATTATCGTAAAGAGAGACGCCAGCATAGATGCCCACCAGGTAATATTACATTTCAACAATTCTGGGGGTATACCATCTGGGCCATATGCCTTACCAGATTTAAGTTGAATGATAAGATCTGCCACACTGTTAGGGTCAACTGGAGGCCATTCAGGAGTGTCTGGTGGTTACACAAAAGGGGAGGTAGAACAAGTAAAATCAGCGTTATTAAAGATGGTCCAAAAATGCCCTTCCCGGGTATCAGCTGAAATATGACAGTCAGAATTTCTCTTACGGCTAGCCAAAGCTGCAGTAACTAGCTGCCAGAAGGGCTTGGTGTTACGAGTGACAGTCGCAGCTACAAGTAAGCACCATGAATCCCTTACTGCCTCGTTTTTTCCCCAGCTATAAGTTGCTTATAATAATAATAATTTAATTTCTGTGTCGCCTATCTGGCCGATGGCCACTCTAGGCAATGTACATGTAATAGTTAAAACACAATGTAATAAAATACAATAATACAATAAAAACAATACAGCAGCAACAACAGCACTAATACAGGGTAAGAGGCATTTCAGTCATAACAGTTAACCCTCCCCGGAAATCCCAAAGGCCTGTTGAAAGAGCCAGGTCTTTAAGGCTTTACGGAATACATTTAGGGAAGAGGCGTGCCGTAGGTCTTGTGGGAGGGAGTTCCAGAGAGTGGGGGCCGCCACTGAGAATGCCCTCTCTCTAGTTCCCGCCAATCTAGCTGTTTTTGTCGGGGGGATTGAGAGAAGGCCCTGTGTAGCTGATCTTGTTGGGCGGCATAATTGGTGGCGTTGAAGGCGCTCCTTTAGATAAACTGGGCCGAGACCGTATAGGGATTTAAAGGTTAATACCAACACCTTGAATTGGGCCCGGAAGACAACTGGAAGCCAGTGTAGATCGAACAACACTGGTGTGATGTGATCCTGGCGGCGACTATTCGTAAGTAGTCTAGCCGCCACATTTTGTATAAGTTGTAATGCATAGTATAAATAAGGGAGTTGGCATTCATTATTACTGCGATAGCTGAGATAGACTGAACGAATGGTTCTCTTCAAGTTCCTACAATCTTTATCGAACCATCTATTATGTCCAACCCACTGACGTTTAAAAGTAAAATTGGGGGCAATATAAAAAAAGGCATTTATATCTTGGATTACATCCTTATAGAAGGCCACGGCTAGACTGGGCTCATTTACTAGAGCCAACCGATTTTAGGGGAGTTTGATAAATTTATTAAAAGACTGGCCGATTTCAAGGGACCATTTGATCTTATTAGAATCTGATTGTAAAGGCATGTTTGAAGAGATCATATAAGGTTTGTATAAATGAACACCACCAGGGATAAATAATGAAAGTTCAAGGGGCAAATGGTTGCTCTCAGTATGAACCGCAACTTTAAATATAGGGCCCTTAGATTTCATCTCTTTGGAAGTAATTATATAATCTACCACACTAGACCCTCGAGAGGCAATGAAAGTATATTCCCCCCAGTCATCACCTGGGGACGAACCGTTTAAAATAATCAAATCAAACTTATAAATAAAATGAAGCAAACCCGTTCCAGCTAGATTTAGATAATGATCTTTTGATTGTCGGGCATTGCACCGTAAATGTTTCCTGTCAACATTGGATAGAAACCAGTTGAAGGAACCTCCTCCAGGTAGGTTCCTGTCTGAGCATTAAAATCACCAGCTAAAATTGGGGTAGCATCAGTAAAATTTGACATCCAATACTCATACAAGGATTCTAATTTAAGCCAATTGGATAAAATAATTTCTGTATTTGTAGATGGAGAACAATAGATATTGAACAGAAGTAGGGGCAACTGTAATGACCTAAATTCTAGAAGTAAAAGCAACACCATAGAATCAGCATCAGTTAGACCAATAGGCAAAAGCTCTGTTGATTTAACATCCAATGTGGAAGAAACCAAAGTGCACAACCCCTGCCTAGCCCTTCCCTTACTTATACTGGGAAGTGCCGGGGTACAGAATGAAATAAACCCTTCAATATATATATGTTCTGTATACCAGGTCTCCTGCAACATAGTAGTGTCAAATTTATGTAAATAAGTCAAGAGATTTGAATCCCGGCTTTTAGTGCTCCAACCTGCTACGTTCCAGGACAAAATTTTAATAAGATGAGGGGCAGACAACGGAACCAGTCAGTCCGACTCCTCTGATGTATCCATTATGGCTTGAGAGGCCTTCATAACACAGCAGTTCGTATAAGGAGGACAGGAAGCTAAAAAAGGCTCTGTAGGCACAGGGTGGCTATGGTTATGAGCTGGCGACCCATACTCTTGAGGATCGAATAACTGTACATCAATCCAGTCATAGGGTTTCGGCTCTGGGTTTATAAGGCCGTAATTCGTCGGACTTTGAAATAATTCCCCACTTGTTTTTAGTTCAGGCAGTTGAGATGACGAGGATAAGTTCACAGCTGAGGCCGAGCTTAGGAGATCAGGATTTGATACTAGTTTTGGAATTTGTTTAATAATTATTTCCGGGCTTAGAGCCCATGGGCCCATCACCATTTTAATGTGTTGCTCTGGCGAAATAAAGTTCTCCCAAGCTACATTATGAGAAGTTGTTCCTGAAATTCTCGTGGTCTGCCTTGGGGATTCCGCGAAAGATATATTCTTTACGTCCTTGATAGCAGGCACCATCAGGCTGGGGACATTTGATTGCTGTTCGCTATTACTGTTAGCCAATTTCATAGGAATAGCTTCCAAGGAGGCCAACCTTAATAAAATCTCACGTTGTTCATACACAGGAAGCGCCCCAAAACTATTGATGAGTAAAAGTTCTTCAGAGGTTAACTGAGGTTATCATACTTTGGACACATAATGAGAAGACATGATTCACTAGAAAAGACCATAATGCTGGGAAAAACAGAAGGGAGTAGAAAAAGAGGAAGGCCAAACAAGAGATGGATTGATTCCATAAAGGAAGCCACAGACCTGAACTTACAAGATCTGAACAGGGTGATTCATGACAGATGCTCTTGGAGGTCACTGATTCATAGGGTTGCCATAAGTCGTAATCGACATGAAGGCACATAACAAACTTCATAAACTTTGCCTGCATGTAAATCTTTTTAATTACTTTTTTAAAAGATTATTAAAGTCTACTGGGTGAACATGGGCTACTTGCCATCTCTCAGCCTAACTGCCCCTCAGGGTGAAAACCACAAAGGGGGACTATGACCACCCCAAGGAAGAAAGGCACATTTAAAATGTAGAGGAAATAATAATGTACAACCATAGTGTGAAATCATATACTTATAGGACATAGTATGAAGAAATATGTATGTATGTATGACTGTCAACTATGTTTATTATTTACACAACCTGTAAAGATATTTATAGTGCAATCCTATGCATATTTACTCAGAAGCAAGTCTCAATGTATTAAATGGGGCTTACTCAAACAGGGAAGGATGAACACAGAACTGCAACCTCAAGTGATAAGTGATAAAACTTAACTCACCTAACTAAAAATTCAGATTCATGCCACTTGAAGCTTTTTTGCAACTGTTTTGTACTTGTTTTCATTCTTATTGGATTATTTATTTATTTGTTTATTTCATTTGTATACCACCCCATTGCTGAAGCTCTCTGGGCGGTTTACAACAATTAAAACATTAAAAACAAATATACAAATTTAGAAACACAGTTTTAAAAAGCACCCATTCCTACAGCCGGCTCTTGTGCGCCTGCAGCTCCCTGCTTTCTCCTATGCCTCTCGCTGATGGGCCGCCTTCTCCTGTAGGAAGGCGGTGTGGGCTGCCTGCAGGCGCTGCACTTGCTGCTTCTGCACCGCCACCTGCTCCTCCAGCAGCTCCCAGAGGTGGCTTGCCTGCTCCTCCCGCAGCGCTGAGACCCCATGCAGAGCTTCCATCTCAACACAGAGGCAGCCCAGGTCAGCCTCCTTGTGGTGCAGCTGTCCCTCAAAGCCGCCTCCTGCTCCTGGTAGCGAGCCGGGACCTTCCATCGCGTGCCAAGACCCGTCATGAGCCAAAGAGGAGGAGAGAGGGTAGCACGGGCTTAAATAAGCTCCTGGTGCTACGCCCTCTCTATGTGTGACACATGACTCTGCCCTCCTGTGAAATGGTGGCTGCGGTTTTGCCCCCTAGCTGCAACTGTGCTCCCCCCACCCACGCTTCGTGTGGGCGAGCAGAGCGGAATTTCTGACGCTGGGATCCTTTGAATGCAAAGCATGTGCCTGAGTTACACTTTCTCTGTGGTGTTACTCGTACTCAGGTAAACTCCATCAATAGTACGCCTCTGTTAATATTTCAGCAGCTTGTCTAAATGTTGCCTTTTTGGAACAACTTGAATGTTGGCTGAAAGCTGTTTTTTAATTTAATTTTATCGTAATGTTTTTAGGTCTGGTTTTAAATGCATTTATTTTATTGATTTTTAGAAATGATATAAATGTTTGTTGATGTGACCTTTATTGTGTTATATGCTGTGGATCACTCTGAGTGCTGTTTTGATGGCAGAGAATCAGTACAGAAGTGCTAAACAAATTTTCTTCCAGGAAAAATCAGTGAAAGTAAGTGGGATGGGATGGGGGAAGTGAGAGGAGCCCTTTAATCTTTATAAAACATGATTGTTCATTAATGTAACTATTCATTGATCAGGACCTCTGCCCCACATAAAAAAAGTGTAAATTAGAAAGTTGTTTAAAAAATGCTAGGCATTGTCTAAAAATTAAAAGTGAAACAAGGCCTGTCCATAGACTTGCAATTTAATAAAATAATAATAATGTCCAAATATTGTTCTATGGTGTGTTATTGTTGGTTTAGTCAAATGAGTAAAGCAAAGTAATCAAACCTCTTTTTCTAACCAATGTTTGGGATTATTATAGTCGGGTAGAGTTTTAAGATGTCTATGAATTTATTTTATTTTAAAAACTTATTAACTACTTCCCAGACAAAATGCTTCTTCAAGTGTTGTATAACAAAATCAACAATAAAATCATTCAAATAACACCTACACATTAAAATTCCTCATGCAATTAAATGCCTATCAGTAAATCAAAATATGAAAAATAGAATTCTGCATACAAAGTGCAGAGTGCACGTTTTGTGCACTTTTATGAGCTAAACAGCATGAGGAGAGTTGTTTGGAGTCCATAGTTGGATTACAGATTTTCAAGATGCAGGCAAGATGAAAAACAATGGGTAGGAAAAACATATATATTTGTATTGTTTTAATCAACAGAATATTGTCAAAGTAACAACAGGCAGAGTACACAATGTAATGACTTGTGCAGGGCTGAACAGAGGAAGGACCTTAGGTCAGTAGAAGAGCACATGCTTTGCAAGCATGAAGTCCCAACTTCAGTCACCAGGTTGACCTGGGAAAGGCTCCATTCTGAAATACTGGAGAGCCACTACCAGTCAGAGTGTACAATACTGAGCTAGATGGACCAATGGGGAATGCAAGGCAGCTTTCTGTGTTTCCAATGCATAATAAGATGACAGCCACAGCTTACTTTACACACCAAAGCACCCTAGAACAATTTGGATAAGGAGACAGATAGAGTCTTCAATCTAACAGTGATTACTTGGTCTCCTCTAAATATAGGTGATGAAGCCTTTATCTACCAATCCCACTCTTGGCCCACTGGAATGAATTCCAGAGACAATTATTTTCTATTGTTATACTTAATATGCATGCTTGTTCAGGAAATATATGAATTTGAAAACGAGAAGATTGATTTTGAATCAATGGTTTTTAGTCTGTCTGTTTTTCTTGAGTAATTTAAAACATCTGTCTAAATCATCTGGACATATCAATCCAAAATAAAACTTGGTACAACATTGTATATGTAATCTAATACGTGAGTAAATATTGGAACATGTACTGCTGGCATGATAGAAGCAGGGATATTGCAATTCTTCACACTAAAATAAAGAACAAATGTAGAGAAACCACAGACTATTACCTTGGCTTCTCAAATTGCTTTGACATGCTTGCTTCTTCCAAAATAATTTTGGCAGAGTGCAATCCAATCTTAAGATTTGTGTTTCATTCAGTAGCTGCCTGGACACTCTCCTAACTTGCAGCCATTTTTTAACAGTTAAAAGAGCAGGTGCAGTGATCCATGCCTTGATGCTTGTTGATTTGTAGGCTGTTTGTATAATATGTAAGATCATAGCTTTCAATAACTTTCAATAACGTGTTTGTATGAAATATTCCTGATAAATGATGATACTTCTAGAAGAAAATGGTCAGGACAAAATTGATTCTCCAGAGACATTCAAATAGTAGTGAATAAAGCTAACACCAGAGTTTCTGTAAGAATAATAACTGGTGCATAGTGCAGAATGGCATTTAAAAAGTATTCATTTGCACCAGAAGCACTCCATTTGACGGATAGCAAAAAGCCTAGGGTCAGATAACTTTTAGTTGATTTGAACTTCCAGAATTTCTGTTTTTATTTGTTTTTGTATGCTTTTATACTATTTTACTGGTTTTATGTCGTATTTTTGTTTTAATAATATTGTGTATGATTTTATGTTCTATACATCTTAGATATTATAAAATATTGAGTGGTGTATAAATGCTTTTACATAAATAAATAAATAAATACCCCCCCTGGGCTTTTCATCTGGCTCTCAGCATAGCCCTTATTGCCGAATGCCCTTACACACGCATGTGGCTAAAGAGCAACTTTGCTGCGTGTGGACTTGTTAGGAAATGAAGTACATTTTTTCTACATAAAAGAAATTGCATTTCAGTCACTGGGATATGGGCAATTTTGTCATAGTTGGGCTAAACAGACAGAAGGATCAATGTTATCTGGGAAAACCAAGTATACCAATATCGTTTAGTAAAAGTAGCATAATCATAACAGAGGTAGCACTGAAGTGACTCTACATTTGCCATTGCTAGCTGCGATTTTGCTTTCTCTTGCATGTCTGGTGTCAGAAATATAAGCAGGATTGACAGTCTAACTGATAGCTTGATAGCATGCTATTCTGTTTGTGAATTGAAGAGTGAGGAATGGGGTTGGGAATACTCAGAGCACTAGTAGCAGGGATGTGAGGCACCAAGAACAGGAGGGAACCCATAGATAGATCAGGACTGATTAAGAGGACAAGCAGGGCAGGAGACCTTGTTGCTCAGTCAAAGGCCTGAAATCATAGAATCATAGAATAGTAGCATTGGAAGGAGCCTATAAGGCCAACCCCCTGTTCAATACAGGAATCCAAATTAAAGCATACCTGACAGGTGGCTGTCCAGTTCCCTCTTGAATGCCTCCAGTGTTGGAGAGCCCACCACCTCCCTAGGTCAGCCTTTCCCAACCAGTGTGCCTCCAGATGTTGTTGGACCACAACTCCCATCAGCCTCAGCCAGCATTGCCTATGGTCAGGAAAGATGGGAATTGTAGTCCAGGAACATCTGGAGGCACACTGCTTGGGAAAGGCTGCCCTAGGTAATTGGTTCCAGTGCTGTACCGTTCTAACAATTAGGAAGTTTTTCCTGATGTTCACTTGAAATCTGACTTCCTACAGTTTGAGCCCATTATTCCGTGTTTTGCACTCTGGGACAATTAAGAAGAGATCCTGGCCCTCCCCTGTGTGGCAACCTTTCAAGTACTTGAAGAGTGATAACTCCCCTCAGTCTTCTCAAGGCTAAAAGGCTAAAGCATGCCCAGTTCTTTCAGTCTCTCCTCATAGGGCTTTGTTTCCAGTCCCCTGATCATCTTTGTTGCCCTCCTCTGAACACCCACTCCAGTTTGTCTGCATACTTCTTGAAGTGCGGAGACCAGAACTGGATGCAGTACTCAAGATGTGGCCTAACCATTGCTGAACAGAGGGGAACTAATACTTCATGTGATTTGGAAACTGTACTTTTGTTAAAGCAGCCTAAAATAGCATTTGCCTTTTTAGTAGCCACATCACACTGTTAGCTGATATGCAGCTTGTGATCAACTACAGTCCCAAGATCCTTATCACAAGTAGTATTGCTGAGCCAAGTATCCCCCATCTTATAACTGTGCATTTGGTTTCTTTTTCCTAGGTGTAGAACTTTGCATTTATTTCATTCTCTTGTTTTCAGCCCAATGCTCCAGCCTGTCAAGATCCCTTTTAATTTTGTATCTGTCTTCCAAGGTATTAGCTATCCCTCCCAATTTTGTATCACCTGCAACTTTTTGTGAAGTCTTCCACCTTTTTGTTAGAATTGTGCCTTTAGAATTTCCTTTTTTAGAAACTCTCACCCATCTTGGACTCCTTTTTTCATTAGGGTCACTTACCATGGTGGAACCTTACTTACTATTGTTCTGCATTTATTAAAATGGGCTTTCCTGAAGTCCAGGGTATGCATATGGCTACTCTCAGCTTTTCCTTCCTTTAAAATCAAGAACATGTATAGCATGGTCACAATCTGGTATACTGCAGATGTTGGATTACAACTCAGCCATCGTCTCTAGCTGCATGGTTAGGGGGACGTGGATAGGCTAGAGGCACTCCTTATTTTGAAGGGAGGGACTATGCCCACAAATTGTTGTTTTTTGTTTTTAATAAAGTTTATTTCTGCCAAAGTTCTCAGCAGCTTTTGATACTATCATTTGTGGTACCCTGGGATAGCTGACTAATATGGTGCTAGGAGTACTGTGCTGTGGAAGCTTTTGTCCAGAAGGTGGTACTGAGAGACTACAGCTCAGCCCCTTTCCATTGGTGTATGAGGTTCCGCAGGGTTCCATTCTTTACCTCAAGCTGTTCAACATCTGCATGAAACTGCTGGGAATGGTCATCCAGGATTTTGGAATGTGATGTCAGCAATACACTGATGACACTCAACTCTGTTTCTCTGTTTCAACTAATGCCAAAGAATCTGTAGAAATCCTGAATCAATGTTTTGGATTGGATGTGGGCTAACAAGCTGAAACTTAATCCAGAAAGGAAAGAAGTACTGTTGGTCAGTAGACAATCTGATTTAGGAATGGAAATAGGAGATGGTATCCTATAAGCTTCATATCTATTAGGAGGCGTATCTTGCTGATGTTGGATTTTGTGATTTTAGCGATGTGTATTGTATATTTTATGCTATTTGTGAACTGCCCTGTTTTCTTCTTCTTTGAAAATTGGTGTAGAACTGAAATAATAGATAAATATAGCCTGTTCTGGATGGGACTGTGCTCTGAAGCACTAGGAGACTGCTGTGTTTGGGAGTGCCTTTATCTACCTTTGGATGGTGTACCGTTGTGTCCCTTCCTGGAAAAAGTAGATTTGGACACAGTTACACAAGCCTTAGTCCCATCCAGATTAGGTTAAACAGAGGTAGCCAAACATTTGATATGGTTTATATTAAACTAAATAGAAAATAAATAGTTGAAGAAAGTAGAACAAATGTAGCTTAACATTTTTTACTCTACATTCAAATGCTCTTCTCTCACAGAATATTGCTAATGTTTGAATTGCTGCAAGGCCAATATTTTTACGTAACATTTATAATTAGGTATGTCCATCCTCTGTTCCTTGACTACCAATTCCCTTGATTAACCCAGCTTGTTAAAATGCCAAGCTACTGAAAACCTTTTTGGTGTCTGAAACTCTCCTGTTAGGTTGCCCATGCCATAGTTCTGATCCTCTTTTAATATGAAGGAAAGACCAGAATTCAATGAGTGCTTTAATAATATGATCCATCTACCTCTTAAAATTTTCATGATAGGATAAAATTGCCTTCTCTCTTTCCCATCACACACACAATTGCTCTTGGCTCTTGAACTATCAATATGAAAAATGAATTGTCTGGCAGGGAGCTCCCAACTAAATGGTGATGCTTTTGCATGACCCCAAACAGCATACACATCAATTTAAAACCTGTACTTTACTAGTACAAACTTCCTTTGAGGTTTTCCTGTCTTATCCATATCTTTCTGCAGTAGTGGGCTGGGGGTGGGCTGGGGAAATATAGTGCCATCAGATCCAAAAACTCTTCTTGCCTTGCTCATGGAGGCTTTTGTAAGGATTCAGTGTTGTTCACACTTATACTCATTCTTGCTTCTGTATCAGGACAGAACAGTATACATGTTACAGATTAGGTGAGTCAAGAGAGTGTAACTGTGTGTGAGAGATAGCGCAGGACCATCACTCAGCATATTGTGATCACTCATCAGGATGCCCGGAGGATTGTTATTAGATCTAGGGCCTTTTCTGTGGTGGCCCCCGAACTGTGGAACAGCCTACCTGAGGAGATACGCCTGGCGCCTTCGGTACTTTCTTTTAGGCGCCAGGTTAAGACCTGGCTATACTCCCAGGCATTTTAATGTTCAATGTGTTTCATTTAATGTTTTTCGTTTAACTTGTTGCTGATTTTATTGTAATTTTATTGTAAACATTGTATTTTAATCTTGTTTTGTTCACCGCCCAGAGAGCTACTCGCTATGGGCGGTTTAAAAATGAAATAAATAAATAAATAAATAAATAATATTGGCTATTTAATTTCATTGCTAAGTTAGGTCACTTTTGTCATTTGCTGAGGGAAGCTGTACTTATTCTAGAATATCCAAAATCCCTTCACACTCTCTTGGGTTATTAGCAAGAGTCCTCACATCCTGCAGATCTAACTTCCAAAGTGCATATTTTGACACCATTAGTAGTTTATGATATTTTGAAACGGACCACTTATCTTGATTTCAGAGTAGAAGCTGTGTATCTGTGCCCTGCTGGTTCTTTTGGAGTTTTTGAAGTGGGACAGGAAAGCCCTTGTATCACCTCTGCCTATATAAGGATGCTCCAGGAGCAAAGCCACAATAGAATCTGCATTACCTGACAGCTGTAGGTGAAACCTGGAGATGTTTCCTTAAGAATACAAGAACCACTGTGCTGGGCAAGACCCAGGATATCTAGTCCAAATTCCTGTTTCCAAAGTAGTCAATGAGATGGCTTCTGAAATCTCTCAAAAAGGACACGAAGACAATAGCCATCCCATACTATTAACGCACAGGAACTTGGCCACTCGTAGTCGTATCTCCCTACCATTTTGATGACAAAATTACTTCCATCCACCAGAATTTGGACTCCATTGTTGGTGCTGATGATCTGGGTGAGGTATTCTGGAGTGCTTCTTGTCTGATTTTACTGGATGAGTTTCAGTTGCTGCATCCTGAGGACATGGACAAGATACTTGGCTGGGTTCATGCAACCACTTGTGTCTTGGACCCTTACCCCTCTTGGCTGATAAAATCTGGCATGGAGGGAACAGCTGTATGGTCTAGGGAGGTAATTAATGCTTCTAGTAAAAAAGAAGTGGTCCCAAGCTGCCTGAAGTAGGCAGTAGTAAGACCATTCCTGAATAAGCCTTCCCTGGATCCGGAAGTTCCTAATAATTTTACACCAGGTGCGGATGTCCCCTTTCTGGGCAAAGTTCTTGAGAGGCTGGCTGCTAACCAGATCCAGGTAGTCCTAGAGGATTTTTTAGATTCATTTCAGTTGGAATTCAGGCCTGGTTTTGGTATGGGAGTTGCCCTGTACAATGACCTACGTTAGGAAACAGATAGGGGAAGTGTGATTCTGTTGATACGCCTTGATCTTTCAGCGGCTTTCACTGTTATCAACCATGGTATCCTTCTTGGGTGACTGTTTGAGTTGGGTATTGGGGGCACCGCATTGTGGTGGTTCTGTTCCTGTTTGGATAGACGGCTCCAAAGGTGGTTAATGGGGAGCATTGCTTGGCTCTGTGGGTTCTCCAGTATGGGGTCCCACAGGGGTTGGTTCTGTCCTTCATGTTTAACATTTCCATGAAACCACTGGATGGGATCATACAGAGTTTTGGAATGCATTGTCAGTATGCTGATGACATGCAGCTCTATCTCTCTTTTTCATCTTCTGCAGGTAAGGCAGTGGATGAGCTGAATCAGTGCTTGGTTGCAGTAATGAATTGGATGAGGGCCAATACCTGAAGTTTAATCAAGGCAAAACAGATGCTGTTGGTTGGTTAGGACCCATACCTGAAGTTTAATCCAGACAAAACTGAGATGCTGTTGATGGGTGGTTCCTGACTGAGTAATCTGTGGCCTGCTCTAGATGGGGTCACACTCCATCTGACGGGCAGGTTTAAAGTTTGAGGATTCTCCTGGATCCATTGCTGTCATTTGAGGCACAGGTATCTTCTGTGGTGTGGAGATCCTTCCACCACCTTAGGCTGGTGGCACAACTGCGACTATCTGAGCAGAGATAAGCTGGCTACAGTAATCTATGCTCTGCTAACCTTAGATTTTTCCTACACCCTTTAGATGGGGCTGCCTTTGAAAACAGTCCAGATGCTTCCATTAATGCAGAATGCAGCTGCCCATCTGTTGATGGGTTTGAGGTGAAGAGATCATATAATACCTTTGGGCTTGTTTTTGTGGCCCAAAGAGCATGACTTGACAATGTGCTATTTCATACCCATTCACCTAGTCTGAAGATATTATCTGGGGCCTTTTTTGTGCTCAATACGTCAGCCAGTTTCGGCAGTCATATAAAAGCATTTCTCATAAAAGAATCTAAGATTCAGTGGAACTTACTGCTGTGTGTAGGATTGCAGCCACAATAAAGTCTCGAATCCTTTCAACAGATTGTGTTCTAACTGCAAAATTTAGACCATTTAATAAGCAGAATGGGATTATAAAATGTTGCTGCAATCCAAAAATCTAACCTTTGTCTATGTGTCATTGAAACAAAATAATAAACATTAAACCATGTTCTGCAAGTTGAAGACTACTATGAAAGGTGGACAGGCTGCCGCTTTACTCTTTATGGTTGACTGGAGCAGAAGGGTTCTGTGCAGGCACAGGCTGTTTTCATACAACTTCTTATGGCAAGGGTGTTTAACCTGGGCCCCTCCAGATGTTGTTTGATTATGACTCCCATCCTCCTTGACCATTTGCCATGTTGGCTGGGGCTGATAGAAGTAGGAGTCCAACAACATACGGATGGCCACAAGTTAGCAACCCTGTTTTAGGGAGTGGGAAGAAACCACTTGATGGTTTTCTAGCAACCAACTTGTGTACTTTGCAGCACTTTGTTTCTGTGGTTGGGTAGGGCTATAAACGTATGAACTATAAGAAGACTGTCACATCTCATATTGTATGGAAGAATTAATCAGATACGCCTTGTTCCATCACACCTTTATACTACTACAACAATAGAAACCACTCCCTTCCCTTTTCTTGGGTGTCTAGCAACTAATGGCACAAGAACTACTCTTCAGGTCTGAGACTGGTAAACCTAAATACATTTATATATTTGAGGATTTTGAGGCCAACTTTAGAATAAATATGTCAGGGTAAATACCCACCCAAGGCAACTTGGAATACATAAAACCTTATAACCAGTTATATTTCATATGCAAACCAAGGGAGTATACAAAGCTAAACATCTTACAGTATAAAAACTGAAATATTCTGATACAGTACCTTCAAAGGGGATTCTGTTAGGTGGCTATTAAGCAATGCCAAGTGCTTACTCTCCTCCATCTACATATGAATGTGAGCATGTCATTCAGGTTTTTTTAAATTTAATTATCTATTACATTTGTATCCCACCTTTCATCCAAGTAGCTTAAGGTGCCATACATGGCTGTCTCCCTCTCCATATTAGTCTCACAAGAATCCTGTGTAGTGGGTTAAGCTAAAGAGGCAGTGACTGGCCCAAGATCACCAAGTTGTTGATGAAAGTAATTTTATTTAAGCTAATTTGTAGTTTTGATTTACTTACATTTGCAGTTGTAGGGAAGATATTGCATTGTCTCTGGGATACACCATGCTGTGTTTGGCATGTGTGGGGCCTGAATATGCATAATCATTTATTGCTGGGAAAATGTCTCCATATTTTGCATTTGCTGTCCTGCTGGGCCTTTCATGGGCTGGTGTTTCCTGCTCTATTTCCTGCTCTAAACTCTTCTGATCGTGAGTTCAAAGAAGTTAGTGTGCATTGTGTATTGAATATGTTCTCTTTGACCAACTTAACAGCTTCTGGGGCCCCTGCTGCCTGATACAGATCCAAGTTGGAGATACTGAATATCCTGAAATCCGATGGCATTTGATCCAGATCCCATGGTCTATGTTCTTGCATGTGCAGTTATTCTAGCCTGCTTGCTCTCTTGATCTTATCCTTTTGTGTGTGTATGTGTGTCTGGGAACAGTATATAAAGCCGAATCACTGATGTTCTCCACATATGATGTCCAGAGATTCTGTTGGCTATATAGCTCTCCCCAACATAACCTGAAGATTCCCTGGGGAGAGGATGTGGCACCGCGCACCTCTGTGTCTGCTGGGAAGCAAGCTGTCTACTAGCCATCGATTCTTCCATCATTGTAGTAAAATCCAGTGAAGCAATCCATAGAATAGATAGAACTTTGGCAGTGCCAGGATTTCCCAAAGTGGCCATGGGATACTTTTTATTAGCAGAAAAAATTTGCTTGCCAATTCATTTGTGTCTGCGGAGACAACCAGCAAGAGTACTTAATAGTGCTTTTACCACACTGAGTTCTTCTCCTTCATCTGTTTCTTTGAAATAGAAAATATAATGCAAGTTTTGTTTGTTCTTATCCCCAGCCACCTCACTGCTCTCTCTTTAATTTAGCCTTTTATGTCTATGTTCAGAGGTGAAAGCCAAGCAATAGGTCGACCATACTTTGGTAAGTGGTCATTTTATAATTAAAGCAGGAGGCAACATGGTCATCAAATTCAGTATCTTCCAAGACGGCTATGTGTTTCCATGCATCCATCTCATGGAGCTTATGCTATATAATTCAAATTCTAAATTCAAATGTGAAAGCCATTCCTGCTTTTCATTTTTCACTTTTGTACCCCAGCTGAAACTTATGGATCCAGAAGGCTACTGACCGTGCCCATCCCTTTCTGGGAGTTTAGTTTGTTTGCTTGCCCACTGTGAGTTTTTCAAAAACATTTTGTACTTCCGCATAACTCAGAATTCCCCTGGGTATGCTGATATGTATCCCTTGTTTCTTTGTGGCATCATCATGTTGACTCCAAACTTGTCAGCACTCAACCACTTGCTGTTAGAGGGAACATGTGGGACTTACACAAAAATGTTCGGGGAGGGAGTTGTTTCAGTCCTCCAGTCCCTCCTCCTACATGATATGCTTCTGTGTGCCTTCCTTGCTATGTGCACAGTAATTTCCATTGTCCCACCTAGTTATCTCCCACACATCTTGATCTGCTCATAGCAGTTACTTTCAAGGACAGTGCAGCCCTCATTCCACAGTGTCACAGCCTTCTTCATCCTTGGTGTGTGCAGCCATGTCTTTCTCTCTCCTTAAGTATAGCTGCTACTGCCTCTCTTCCACCCTGTGGAAAAACAGGGACTTTAATTTTGTTTCTCTCTACCACAGTCACCTCTCTGAAGTTTGCTATTGTCATTTCAAGGAAGCCTCCACTGGCACCAGTGGGAACTTCACTTGAAATAAAAATAGCTGCTTCAGAGGAACCATGGCAGAGAGAGTTATGCTTCCCTCTGTGCCCACAGTACCAAGATTGCTTTTGTCTTCCCTGTGCCTGTTATTTATATAATAATCAGTGTGCTTGTTAATTGCATTCATACCATTATCATCAAATCAGACTGTGATCCCTTTGATCCTGAATCTAAATAAACAAAAGCACAACTATTTAATCCCATGGTAAATAAGCATGTAAATTAACTATTAATTAGTAGGTGCATTCTTTTTCATTTCAAGGTCAAGTAAGACTTCCCAATTTCCTATCTCTCTTTTCTCCTCAGGACACTGTTCTTCAATTAAATTGCCAGGTGGGCCAGCGTCAGTACTAATCTGTCACCCTTGAGTCATGTTTGTATACTTGCTGTTACCTCAGGGGGGAAAAAGCCACTGTGTTCTTTTATCACACAGCCTATGGACACATAAGCTACTTATTGTATAGAAATTCAGCAGTTTGGAAGAGGGCATTGAAATGCATCTGGAACATCAGAGAAAGTAAAAAAGCAAGAAGGAAAGTGCTATGAGCAAGACATTAGCACTGGCTATTCAATTGGCTCAGCCTGTTTTGAGGGCTTAGTATTGAAGACCACACTAGATATTTGTTTAAAGTTTAAAGTATTTAGTTAAACAAATATGTGTAGTTAGGTCCACATTTGCCAAGATGACTGGGAGGATGGGGTCAGGGAGCATTTCAGGTGGAGAACTGAATAATGGGGGTGACTAACTCCTCCTCCTCCTACCCTGAAAATGCACCTTGAAGTTCTTCTTGGGAGTTGGGGTGGGGGACAGGTAAGCTCACTTCTGGATTGGGAGTGTGACTGGAAGGGGACAAAAATAATTCAGTTGCATGGGATAGAACCAATGAGCCTGGAAAGGATTAAGCACCTCTTTCATAAACTGGTATAGCACAGTGTGGAGGAGAGCCTGGCTGGGAGTCCAGAGTCTGTGAGTTCAAATCCCCGCTCGTGTCTCCTGGGTGTCAAGGGCCAGCTAAAGATCACCCCCACAGTGAGTGGCTCAAGGATTACATACCCTGCCATGTGTGCAGCTGAGGGCAAGCTGCATAGTCCCAAGGAGCCCAGTTGCCCCCCAGCTGGCAGTTGCGGACAAGGAAGGGGCTGGCTTGTGCAGCTGTGGCAAGCTGAGCAGGCCCTAGCCAGCTGGGGAGGATTAGCATCAGAGGGAGGCAATGGTAACCCCCCTCTGAATACCACTTACCATGAAAACCCTATTCATAGGGTAGCCATAAGTCGGGATCAACTTGAAGGCAGTCCATTTCCATTTTTTTCCCCACCAGCTTATTCTCTCCTGGAAATGCCCCAGCCCCACATTAAAAGGGTAATTGAAAAAAATTGATGTGGAACCCTGCATTTCCTCACAATTTGACCTTGAAAATCATATGAGATAGAAGAACTTTCTTCTCATATCCCACTAAAGAGCCATATTGACAGCTGGTAAAGCTGCAGCATAGAAGCGCTCTGACCATGAATGCTAGTTTCGTAATGTGGCTTTCTCACAGATGCACTCTGAAGGGACAAGAAACGTGCTTCTAGGTTCTTTTGCTCTGTAAGTATAGTTATTAAGTGCCCACTATTTTTCAAGGCATCTATACTAATGCCAATAATAAATAAATATAAAATTTACAGTGAGGTGTTTCATGGCTGTTAAATTTGTTTGCTGTGACTTGAAGCATAAGAAAATGGTAGTAAAAGATGTTATAAAAACTGTTGAGAAGCTATATTGACAGTGAATAAATAAATTAGTTTTATGGATTAATCAAGTTTTAAGTGCTCTAAAAGGTTTTCACTGTGTTTCTGTTGTATTAATAGCAAACTTCATTCCAAGCATAAACTATAGCCTCTCTGTCTGACCATTAAATAGTATCTAGCTCTGTTGAATTACATGTGCTTCTAAGATTTTCTAGTGTAACGTACAAAGTTGTGTTGCTTTGCATTCATCATAAAAGTGACCACAAATATAAAATACTATATAAATATGTTCTTATTCTAGCAGTGTTATTTTTATGTTTGTTTATTTATTTAACATAGTTTATATACCGCTTGATTGTAGAGAACCTCTAAGCAGTTAAAAACAAGTAATTAAAAACAAGTAAAGCAGCAGTAGACGAAAAAGAAATTAAAAAAAGAAATTAAAACATATCAACATCTATGTGTCTGGATAGGCTTGCCTAAACAGAAATGTTTTAAGCAGGCGCCAAAAAATATATAGTGAAAACCCTTGCCTGATGTCAAAAGGCAGGGAATTCCAAAGTGTAGATACTGCCACACTAAAAGAATGATTTCTTACAAATGCAGGAGTATTATGTGGCATCTGTAACAGAGACAGTTCTGCACATGGTTTTAGAATTTTCCTAAGCATTTATTCTGGCATATATTGTTACAATTTTCTTTAAGTATTGAAAATATGAAGACTTTTTAAATAAAGTATAGTAGCACTTCTACTGTATTTTATTTATTTATTTATTTAAAATATTTCTATCCTGCCCTTCTACCCTATAATAGGGAACTCAGGGCGGCTTACAAAAATAAAATCAGACATGTACATAATAAAATTGTAAGCAGTAAAATCACAAAAACATTAAAATAAATTAAAATACATAAAATACAATTAAAATACATAAAATACAATATGCACACATATATACATATATATAGGGATTGGTACTAAAGGGACTACAAAGGTAAAATTTAACATAGAAGACATAAAATAAGTATCAGGCTCTACCTTTAGTCTCTCACAAAGGCTCTCCGGAACAAGATCATTTTCAGAAGTCTCCGGAAAACCAACAAGGAGGGAGCAGAGCGAACTTCTTGGGGTAGGGTATTCCAGAGCTTGGGTGCCACAGCTGAAAAAGCTCTCTCTGTTTCATCATTTTAGCTTCTAGTGGCAGTTCTAACACCCAATTAGTGGTCTTTTTCTCAGTCTATGGTATGCGCCAAAGCTCTCCTTCAACACCACATTTCAGATGAGTTGATTTTTCTCTTATCCGCTTTTTTCACTGTCCAACTTTCACATCCATACATAGAGACCGGGAATACCATGGTCTGAATGATCCTGACTTTAGTGTTCAGTGATACATCTTTGCATTTGAGGACCTTTTCTAGTTGTCACGTAGCTGCCCTCCGAGTCCTAGCCTTCTTCTGATTTCTTGAGTGTTGTCTCCATTTTGGTTAATGACTGTGCCAAGGTATTGATAATCCTTGACAAGTTCAGTGTCCTCGTTGCCAACTTTAAAGTTACATAAATCTTCTGTTGTCATTACTTTGGTCTTCTTGACATTCAGCTGTAATCCTGCTTTTGTGCTTTCCTTTTTAACTTTCATCAGCATTCGTTTCAAATCATTACTGGTTTCTGCTAAGTAGTATGGTATCGTCTGCATATCTTAAATTATTGATATTTCTCCCTCCAATTTTTACACCTCCTTGGCCCAATCCCGCTTTCCGTATGATATGTTCTGCGTATAGATTAAACAAGTAGGGTGATAAAATACACCATTGTCTCACACCCTTTCCTATTGGGAACCAATCGGTTTCTCTATATTCTGTTGTTACAGTAGCCTCTTGTCCAGAGTATAGGTTATGTATCAGGACAGTCAGATGCTGTGGCGCCCCCATTTCTTTTAAAGCATTCCATAGGTTTTCACGACCCACACAATCAAAGGCTTTGCTGTAATCTATAAAGCACAGGGTGATTTTCTTCTGAAATTCCTTGTTCCTTTCTGTTATTCAACGTATGTTTGCAATATGATCTCTGGTACCTTTTCCCTTTCTCTATCCAGCTTGGACATCTGTCATTTCTTGCTCCATAAATGGTAAGAGCCTTTGTTGTAGAATCTTGAGCATTTGTTGACAGATTGTTTTTCAAAATTTGGACAGATTCAGTCTTAGTATCCTGTAATTGGTATGCCATCTGTTCCTGGTGATTTGTTTCTTCCAAGTATTTTAAGACCAGCTTTCACCTCACATTCTAAAATTTCTGGTTCTCCATCCTATGGTTCCTCTATGAATGAATCTGTCATCCTTGCATCTCTTTTATAGAGTTCTTCATGTTGGTCAGTGAAGCAGGCTGTGAGACTCACAGACAGGGTTTTTAGCAAAGAGAGTGAAACCTGAAGCAGAAGGGTTAAGCTGTGAGAACAGAGCGCCAGGTTTGCCAAGGTCAGTAGCTGGCTGGGAAGCCTGATAAGGTGTGATGCTTGGAAAAACTCAGTGTGGGGGAAAAACTGTCTGTGAAGAGAACTGTGTCTAATGTCTTTGCCTAGTAAAGACTCTTACAAGAAACTTGCCTGGCCTGGCTTATTCCTGTTCTATGCGACTCTTGGATTCCATCCTTGTATGATCTATACACGCACACGCCAACAGGGGTTATGGGCCCAGCTTATCATACAAGGTAGTGGGTTCGAGAGCAGTTGACGTGACGTTGTTGCAGAGAGAAACAAAGTGCAAGTAAGAGGCAAGTAAGAGTGGGCAACATGGCTGTAAACCTGTTATCCGGGATGCCGATGGAGAGGCTGAGTGCTGTAAACTACTCCAGCTGGAAATGGAGAATGAGAGCAGTTCTGATTAAAGAAGATTTGAATGATGTTGTAGAAAAAACCCCTCCGGCAGCTCCTTCAGCAGCGTGGTTGAAGAAAGATGAGAAAGTGAAGGCTTTTATTACTCTGGGGCTGTCTGATTCTCAACTGTTGCTGGTGAGTAATGAGCTGACAGCTAATCAGATGTGGGAGAAGCTAAGAGCCGCTCATGTGCAGCAAACTGCTGGGAGCAGGCTGTGTTTAGCACGGAAACTTTATCAGATGCGTTTTACAGATGAAGTGACTATGACAGAGCATCTGGCTGAATTTCGTAGATTAAATGCTGAGCTGCAAGATAGAGGAGTGCATCATAGTGACATTCAGATGGTCTATATACTGTTATCTTCATTTGATCAAAAATGGGAGGTCATGGTCTCTAGCCTGGAAACTTTACCCGACGGACATCTGAATTTGGACTTTGTAGAACAGAAACTTCAACAAGAGTGGAATAGAAGATAAGAGAATAAGAAAACAGAGTTAAAAGAGACTGTGGCTGTACAACAACAACAAAATCAAAGAAACAGGCAAGAGAATAAAATATGTTACTTTTGTGGGTCCCGTGGACATATACAGAGACATTGTTTAAAGAAGAGAAATAACAGGGACTTTGAAAGTCAGAGAACAAGCGTGAACTTTGTTACTAAGGAGGACAATAAACTCATTAACTCTAAGTGGCTTCTCGACAGTGGAGCGTCTAATTGCCTAATCACAGACTCTAGTTTATTTTACACTTCAAAGCCGACGCAGGAGAAGATTTATCTGGCTGACGGATCGACTCAAGACGCGATTGAAAAAGGCACGCTCAGGTTGAGTACTTTGGGAACTATATTAACAGATGTGTTATTGGTTTCTGGTTTAAAATATAACATTCTATCAGTAAGAAAATTGGCTCAAATAGGTTGTAAAGTTACATTTGAAGGGGATAGATGTTTTGTGAGAAAGGATGGTGAAATATGTATGCAAGGGAAATTACAGAACCAAATGTTTATGGTTGAGTGCAATCTTGATAAACCCATGTGTGCTTGGATAAGAGTTAATAAAGATAAACATGATAATTGTTTACATGAATGGCACAGAAAATTGGCACACGCACATTTCGAAAAGGTACAAAACACCCCAAAGCATAGTCAAGATTTGAAATTAACACATTGTGAGCATGTGGATGAGTGTGAAGTATGCTATAAAACAAAAATGACTGTGACTCCGGTAAATAAGAGCTGTGAAAGCACGACCACTGAACCCTATCAGCTCATACATGTGGATTTGGCTGGACCTTTCCAGTGCTCAAAAGGTGGAGCAAGGTTTTATTTAGTGATTGTGGATGATTTCTCCAGATTTACACATGTGTTCTTATTGAAAAAGAAAAGTGAAGCAGAAGAGAAATTGAAGGCATTTATACAGAGAACAGAGACACAATATGGGGTTGTTATCAAAAATATCAAGACAGATCAAGGTGGAGAATTTACCAGTAATTCATTTAAAACATATTTGGAAAAGAAGGGAATAATACAGAGTCTCACTGCTCCCTTCAGCCCATCCTCCAACGGAACTGCAGAGAGGAGGAACCGGTCATTGCAGGATTCAATGAGAGCCATGCTAGCAGATGCAGATATGAATAACACTTATTGGGGTGAATGTATTCTGTACACTGTTTATATTCAGAACCGTCTCATGCACAGAACAATAGGCATGTCTCCCTATGAGAAACTGACTGGAAGAAAGCCCAGGGTGAAACACATAGAACGTTTTGGGGCAAAATGTTGGGTACATGTAATGAAAAGTTAATATTGTAGAAATGTAATAATGAACAATGAAGTTTTGTAATCTGTGAGTCTCAGGTGGGGGCTGTTGGTCAGTGAAGCAGGCTGTGAGACTCACAGACAGGGTTTTTAGCAAAGAGAGTGAAACCTGAAGCAGAAGGGTTAAGCTGTGAGAACAGAGCGCCAGGTTTGCCAAGGTCAGTAGCTGGCTGGGAAGCCTGATAAGGTGTGATGCTTGGAAAAAACTCAGTGTGGGGGAAAAACTGTCTGTGAAGAGAACTGTGTCTAATGTCTTTGCCTAGTAAAGACTCTTACAAGAAACTTGCCTGGCCTGGCTTATTCCTGTTCTATGCGACTCTTGGATTCCATCCTTGTATGATCTATACACGCACACGCCAACACTTCAGTGTGTTGCTTCCATCTTATTTCATCTCAGTCAGTCAGTGTGTTCCCCTGTTGATTATTCAACATCCCTACTCTTGGTTTAAATTTCCCTTTCATTTCTCTAATCTTTTGGAATAGGGCTCTTGTTCTACCCGTTTTGTTGTCGTTTTCTATTTCTGTACAATAAGTGTTGTAATAGTTCTCTTTGCCATTAACCATATTTAATAGAATCATGACTGGTAAGGAATAAGGAATACATACTCAGAAAAAAGAAGCTAAGAGGGTAAACCTGCACCAGAGGTGACATGCCTTCTCGTAAGGAGAGCTGTATAATTGGGCGAGTTACAGATAATGAATGACTATTCACATAATATAAAAATGGGAACCAGACAGCATCAAAATAGTCCTTTTTTGACAAACCCCATATCAGTCTGCTGTGCTGCATTATACGTTCTGTGAGAGCTGTCTCCTACACTTTGTTTATCCAATACTGGATGATAAAATCTGTTCCTGATTTCCATTTGACCAATATCACTAAGCAGGCTGTTGACAATAAAAATGTTACTAAATTCTTATGTACTGCTGTAGGATTGCTATTATTTTCCAGGGATAATAACTCTAATACCGAGTCTGGTGACAGAGTTTGACCGTCAGTTAGGGAAGTTTTATTATCTATCTGGCTGTCTAGTCTATCTCATCTGTCTAATCTAATTTATCCCTCCCTCCCTCCCTCCCTCCCTCAAGGAGCCCAGGGTGGCAAACAAGGGACAAAACACTAAAAATATCTTGAAACATCTAAAAAAAGATCATAAATAAAACATCTTAAAAAGCAATGCCAAAACAGATGCAGAGTTTCACGAAAGACCAAATCCTAAAAAGCTTTTGTGAGGCCACATTCCCACCATAAAATGCTTAAAGGAACTCAGTGCATCACATCCTCTCCAACATCAATGGGAGACTTATTTATTAATGTGATAAAGGTTCAGGAGAGTACAATTCCATCTGAATACCATTTTGAGTCACTTCCTGAATTCCTGAAACCATTTGGAGGAGGGTTTAGACCATACTTTGACCCACACAGTATCTTGAACGTCTACCCCCAAATTTATTTATTTAATTTATTTATTACATTTATATACCGCCCCATACCCAAAGCTCACTGGGCGGTTTACAGCAATTAAAAACAATAAAAAGAAATATACAAATTTTAAAACACAAAAAAACCAATTTAAAAAAAACATGCAAAAAAGGCCTGGGAGAAGAGGAAAGTCCTGACCTGATGCCGAAAATATAACAGTGTTGGCTCCAGGTGCACCTTGTCAGCAAAATAATTCCATAATTTGGGGGCCACCACTGAGAAGGCCCTCTCCCTTGTTGCCAGACTCCCAGCTTCCCCCTGAGTAGGCACCTGGAGGAGGGCCTTAGATGTTGAGCGTAGTGTCTGTCCCCCATGCTGTTCAACATCTACATGAAATCATTGGGTGCGGTCATCCGGAGCTTTGGACTGCGTTGACATCAGTATGCTGATGACACGCAGCTCTATTTCTCCTTTTCATTTTCTTCAGGTGAGGCTGTCAATGTGCTGAACCAGTGCATAAATGGTGAATTGCAATAGTAACATATTCAGTGACGAAGTTGTTTGATGAAAAAGATGGCGGTAGGAGATAGTCATAGGAGAAACTGTCATTACTTTCATTCCCATAGGGGTTCACATTCTTCCTCTTTTTATCCTGCTTTTTTTTTGCTGCCAGGAATTTTCCCCTTCTGCGCTCGACTCCCCCCCCCTCTGAAAAAGTGATCTGCAGGTCCTTTAGGATTTTTTTTATTTGCTTTTCTTCTGTTGCAGAGCAGATTTTTGCCTTTATGTTCCACTATTAGCTTCAATGAGTATCCTCACCTATAGAGGAGATCTGCTTCTCTGAGGCTTGTTGTGAAAGGGCATAAAGCCCTATGGTGCTTAAGGGTTTCTAGAGAAATGTCTGGAAATATTTCTACCACTTTGTCTCCGTAATTGAGCTCACTTTGTTGCATAAAGCTTTATAGAATCAGAGAATCATAGAATAGTAGAGTTGGAAGGGGCCTGTAAGGCCATCAAGTCCAACTATCTGCTCAATGTAGGAATCCAAATCAAAGCATTCCCGACAGATGGCTGTCCAGCTGCTTCTTGAATGCCTCCAGTGTCAGAGAGCCCACTACCTCTCTAGGTAATTAATTCACACAGAGTATGTTTCTTTCGCTTTCTACTCCTCTTCTAAGTATTGGAAGGATGGATGAAAAAACTATCTGGGCCCCAAAGTCATTGAGTTTCCTTCCCAGTGCTTCAAAGTTTGATGTGATTTCTTCATAGCTTTGTTTGGCAGTATCATTTGTTCCCACATGGATGAGGAGAAAGGGATACCTGTCGGTTGGACTTAATGGTCTTATAGGCCCCTTCCAACTCTACTATTCTATGATTCTATGACTAAATTTTTACATTTACCTCTCTAGGTAATTGGTTCCATTTTGTATGGCTCTAACAGTTAGGAAGTTTTTCCTCATGTTGAAATCTGGCTTCCTGCAACTTGAGCCCATTATTCCGTGTCCTGCGCTCTGGGACGATCGAGAAGTGATCCCGGCCTCCTCTGTGTGACAACCTATCATGTACTTAAAGAGTGCTATCATAACTCCCCTTAGTATTCCCTTCTCCAAGCTAAACATGCCCAGTTCTTTCAGTCTCTCCATACAGGGCTTTGTTTCCAGTCCCCTGATCAACATTGTTGCCCTCCTCTGAACCTGTTCCAGTTTGTCTGCATTGTTCTTGAAGTGTGGAGACCAGAACTGGACGCAGTACTCAAGATGAGGCCTAACCAGTGCTGAATAGAGGGGAACTAATACTTCACACAATTTAGAAACAATACTTCTGTTAATGCAACCTAAAATAGCATTTGCCATTTTTGCAGCCACATCACACTGTTGGCTCATATTAAGTTTGTGATCAACGACAATTCCCAAATCATTCTCACATGTCGTATTGCTGAGCCAAGTATCCCCCATCTTATAATTATGCATTTGGTTTCTTTTTCCTAGATGCATTTATCCTTGTTGAATTTCATTCTGTTGTTTTCAGACCAATGCTCCAGTCTATTAAGGTCCCTTTGAATTCTGTTTCTGTTTTCCATGGTATTAGCTGTGCCCCCCAATTTTGTATCATCTGCAAATTTGTTAAACATGCTCTGTACCTCCTCATCCAAGTCGTTAATAAAAATGTTGAAGAGCACTGGACCCAGGACTGAGTAGTACTCCACTCGTTACTTCCGCCCAGTTTCAGAAGGAACCATTGATAAGCACTCTGAGTATGATTCTGGAGCCAACTGTGGATCCACCTCATAGTTCTTCCATCCAGCCCACATTTAGCTAGCTTGCTAATCAGAATATCCTGGGGCACTTTGTCAAAAGCTTTGTTGAAGTTGAGATATATTATGTCCACAGCATTCCCATAGTCTACAAAAGAGGTTACCCAATCAAAAAATGAGATAAGATTAGGATTTGTTCTTCATCACTCCATGTTGGCTTCTAGTAATCATTGCATTGTTTTCAAGGTGCTTACAGATTGACTGCTTTATAATCTGCTCCAGAGTTTTTCCAGGGATTGATGTTAGGCTGACTGGTCTATAGTTCCAGTTCCTCCTTTTTGCCTTTTTTGAAGATAGGGACAACATTAGCTCTTCTTCAGTTATCTGGCACTTCACCAGTCCTCCATGATTTTGCAAAGATAATAGACAGCAGTTCTGAGAGTTCTTCAGCCAGTTTCTGCAATACTCTAGGATGCAGTTTATCGGGCCCTGCCAATTTGAACTCGTTCAAAGTGATTTGGTATTCCTTGACCATTGTCTATCAATCTCAAGCTCCAATCCTGCCCCTTCCACTTCATGTTTCCCGGGAAGGTCATAGACCCTTTTTTGGGAGAAGACTGAGCCAAAGCAGGAATTGAGGACTTCTGCCTTTTCTTTGTCATCTATTACCATTTTGCCATCTTCATTGAGTAGCTGAGCCACCATTTCTTTTCTCTGTCTTTTACTATGGACATACTTGAAGAAAGCTTTTTTGTTGCTTTTAGCATTCGTCACTAACCACAGCTCATTCTCAGCTTTAGACTTCCTGACACCATCCCTGCAATTCTGTGATACCTGCCTGTACTCTTCCTTTGTGGTCTGGCCTTCTTTCCACTTCCTGTATGTGTCCTTTTTTGTTTTCAGGTCCTCTCTAAGCTTTTTGTGAAGCCACATTGGCTTCTTCTGCTGTTTTCCCCTCTTTTTTCCTTGTTGGAATTGCTTGCTATTGTGCTTTTTAGAATTTCCTTTTTTAGAAACTCCCATCCATCTTGGACTCCTTTTCTCATTAGAGTGGCTTGCCATGGAACTGTACTTACAATTGTTCTGAGTTTATTAAAATCAACTTCCTGAAGGCCAGAGTGCATATGGCTAATCTCAGCATTTGCTTCTGTTAAAATAAAAAATTCAAGTATGGTGTGGTCACATTCCCCCAGAGTTCCCATAACTGCTCCTTCGTCTACCAAATCACCTCTATTGGTTAGAATCAAGTCCATGATAGCTGATCCTCTGATTGCTTTCTCCACGTTCTGTAGGGAAAAGTTATCTCCAACACAAGTCAGAAATTTCTTGGAGGGGCTATGTTTGGCAGAATTTGTCTCCCAACAGATATCAGGATAATTGAAGTCCCCCATTACTACTACATCATGCCTCCTCAAAACATTGACAATTTGCTTTTCAAAATTACATTCTCATCTTCTCTTTGATTGAGTGGTCGGTAGTAGACTCCAAGCACCACATTACTTTTATTACTTGCCCACATGCTGCTGTTCTTCCTCCTCCACTTCTCTTTGCTGCTGTTGTTCCAGGTTCTTTCTATGTTCCCAATTCTACCTGTCTTCATGTCAAAGTTCAAAATCCAAAATCGCAGATCTCAGTCATTTAACCTTACAGTCATTACTTAGACTCAAGTTAATTGCTGTGTTAGCTGTTTTCTCTAAGTCTTGTAATTGACTAGAGACTGTCTCCAGCTTCTCCTCTAAGGGTTGCAATGCCACTGTCCACTCAGCGCAAGTGCTTCTCTTATTCAGCTCACATAATTGTCCATTTCATTGCCTTCCTGCATTAGGCTGGTCAATTTCCTGCTCTTCTGGGCTTTAGATCCATCCCGCTCCATTTTGACAGCTCCACTTTCACTATCCAAGTGCTCTGGGAAACCAATCCAATTCCTGCATAATTGCTACTCCTAGCCATTTTGCATTATTCCAACTAGTGTTAGCCTGCATTACCTTTACAAACTTGCCACTTTTATGTTTTATTGTGAAGCTGATCAGGCACTTTGTCATACGTTTACACCGCTGGAGATTTTTAGGATGCAGGAAACCCAACACTATGCCACAGTTATGCTTGTGAGCAAGCCACGCTCCCCAGTAAATAAGGTTTGACTGTATGTGTGTTATTTTCTCTCTTATATAGTATAATGTCTGAAATGAGCGCCTATGAGAGTCCGTTTACTCTTGTTTCAAATGTAGCTTCAGTGAAGAACATGGCACTGTCTTTTGACCTTTTAGTTCCTATTTATAATACGTACTGACTAATATTTAAATTCAAAATATTGATGGTAATTTGTATTAATGTTGTGTATTTCCATGGCGAGAGCCAGTGTGGCATAGTGGTTGGAGTGTTGGACTACAATCTGGGAGACCAGGGTTCGAATCCCCACACAGCCATGAAGCTCACTAGGTGACCTTGGGCCAGTCACTGCCTCTCAGCCTCAGAGGAAGGCAATGGTAACCCACCTCTGAATACCACTTGCCATGAAAACGCCATAAGTCGGAATCGACTTGAAAGCAGTCCATTTCCATGTTGACTTTACACTTTTTCCACACATTTCTGGATTGAACCTGCAGATCAGAAATTGCTATAATTGAAGGTTTAGAGAATAACTTGTGAGGAAGCTGAACAAGCCGTTGTCTCTCTCCAGCAGTAAAAGAAACTCCTGATTCTACCCTGATGTAATTAAGTCCAGTGTTACCTTGTGACTAAGCTATGTAATGATACTATACACACAGTCACTATCCTAAAATTCTATATGCATGTCTACAAGCATAAGGACACATTTTGATCCTTGTATGTGCACTTATGTATGTGTGTGCTTGTACACACACACACACACACTTTCTGTGTATGCTAAAATTGACGTTAGGTAGAACCTTCACCCAGAAATTTAATTTTGGTGTACAAGGAAATGTACAAATATAAGCATACATGGAATATGATAATGGTCCAGCAATAAATGTGGACCCTATTAGTCCCAAAACACACAGTGGTCTTTTCCCATGCTTCTTGCTTTGCTCAGACAGAATTACCGATGCAATCAACCTGAATGGATTTCATTAATTAATTCATCTCTCCCCTGCTCTAAAGGAAAACTGGATTCTTAGAAGTGATGTGCCGAATCCATGCACTGAGTTTGACTATCCTTGTGACTTCTCCAAGGGAAACGTCTTATGAATAGTATCCAGGATATGTTTCTTTTTTCTAAACTTACCCCAGTAATGCATTTATTTTTAGAATAGTTTATACTTCAGTGGCAACAGAATGCTCTGCTCCTGCCTTTCTTCTTGTACTGCACTCATACTTTCCTGCCACCATTGCTACTGCCACCAGAGAGTGCCAAGTAGTACCACTGCAAGGAAAACATGGTTGGCAACCATGTATTCCTGTATCCGTGTGACCAAACCACACAACAGGGGCCTAGAATAGAGTTCTGAAGAGCTGTTCCTGGCCTGCCTATGCCTGCCTCCCCCCCTCCCCATGGTGGCAGGAAGGCTTTGTTTCATACTTGAAACAAAGGGCTATGTGGTTTATTTGTGATTTTTTTAGTTCATATGCTAACAGGTTCATCTTACAATGTCATCCACTGATCATCATACATTATATAACTCCCAATCTATGATTCATTTATGTGCCTTATTTGATCATCAGTGCCAGTAAAATATGTAGACAAATTACAAGTAGCTGTTTTTAAGTTTTGAAATTTGGAAATGCTCCTTTGGAAATAATGAGAATGGTTATGCTGCAAGTCCTGGCTGATAAAATATTTTATTAACAAAATGAGTGACTTGCTTAGACAAACTTGCCAGTCAAAGAGTATAACGGGCTTGAAGGGTGACATTGTCTATTGATCCAGAGGATGCAGCTTCTAATACTTTTCTGGGCACAAAAACTCTAGTAAAAACAGGAAGTCTTGCAAAAGTTAAGAGTGAATAGAATTTTCCCCCTATTTAACTCCTGTTCAGTTTGGATTTCTAAATCCAGTTTTTTTCAAATCACACTTTTTTACTCCAGATTTTATCCAAGCTCACTCTCCATTTTTGTTTTTAAAAAAGATATATCTTAGGTGTATATTAATTCTTTCTTAAAATGGTATATACATACCATAATTAATGGGGAAGGCCATATTAAAAATCTGTATTCATGTCTTATCTGCAGAAAGAAAAATGAAATTTATGAGTAATCACACTTTTAGGGCACAATCCAACTCGTGCTTACACTGGGCTGAGGGGAGTTGGATGTGGTGGATCCCCAGCTGAGGTGGCAGGGTCCTGACTCCACCAGGCTTTGCTGACAGAAGCCCCTTGCCCCAGCTCTGCTGCAGTGGAGCTGGGACCCTGCCAACTCAGCCAGGGGTATGCCGGGGAAGCCCAGACTGATGGAAGGGGTGCCGGTGGAAGTCAGTGTAAGGCCTGAAAAAGGGGCATTCCAAAGTCATGTGGGCTGAGGGGCTGGGGGGGGACTTACATAACATCCAACTTCCATTTGGTGTGCTCCTGGTGGTTCTTATACAGACCAAAGTTACATTGAGAAAAAGGTTGGTCTAAGAAAATAATTATAATGGAAGTCTATGGCGAACCCTTACTTGCAGGTAGAGGTATTCATCAGAGCTGGCTTTTTCTTTTGTGTTCATTCGCTCAGCTCCTGGTTGAACTGATGTTCCACTGGCCCAGCAGCTCCCGAATGGCAAATAGATGCCATGGAGCTTCCTGACGGCTCCTTCTCCGCCAGCACCCCTTTCATCGGCTTCCCCTGAGTTGGACTGCTGTGCCTGTAACATATAGAAAAAAAGTTTGCTTTGGATATCATTAAAATAAATATTTTACAGAATATTTCATTAAATTTGAATCAGGCACGATACTCCATTTTGCCTAATTTATCCCATGTGTAGAACTTGTTTTGATGGAACATAGTGCTAGAGCTCTGAAGACAACACTGTATGTTGGTGGAAGTATTGCATTTTCTTTAGTGTAAAGGGTGGAATGCAATGGGATTTCACCTTCCTCTCCTCTGTCCTGCAACCCTCTGCTCAGTTCTGGAGGGTGCCCAACCCAAAGTCTAGAATGTTGCACTGTGGTGCCATGAAGCCTAATATCTATGTCTATATACATTTTAAAACTGCATTTCATATGCATAAATGTTGTAGCACTTCTTGTAGACTTATCCATGTCAATGTTTATTGTCACATTAAGTAGCTTTGAATTGTGTTTTGTGTCTTTTAGGGCATACAGGCCGACTACTAAAATCCTTGTGTTTCATGAGTCTAACTTTTCTGCTTCTGCACATCATCTTTCAAATCACAGTAAACAGCCTTGAAGCTGGTAAAAGTATCGAACCTGATTATAACTGTGAGTATCCTACTTTGTACAATGTATTTCATAGCTCCTTATGTAGGAAGGGCATTATGATTATATATTTATTTATTTATTATTTGATTTATATCCCACCCTTCCTTCCAGCAGGAGCCCAGGGCGGCAAACAGAAGCACCAGAAACACCTTAAAACATCATAAAAACAGTACCCAAAATACACCCAAACAAAACAACGTTAAAAGGATTTTTTTAAAAAAAGCTTTAAAAACATCTTTTTAAAAAGGGTTAAAACATACTATTAAAAAAACACGTATTAACAAGCAATTTTAACACAGACGCTGACTGGGATAGGTCTCAACTTAAAAGGCTTGTTGAAAGAGGAAAGTCTTCAAAAGGCACCGAAAAGATGGCAGAGATGGCACCTGCCTAATATTCAAGAGGAGGGAATTCCACAGGGTAGGTGCCACCACACTAAAGATCCATTTCCGATATTGTGCGGAACAAACCTACTGATAAGATGGTATTTGCAGGAGGCCCTCTCCTGCAGAGTGCAGTGATCGACTGGGTATATAAGGGGTAAGACGGTCTTTCAGGTATCCTGGTCCCAAGCTGTATAGGGCTTTGTACACCAACACTAGAACCTTGAACTTGGCCCGGTAGCAAATGGGCAGCCAGTGCAACTCTTTCAGCAGCAGGGTGACATGTTGGCAATACCCTGCCCCAGTGAGCAGTCTCACCGCTGCATTTTGCACCAGCTGCAGCTTCTGGACCAACCTCAAGGGCAGCCCCACATAGAGTGCATTACAGTAATCCAGCCTGGAGGTTACCAGTGCGTGGACAACAGTGGTCAGGCTATCCTGGTCCAGAAATGGCCGCAGCTGTCTTACCAGCTGAAGCTGGTAAAAGGCACTCCTAGCCATGGAGGTCACCTGGGCCTCTAGCAACAAAGAGGGATCCAGGAGCACCCCCAGACTATGGACCTGCTCTTTCAGAGGGAGTACGACCCCATCCAAAATAGGCAACTGACCAATTATCCGAACACGGGAACCAGCAACCCACAGCACGTCCATCTTGCTAGGATTCAGACTCAGTTTATTGGCCCTCATCCAGCCCACCACCAAGTCCAGGCAGCGGTCCAGGGCTTGCATGGCCTCTCCTGATTCAGATGTTACAGAGAAATAGAGCTGGGTATCATCAGCATACTGCTGATACCTCACTCCAAATCTCTTGATGACTGCTCCCAAGGGCTTCATATAGATGCTAAACAGCATGGGGGACAAGATGGTACCCTGCGGCACCCCACAGCACAACTGCCAGGGGGCTGAAAGACAGTCACCCAATGCTATTCTCTGAGAGCGACCCTGAAGATAGGATCAGAACCACTGTAAAACAGAGCCTCCAATACCCATTTCACCAAGTTGGCCCAGAAGGATACCATGGTCAATGGTATCCAAAGCCCCTGAGAGATCAAGTAAGAATAACAGGGTCGCACTCCTCTGTCCTCCTCCCAATAAAGGTCATCCATCAGGGCACCCAAGACTGATTAAGTCCCATAACCAAGCCTGAACCCAGAATGGGATGGGTCAAGATCATCTGTTTCATCCAAGAGTACTTGCAATTGCTGCGCCACAACCCTCTCAATCACCTTCCCTAAGTACCAGTACTACTTTCCACAGTAGTTGTTTTCTTGTCATGGTTGCTAGGATTTGTAGTTAGCTTTGCTTCTGGAACTGTGCTTTCTTTGGGATTATGGTTACACAATTTATAAACAAAATTAAGTTTACCAAATCTTTCAAGGTGCATTTTCACCTTTTAATTTTATTAAGATGTTTATGTTAAAACATACTTAGCATGGCTATCTGTAGTTCGATACCTGCTCTATAGAATCTGTTGAAAATAAGCATAACTGCTGCCATTATGGTATCCACTCCTGTCCCCTGGTAGCTTCCATAACAAGGTGTTCCAGGGAACAGTCACTTAGGGTATCTAGAAATTTTACTACTTTGTTGTGATCAAAACATGAATTTATCCAGTCAACTGGAGGGTATTGGAACTTTCCCACTGTTACAACAGAATTACTTTTAGATTCCTCCCTGATTTCATTTCCCGTTTCAAGATCACCTGAGTGTATATTCCCAGTACTAAATTACTTTTAAGGCCTGTTATTGCCACCCATGACAATTCTTTTGAGATTTCTGGTTTGTTTGACTACATGAAGAGACTCTGTCCCCAATATGCTCTTCCGTGTCCTTTCTGTAGAGATTAAATCAAGAGATGATCATATGCCAGTTTCATATTGGCTTGGAGATTTCTAACATTAGCCAACAAACACCAGTACATGGGGGTTCCTTTCCAAATGTCTCTGGCTTGGACATTTTGCCCTTTGGCCTCTTTGACTAGCCATCATGTCCTATTGTGTGTTCATTGTCTAGTTCACTCTTCTCCAATCTGGTGCTCCCTCCAGACGCTTTGCCCTTCAAATCTCATCAGCGCTAGCCAGCATGACTAATGTTAAGGTGCGATGGGAACTGTAATCCAAAACATATGGAGGGAACCAGGTTGGGGAAGGCTGGCCTAGTTCTACCCTATCCCAATTTGGAAGACTAGAATCATTTTCATACTTGTTCCAGATAAATTACTCATTTTGAAGTAGATGCTTCCCAGCTCCTATTTACTCCCCGCCTCCCCGAGGACAGTGTCAAAATCTGTTTTGTCACCTTGTTGATATTAAACTACATTGTAAGAATGCTTGCTTTCTGAGCCAAAAGGAGGTGGGAGTGGAGATGAAGAAATAATGGGAAACATTATACTCTAGCTAGCTTGTTCTCTCAGATATAGGGGTGATTTACATCTATTTTAAATAGGGAAATGTAAGCATAAATAGTGATTAACTGCATTATATTTTAAGACTTGGTTACCTAGCAAGAAAAACACAATCTGTATGATTCCTGAGATCACCCTGCTTGCAGCCCAGTGAGCACTGTAAAAGAGTTACCCATAGGCTTCAGTATTGGATAGGAGCAACACTGACTATGAGCAACATTGAAGAACAGGACTATGTGAAGATCCACCAGGAAAACCTTGGATAGAATAGCTTTTGCCGTGATAGTCACTTTGAGGCAGCTGATAGTCCCTTTGAGGTAGTCCCAATCCATCTCTCCTGGAGCCAAGATTGCTGCTACTCAGCCAGTGCAAGCCGAAGCAGTGCAGGACAGGGAGCAGTGCTTATCACCAGGAACTAATGATGGGCTCAGGAGCTTTAATAGACCAAAGGAAGCAACAATGAGGGGGGTGGGAAATGGTCTTATGGAGAGGGAGAAAAAGCAGCAGAGACCACATTTTCTTGGCTCCACTGTAGTTCCTTCTCCCACCTACTGGGAGCCCTGAGTGAAGGCTTTCACTGTTTGTCCAGTCCTCTTGGACACAGATTTGGGAGAACCTGGCCATCTCGGGTGCCCCCAAGATATCTTCAGCAGGGGCCAGCCGCTGAACCCTGGACCTTTCAGTCACCAAACCCCAAACCCTTGGAAAAGGGGCTATTGTGGGTCTTGGGATGCTTCAACTGAGAAACTGTGATTGTACTGCTTGAGAAGGTCATGGGGAGTTGGGATCCTGTACTTAATGCTACACCTCAGTAAACCTTGAGTAGCTGCACTTGGCTTGTCAGATTCTCATTTGGGGCTTGGTTTTGATCTTATTCCCCCCTGGAACCCTGGAGTATTGGATGTGCCCCTTCCATAGGCTGGTGCCACAGACTCAGTCCAGCTATTTAGAAATACAGATTCTTTTGAAGAGGATCTTGTTTTCTCATAATCCATAAGCGTTCTCTATCAACAGAAAAGAAATCTTTAAACATTTAGCTTTGTAACAGATATCTGGCTTTCTAAATGATGCATAGTTCATATTTGATATTAGACATATTTCTTATAATCCAAGTGAGATTAAAACTTTATAGGTAAGTTAGGAGTGGTAAGTCAGAGGCAATCTTTCCAAAATTGCAATCTGTTAGAGATATTTTCCTTTCTTAGAAGAAAAACAATGGAAAATTTAACATTAGCCACATTTTATTTTAACATTGCAGTTAATTAGACCTATTAAAAAGTTTGCCATGTCAGAGTTTTTTCAAATACAGTGAAGAAATGTAACCGGTAAAATCTCTTTTTCAGTAAAATAGCAGATGAGTTGAACAACATTGGTCCTAGTGATTAATAGTGGAAAGACATTTCCATGAATGAAGGATTTGTCCCACCAGAAAATTCTGAAAGAAATGGAATGTGTTCACTACATGGCACTGTAATTTATTTTCTGATGCAAACACAAATTTTCTTTCTTAGATTTTCAATATGTACTAGAGATGGCCTCTGTGCATACTTACTTATCTTCTGAATGAGAAAAGGATGTTAATTTTTTCTTTCTTTGAATTATTGCTGTTGTAAGGAAATCATTTCAATCCAATTATAAGAAATAAACTGAGATTAACTTTTTCTTGTAGTCACTACAGATATAATGGGTGATATTCAGCTAAGTCAAACTCAGAGTAGACCCTTGGTCAGTGGATTTAAGTCTATTTCTTTCATTGGGTCTCCTCTGGCAAACATCACATATCGCCCTATCCCATTTGCATGTCAATGTTGCCTCTCTTCTTTTTCATGGTAGAGAATGTGAAGTATGTGAACTTCAGAAAGGAGAGGGAATTGAGAGTTGATTAAAGTGAAAGGGCAATGTATTGAAGGATAAATCAGAGATTAGAACAAACTGCAGTTCTGCATTACATATGAACTGAAAGAACTATGGCAAATAAATGTTAGTTTAAGCAAAGCAAAGTTAAGGTGATTGTCTGAACTAGGCCGTAGTCTACCAGTCCCAATCTGGAAAAATCTAGCTTTTCAGAGTTCTACCCATCTCTATGTATGTGTGTGTGAACCCTAGCCCCAGTGTTGTGATTTTTAAAGAAGCAGCTGCATGTTTTCTTTTCTTGCTCTATGCATACCTGTGGCAGCTAATGCAAAAGCCCAGGGTAGACATCATGAAAAAACTGCCTACAAAAGTTGGGTACAAACATCTTTTTGTTATTTGTTAACTGCAATTGTTGATCATGTGATTGGGGAAAGCAATGAAATGCAATTGCTGATGTTACATAATTGCTGGATTTATTTATAATGAATAAATTTAAGATCCCACTAAAACTTAAATGGTAAATGATCTTGGTATCTTTATTTGAACAAAGAATTGGAATGATTGTCCCTTGTTACAGTCTAATTAATTAGCAAAATATGATTTCTGACTCAGTGGGTCTAACAAGGTGACTTATGAACTGACTTTTAAAATACAAATACAATAATAAAATACAACGAGAAGTCCATCAAGATGAAAAGTAGGAAAAAACAAGACTACCCCCCCCCGAAATGAGACCCAACACTTTACTAGGGATGGATGGACCAGCCTAAATCCATTCCATGTTATTTTTGCTGTTGCTCAGTCATAGATCTCTTCCATCCCATTCTTTGCAGAAAAATCTGCATATAAATTTTACACATTTTGTACACACTCTTTATGTAAAGCAATACATTCCTGTCAGTTATTTTCAATGCATTGTCCTAGAGTGTGAATTCAGCATGCGTTTTTAATGAAAAATAGTATTTTTGTGCACACTTTTGGGGAGTGAAACTGCATTGCAAAATCAGTAGAAGTGCATAATCTGGCTGATAGCTGTGATCTGATCCTCAAGCGAGTTGTGGAATATCTAATCGGGCTGGTATTCCCTCTCCATCCTCACACTTTCCCCAATGCCAACAATCAGAGAGCCCCCCAGAAAATCTCTGAAAGAAAGCTGCCTTAGCCTACTGCCTATAACTGGGAACAGTGGATGTTTCCATGTTCACTGCATAAAAGGAAGTGGGGGTATCTTCTCTTCATTTACTGCTTTTGCCACTGGAATGTAATCAGCTACCAAAAGATCTGCTCTGTTGCTTATACAAAATGTTTTTTCCCTTCTGGGGATTTCTTGAAGACGTTTTTTAATGGTGTTCTATTACAGTTAATAGAAAATGTTGTGGTTTTACCCACCCTTGATCCTGTATTTATTTACATGACACATGTTTTTTGGCGATTAATAGTTGCATCGAAGTGTGCATTCCCACAATCATCCTGTTTTAGATATGAAGAACTCATCACTCTCTCCCATCTTAGTGTACAAAACCATTACTGAAATGATATACTCTTTTCTATAAAGGGGTAATATGCTTTGAACTGGGAAACAACTGCAAATATTTATTCTTGGTATACTATTTTAATAGAATATTGAACTATATTGAAATTTTATGTTTTGTATTTTATGTACCACAATCTGGGATATTTCATTTGTACATTTTCCCACATTTAATGAGGTTTCATAAAAGTGAAACAAACTCTAAAATATTACCATTGAAGAAAAAAGTCAAAAGCCCTGAGGATTGCGAGAGTTCCATGTAAGAATCTCTGGGCTTACATTGTGCAAGTCCAGATATCTATTTCTGTTATAAGATTTATCATGGAATTTTTTAAAAAAAATCTGATACAGATTCCTATCTGGTGGTGTTGTTCTACTTTTCAGAACACTGTAAATTTATATTATTTATTTATTTAGACAATTTATATACCACTTAACTACAATAATCTCTAAGCAGTGTACAGTGAATATAATTCAGAGGAAATAGAAATAGGTTAAAACTATAAAATCAGACTTCAATTAAAATGCCTGCTGGAATTTAAAAAAAAAAGTCTTCAGTGGATGCCAGAAGTTCTGTCTGTCTAACCTCAACTGGAAGAGAGTTCCATAAAATTGGACCCACAACATGAGGTGGATAGGAGCCGTGCATCTGAGCCGTGGGAGACCGTTAACAATGACTCCCCCAAAGACCTCAGTGTTCAGGCAGGAATATAATGCACATGCCAGTCCTTGAGGTATTCTGTACACAAGTTGTTAAGGGCCTTGTAAATTAATACAAGAACCCTGAACATGGCCCGGTAGTATATGGGCACCCAGTGCAAGCTTTTGAGCACCAGAGTTATGTGCTGGCAATAGTCTATCCCCATCAACAGGTTAGCCACAGCATTTTGCATCAGCTGAGCTTCTAGACCAGTCCCAAGGAGGGACCAACATTGAGTGCATTGCAGTAATGGATTATTGAGGTTACCAATATTTTAATAACTGTGGCAAACTATCCCTGTCCAAGATCCTAGCCATCGAGGCTACTTGAGCTTCCAGCAATAAATATGGATCCAGGGGCACTCCCAAACTCTGAGTGTGTTCTTTCAGAGTGAATGCAACCCTGTCCAAAGCAGACAACTGGCCAGACTCCTGAACATGGGAACTGCCAACCTATAGTGTCTCTGTTTTCCCAGGGTTCAAGCGCTGTTTATTGACCCTCATCCAATCCACCACTACACCTTAGACAACAATGCAGATCATGTACCACCTCTTCTAACTCAGATGGTGTGGAGAAGTAGAGCTGTATGTCATTAGTATACTGATAACACTTTGCCCCCAAACTCCTAATGACTGCCCCCAGTGGTTTCATGTAGGTGTTAAACAGCACTGCGGTCAAGATTGCACCCTACAGTACGCTATAGCAAAAGGACGTTGGAGCCAAAACACAGTCTTCCAATGCTATTTTCTGGAAAAGACCCTGGAGGTGGGAGCAGAACCACTCTAAAATAGCGCCCCCCAATACCTATTCCACCAAGGCAGTTCAGGAAGATACCATGATCAATAGTATCAAAAGTCACTGAGAGATCAAGAAGCAGGAGAGTCACACTCCCCCTGTCCCAGTACAGGATGACCAAGGCTGATTCAGTCCCAAAATTGCACCTGAACCCAGAGTGAAACAGGTTAAACATAAGTTCTATAGTTTCTAAAAATACGTGGCAATAATTTTAGCTTCACAAATTTTTGTATTTTTTTGTTTTGTTACAGTAATGTTGGAATAAAGATTATTTTACTTGCCTGTGTTCGTTGTCTCTAGATAGCAGTAAAATGTGTTTTAAAGTAAGGGTGCATTGTTATGTTTATTGCGTCACTTGTTACATTCAGCTTTAAATAAATTTATGACTGAGGAAACAGAAGCCTGTAAAAGTGCTTTTTAAACATATATAATGCTTAGGTTCTGTTTATTTCTTGCTATTACTGTGTAACAGTTCGGAAAGTGAGCATTCATTCTGTTTCTGTTCTTAAAATAATATTGGTCTGTTTTCATAAGCCATAGCTTAATAGTATTTAGGTATTCATTTTTCTACTAACTATATCACACTGATCATGTTTCTCTATTTCAAATTTCCATTCCAGAAAATAGTTTAGTTTACTCATGGCTTGGGTTACATTATTTTCTGATAACATAGTGGCTTGTAGCAGTTCGGCAAAATATGCATTATTTCATTATTTATTTTTTAAAAAATGGCACATGTATTTATTGACATTGTAAATTCTTTGTTAGCGTTTACAATACAAGCTTTACAGAAGAACCCCATATGCTTCCTTAGAAGTTTCTCCCATGCAGCTATTAAGGCTAATCAGACAAGTTGATTTTAAATGGAATTGTGGTTTATCTCCTTTGAGTGCAGAGGACTTTTAGTGGTTCAAAACTCCAGAGGTCTCCAGCTGCACATGTAACACATGTAGTTCTTATAATACATGTAGTACACATAAAGTTTATTTTGATCATTGCCTAAGGGGTCATCCTTGCACAAAACCATCCTTGCACAAACTACACAGTTGCCACTGCATTTGGATGTGGCTAAAGACTTCTCTCACTGTGGTTGAGTTCCTCATGTCAAATGAGTTCCTCATTTGAAAACCATATAAATGAGACTTGGATATTTGGGACATCCATAGCTTGCATGTTTGTAGATATACCGGAAAGCCGAATCATATGGCCCCTAGCACCTGGACTGGTATGGGAGCTAGGGGCCATATTTCCCTTGAAAGAATGGTACTGATCACCAACATTTGAGTGTCTCTGAAAATTCTCATACAACTTTATGTTAAATTATATATAGTATTAAAGGAATGGAAGACATGGAAATTATGACCCAGATTTAGTTTTAAGTTCATTGACAATAAAGTTTTCTACAGCAAATGTGTTTCTGGCTTGCAATGAATATTTCTTAGCATTTTAAAAAACTTGCTTAAATTGCCCCCAACTTATTTTTTACCTTTCAGAAAACTATTCAAACATTAGTATGACAGGAATGGAAGGAAGTTGTGAAAAGGATGTATGATGTCATTTGTATTGTTATCTAGAATGACACAAAATACATGTGCAGACACATCTTTGACATTTTCCAGAAGGTAGAGGAACTAATTTGGCGTTCTTGCTTTGTTTTATGCAGATATAGATCTGATTAACTTCCTTTCTTAGTTATCTTTCACAGATGAGAGATTTCAGCCAGTATGTCAGACAGCACACTATTATTAATAAGAACATATTTGAAAGTTCTCATCATAGTGTTTTTTAGGAAGGTGTCATGGGATATGGGAGAAGGAAGGTTTGGCACTAGAGAATACGGAAGCCAGAAGGCAGATTTTTTTTAAATTATCCAGACTATTAGGTAGATATGTTTACCGCTATAACTGGAATTATTAAGATACTTGTGCACTGCATCATTCTTTAAAATGCAGACAAACATAATTTTGTTGAATGTTAGAGAATGAGATAAATAATAGAGTAAGAAAACGTGGTCTTGGCTAATTGCACAATTCTAACTCTAGAAAAGTGTCTGAGAAAGTAAACTGCTCAAATTTATGAAGTGGTGGAATAGACCTAAATTATATCTTTAACAGCTCTTGAAAAAAAAGGAGTTACAAAGATTCTTGAAAGTTGGTTCTGTGATAGGTTGATACAGATACTACATAAAGGGTGTCTGTAGCTTTATTTAGTCTATAGCTGCAGTTATTTCTTCAAACAGATGAATGGGGGCACTGTATAATTTCTTTCATATATCTAACAACTGTCTTTAGAGTAATCAGTTGATGGCCTTGTACCAGTTATAGTTCAAATAAGAGCATGTGTGGAGAGCATAATCCACCTCTTTCCTGCTGCTACATTCTGGCTGGTAGGCTGCACCAGCAGAGGAGCAATCCATTTATCAGCTTTTCCATTTTATCTCTATTAACTAGAGTTCTGACAACTCTTGCTCACAGTGCCACTCCCACTGAGCCACCTCAAACCCAATCTAAAGGGTCTATTGTGTTGCCTGAGTTAAAGTCTAATGTTAAATGGAGTATGACCCCATCCAAATAAGGCAACTGACCAATTACAGGCATAACCCGCTTAACGTTGCTTCACTTAACGTGGCCTCACTATAACGTACATGCCTGTATTTCTCCAGAAACGCAGTGCAGCAGCAGAGGCTTTAGCACGTGGGGATGGAAATAGACGCGATCGCGCCACCGCAAATCAGCTGGGAGGCGCGGCAGCGCAGCAGCAGAGGCTTTAGCGCGGGGCTTTGAGGCTCCGCATGAATGAGAGGTAAAAAAAGTTTTAAAAGGTAGTGCTTCACTTTAAGGACATTTTTGGTTTACATACTCGCTCTGGTCCCATTGAGTACGTTAATGCGAAGTATTACTGTACCCAAACTCGGGAACCACCAACCCACAGCATCTCTGTTTTGCTGGGATTCAGACTCAGTTTATTTTTATTGGCCCTCATCCAGCCCACCACCAAGTCCAGGCAGAGGTCCAGGGCTTGCACAGCCTCTCCCAAGTCAGATGTTACAGAGAAATAGAGCTGGGTATTATCAACATACTGCTGACACCTCACTCCAAATCTCTTGATGACTGCTCCCAAGGGCTTCATATAGATGCTAAACAGCATGGGGGACAAGATGGTACCCTGCAGCACCCCACAGCACAAATACCAGGGGGCCAAAAGACAATCACCCAATACTATTCTCTGAAAACGACCTTGGAGATAGGATCAGAACCACTGTAAAACAGTGCCTCCAATACCCATCTCACCAAGTCGGTCCAGAAGGATACCATGGTCAATGGTATCCAAAGCCGCTGAGAGATCAAGTAAGAATAACAGGGTCGCACTCCCCCTGTCGTTCTCCCGATAAAGGTCATCCATCAGGGCGACCAAGGCTGATTCAGTCCCATAACCAGGCTTGAACCCAGATTGGAATCAGTCAAGATAATCTGTTTCATCCAAGAGCACTTGCAGTAAGTGCGCCACAACCCTCTCAATCACCTTCCCTAAGAAGGGGGTATTTGCGACCGGTGGGTAGTTTTTGCAAACCAGTGGGTCCAGGATGGGCTTTTTCATGAATGGTCAGATCACTGCTTCTTTCAAGGTGTCTGGGACCACTTCCTCCTGCAATGATATGTTGACCACACCCTGTATCCACTCAGTCAACCCCCCTCTGCAAGCTTTAATAAGCCAAGAAGGGCAAAGGTTGAGAGGACACTTTGCTGGCCACATCGTCACAAGCACCTTGTTCACATCATCAGGTCACGTCAATTGAAACCGTTCCAAGAAGTTGCAGCAGACATTGCACTGGACACCTATCTGGGGAGTGCAGAGCATTCCCATGGGGCATCAAGATTGCTACCGAGGTGAGCAACTTTACCCTGAAAGTGCCTTGCAAACAATTCACAGTGGGCCTCTGAAGGGTCTTAAACTGCATTTCCTGGAGCCAATGTCAACAGACCCCTGACAATACAGAAAAGCTCCACTGGAGGATGTGATGGTGGCAGAGAAGTGGGCCTTCTTTGCCGCCCTCACCACCGCACAGTAGGCACGGTTATGATGTTTTACGTGTGCCCGATCAGCCTCACAGCACGTCTTTTCGCCATTTGCATTCTAGCCATCGTGCAGCCTGTTTCATTGTCCTTAGCTCACTGATGTACCAAACTGGGCTCCACAGTGCTGGAGAGGGCACTCAGGAGCAATCATACCAAGAGCCTGACACGCCTCACTGTTCCAAAGTGTGACAAGGGCTTCAACGGGGTCACCTGCTCTATCAACTGGGAACTTCCCACGACATTCAGGAATCCTGTGGATTCCATTAGTCTCCGCTGCCAGCAGACACTCCACCCAGCCAGGTGCTGATGCAAGAGGCTGCAAGATTAACTGCAGCCTCCTTCTGGCAGGGGGTCCCAGTTCTTGCAGCACTTACCAGGGACTTGAGCTGTCTCAAGGGACAGCAAACCAGAGGAGCGAGTAAGCAAGCACCCAGATGCTCAGATACTCTCTCCCAGGGCAGGTCTTTTCCAGTCCCCAATGCTGCAGCTGTTCCCCATGGTTATCAGAACATCTTGTTTTGGTGTGTGATGAATATATTTCTCTACTTCTGCATAAAATCTCTCCAGTTCCTCTTTTTCTGTGTTTGCTGATGGAGCATAGGCTTGGACTAGCTCAGATCTTGCATTATAGCTCCTAATTGCTTTTGTTACTTCACTTCCCAGTATTAAAGCAACCCTGTTTCTTCTTAATTTCTCGTTTCCGGCATGAAATATTTGTCATTGTCTTAATGAAAATTTATTTATTTATTTATTTAAAGTATTTTTATCCCACCCTTCTACCCCACAATGGGGCACTCAGGGCGGCTTACAATAAAATCACACACATACATAATAAATTATGCAGAATAAAAACACAAGACAAAACAGTAGGTTAAAATACATAAAATACAATTATGGTAGGGCCCCACTCATACGGCAGGTTAGGTTTCAGACCCCTGCCGAAAAGCAGATCAGCTTTAGCGCGGGGGTCTGGAATCTAATCCGCAATTGTGCAGCAGGAGGAGATCATCTGTAGCGCGCTACAGCTGATCTTCTCCTCCTCTGGTGTGATCAGCTGTAACATGCCCTTGTCCTGCTTGTTGCCTTCATCCTGGAAAGGGATGAGCTAGTCCGGAGCACCCAGGTCATTGTTGCTGCCACCAGCAGGCTGCAGCTGAGGTATGGTGCAGCGGGGTCCCGGTGCGGCAGGGGGGCACTCCCTGCACCCCACCTGCCTCAGCCTGGCCTCCCACCTCAGCCCTGTCCCAGCGCCGCTGCTGCCGCCGCCCAAACAAAGTTTTGACACTTGCAAGAAGGGGAGGAGGGGGACGAAGAAGAAAGAGAAGGCTCTACGGAGCTTTTTTTAATCTTCTTTTGGTGTCGAAGGAACGGGATAGACGGGAAAGGAAGAGATCGAGGGGAGGCGGCACCCCAGAGGGGGGTTGGGAGGGGGGAAGGTGAGCGAGGCAAAATCCCCAAGTTGCTCTGGCAGTGACTGGTGGGGACCCCTGCCCAGCCCACCCGGGGAGGGTCAAAAATGCGAGCAAGGGGCTGGGAAGGAAGAGGAGGAGCTCCCCCTACAAACTTATACCTTGAGCCAGTACTGGGGGAAGGACGGAAGGGGATGGAAATGCCCCCCTCCACCTTTGCGGCCACAAACAGGGATGGCAACCGCTACCACCCCTATGCGCATGCACACACACCCCGCTCGGGGACTTCCCCCCCCACTGCTTCACGCTGCTGTTAACTTCCCTTTTCTCCACCACCACCCATAAATACACATTTCCCCCATATAATACACTTATATTCTCTTCTCCGTTTTTATTTTAATTATTGAACAAACAATGTTACAACTGAGGGGAAAGGGGGGGAAACTCTTAAGGAGAAAAGGATATTTTGTACAAAATAAAGAGTACAGTAAATCAAAAAAGCAGAAATTGGACCCTCTTGTGTTTCTTCTCCTCCGGCATGATCAGCTGTAGTGCGCGATCAAGGGGAGCTACAGCTGATTGCGCCGGAGAAGGAGACGAAGGGGTGGACGATGGGGCTGGCGCCATATCAACAGAAGTCTGAAAAGCGGGGCGCCGAAAAGAGGAGCCCTACTGTATTAAAATATCCCATTCCCATACATTTTAATTCACTCACGCCAAGTATTATAACATTGATGTGTTCCATTTTGTGCTTGACAATTTTTAACTTTCCTTGGTTCATGCTTCTCACATTCCATGTTCCTATGGTTTACGTCGTACAACTCCGGACTCTCCTTTTGCATCTGTGCACATCAGCCTCTGGGCTTCCATTAGGCTTTGACCCAGTAGCATCATTAGTCACAGCGCTACTCGCACTTGTCCATTATTCTTCCCCAGTAGCTCACTGAGTGCCATCTGACCTGGGGATCTCATCTTCCAGTACTATCTCATGTTGCATTTTGGATACTCTGTTCATAGGGTTTTCATGGTAAGAGGTATTCAGAGGTGGTTTACCATTGCCTTTCTCTGAGTCTGGATGCATCTTAGTCTGATGTCTCAGCTTTTACCATTCCACCTTGTGTGACCCTGCTACGATCTAGCTTCTTGGTCTAGAGTCCTAATGACATTGCTCTCAGCTTCTTCAACACTCTCAACCCCCTCCCATGTTAAGGTGTGCATCCTAGAGGAGGAAAAAGGGCTTACATAGCCTTTAAAACAAGATTCAAAGAATGATAAAAAAACAAGCAAAGGAAAGATCTCTTGGAAATAATGCTTTAGTCTGAAGCTTCATATACAAGAATTTCACGTCTCTTACATTTGGAGCAGCTTGGCAGCTTTTGCATTGCGTTTATATGAAGATTGCTTCATGCACATGTTTTTTAATTCTAGCTTCTCATTTCTAAACACTTTTACTTGAACAAATGTGTTCCCATATTTAAATATGCTAAGAGATGCAATGAAAGGGTAGTTTTTCCAACTTGATACAACAAGTAGAAGTCTCCACCTTAGTTACTGGTACTAACTGGGTAATCTAATCAGCTTCAGATGGAAATTGGGTAGGTTGGAGTCTCAAAGTGATAGTGAAATAATTTGAAAAAGCTCATTTTGTAATGAATGAAGGCATTCATCAAATGCTGAGGCATATATATTCTTGATAGACTTTTAGAAGATACTTTTAGAAGATATATTGGCCACTCTCCATATGTCACATTGAAGTCAGTTATTAAACTGGATTGTATAATGTTATCCCTGTATGTGTACAAGCCAGAGAACAGGAGCAAATATATATATGTGCTCCTGTTCTCTGGCTTGTACACATACAGGGATAACATTGCAGCATTGGAGAGTCTTTTTTTCTACATTGGGTTGTATAAAATCTACGTTGACACTTAAAAAACCCCTCTCTCCTTTATATAAACACTGAAGCAAAAAAAAGTCCAGACATGGAAATAAAATGTATAATAGTAGGTCTTGTGGAAACGTAAGTTATGTCACAGCTGTGTGTAGTTAAACACTAGACTACCATGCCCTACAGGTGGAAATAAGAAATTGAGGGGCCATTAAAAACCGACTTTGTCTCCTTAACTGAAGTCTGTTTTAAAAAATGATGGCAAGTACTCTTTGTTTGAATCTGTTCTTCATGAAATTTGATTCTCTGCAGTGGTGAAACGATCATGGTTGTACGTTAGGAAATTTTAGATTTGTTTTAAACCACCACCAACCTGTGGGGTCTTGAAAAGCAGGAATATTAAGCTGGGAGTTATGCAACCTGTGTCTGACTTTTCTAGCAGTAGCTTTGACCGACAAACCCCAAAAATGCATTCATTGGTAATATGACTGTGTGAGTGTATGGTGAAAATATAATAATTTTATATCCACGTTACTTGCTGTGGTACTTGAGTAGGAATTTTCCACTCTAGTGATTGATTGTTAGTGCATAATAAAATAAGCTAGAAAGGTGGGTTTAGGTTTTATGAACTTTAATTACATGTGATGAAAAGTAAAAAGATGATTCAGGCTAACGATTCTGTGCTTGTAAAAAGTAATTTCCTAAACTGATATTGGGGTCATATGGACTAACAAAATCAGTAATATGTATTTGACAGTGGACTGTAAAGATATGAAATTGTATTAATAATTTTTATAGTATAGTAATAATAATTTGGGCCTGTAAAGATTTACAGTGTTCATTCTTGTGGGGTCTCATATTCACTGATTTGTTGTAAATTGCTAAGCACATGCTTATGTTAACTACTATGTCAACATAAAGTAGCCTTTTTATTGTTCTTAAATGGGCGTTCTGATCAGGCCAGACCATTGCTGCTGCTTCTGGAACTGGGGCTTTTTAGTCAGACCTGCTGTGGCCCCCCTTAAAGACTCTGGGTAAGACTTGGTGAGTGTATGCAAATTGTGCTGGAGGAAGAAATGCTTCCCTGGATCAAATGGAATGTTGGAGAACATTTTGCCCACCCCATTCAGGAGAAATCATCACTACACCTTGCAGGTGCTGGACACAGTCAGGTTTGTTGGACAGGAAGCAGCAGCTGGAACTACTCAGCTGGGCAAGTGTGCTGTACATGGAGAATTAGTAATTTGGTTTTTGTGTGTGTGTGTGTTTTTAGGGACCTTCCCCTTGACCTTCCCTGTCGAACTTCTTTATCACACTCCTGTTTGCTGTCCCTGTTTGCTCGCTCTGTTCGCTCCTCCTCTGAAAGCTGGCTTGCTTATATGCCCTCACCTGTAGACCAACTGAGACAGCTCCCTTTGCTCTGCTCTGCTCTGTTAGGAGTCAGTCCTGGACCACTCCCTCTATGCTTGATAACACAGGGCTTTACACCAAGGGAGGAGAGAAAACATTTTACTTCAGGCTTGAAGAAATCTGCTTGCTTTCTCCACATTTGGCATTTTTGAAGAACTAGCCGCTGCTTATATTTTTGTTGATACTTCACTGTACCCGAAATGTTTTTCATATCTGATTCTGGTTCATATGTTCTGATAGTGTATTTTATAATGTACTTTAAATGTTATAAAATTTATGTTATCAAAGTAAATTTTGTATGGATTGTTATATTATGTTTGAATAGTATTTAGACTGTTATTGTAATGTTATATTAATATACATTTTTTCTTTTATGTTGTGAGCCACTTTGGGCACATTTGTGTGGAAAAGTGGCATACAAATAGAATGAATGAATGAATGAAAGAACGAATAAATAAATATTTAAATAAGTAAGATGTGCTGAACCAGTGCCTGACTGCGACAATAGACTGGATGAGGGCTAATAAACTGAGGCTCAATCCAGACAAGACTGAGATGCTGCTAGTGGGTGGTTCTTCTGAGCAGATGGTGGATGTTCAACCTGTCCTGGATGGGGTTGCACTCCCTCTGAATAAGCAGGTTTGTAGCTTGGGGATTCTCTAAGAACCATCTCTGTCACTTGAGGCTCAGGTAGTCTCGGTGGTATGGAGTGCCTTCTACCAACTTTGGTTGGTGGCCCAGCTATGCCCCTACCTGGACAGGGATAACCTGGCTTCAGTTGCCAAGCTCTGGTAACCTCCAAGTTAGATTACTGCAATGTGCTCTACGTGGGGCTGCCTTGGAAGAAGGTTCGGAAGCTGCCGCTTGTGCAAAATGCAGCAGCCAGATTGGTAACAGGGACCAGACAGTTCGAACATATAAAACCGATTCTGGCCCACTTGCATTGGCTGCCTGTATGTTTCTGAGCTCGATTCAAGGTGCTGGTTTTAACCTATAAAGCCTTGCATGACTTAGGACCACAATACCTGATGGAACGCCTCTGGAACGCCTCTCTCGACATGAACTCACCCGTACCCTATGCTCAAATCAAAGGCCCTCCTCCGAGGGAAGCTGGGAGTCTGGCAACAAGGGAGAGGGCCTTCTCAGTGGTGGCCCCCAAATTATGGAATGATGTTTGTGACGAGGTGTGCCTGGCACCAACACTGTTATCTTTTTGGTGCCAGGTCAAGACATTCCTCTTCTCCCAGGCATTTTAGCATGTGTTTTTAAATTGCTTTTTAAAAATGTGTTTTTAAATTTGTATATTTGTTTTTAATTTTTTAATTGTTGTAAACCGCCCAGAGAGCTTCGGCTATGGGGCGGTATACAAATGCAATCAATCAATCAATCAGTCATGTTGAGACTATTTAGACCCCAAGATACCTTGGATGTCTGAGTATTCTTTTTCCTCTCATTTAATTTATTTGAAGTGTAATTTACCTCAGTACCCTTTTAATGAAACGCTAACATTAAGCATAAGTGTGTTCTCTCTCCCCCCTCCCGCAGATAATGTGGACTATGAAGTAGAATAGGATAAGAGGACAAAGCTTTATATTTTGATGCCCCTTTGGGGTTGATATGACATCTGTGTGTAGAGAAGCATCCACATGAGGAGTTAGGAAGAGCTATTGTTCCACTTTATCACTCGATAATCATTGCCACCCTCCTAGGATGCACACCTTAATGTGGTGAGGGGGTTTGGTAGGGGTGCACGGCATCTGATTGTCCTGATGCACAACCTATACTCTGGATAAGAGACTACTGTAAGGACAGAATATGGAGAAACCAATTGGTTCCCCATCAGAAAGTGTGCGAGACAGGGATATATTTTATCACCCTTTTTGTTTAATCTATATGCAGAACATATCATATGGAAAGCAGGATTGGACCGAGATGAAGGAGGTATAAAAATTGGAGGGAGAAATATGAATAATTTAAGATATGCAGATCATACCATACTATTAGCAGAAACCAGTAATGATTTGAAACGAATGCTGTTGAAAGTTAAAGAGGAAAGCACAAAAGCAAGACTACAGCTGAACGTCAAGAAGACTAAAGTAATGACAACAGAAGATTTATGTAACTTTAAAGTTGACAACGAGGACATTAAATTTATCAAGGATTATCAATACCTTGGCACAGTAATTAACCAAAATGGAGTCAATGCTCAAGAAATCATAAGAAGGCTAGGACTTGGGGGGGCAGCTATGAGAGAACTAGAAAAGGTCCTCAAATGCAAAGATGTATCACTGAACAGTAATGTCAGGATCATTCAGACCATGGTATTCCCGATCTCTATGTATGGATTTGAAAGCTGGACAGTGAAAAAGTGGATAAGAGAAAAATCCACTCATTTGAAATGTAGTGTTGGAGGAGAGCTTTGTGGATACCATGGACCGTGAAAAAGACAAATAATTGGGTGTTAGAATAAATTAAACCAGAACTATCACTTGAAGCTAAAATGATGCAACTGAGGTTATACTTTGGACATGAGAAGACATGATTCACTAGAAAAGACAATAATATTGGGAAAAGCAGAAGGGAGTAGAAAAAGAGGAAGGCCAAACAAGAGATGGATTGATTCCATAAAGGAAGCCACATCCTGAACTTACAAGATCTGAACAGGGTGGTTTATAACAGATTCTATTGGAGGTCACTGATTCATAGGGTTGCCATAAGTCATAGTCGACTTGAAGGCACATAACAACAACAATCATTGCAATATTGAGATTATTCCTGAAATCTAATTCTTTTTGGACTCACTTTATTTTCGGTGATGTTGTTTAGGTTGCTTTTAACTGTTTTTATGTGTGTTAGAACTGTGGTAACCTGCCGTGGAATCTTTGACTGAAGGTCAGGTAATAAATTCTGATGATGATGATGATGATTATAATATCCCAAATGCTCCTGGGGTGGTACAGTTGTGAATTTCTGATGGAATGCTTTTAATTACATTTCCTATGAAACCACTTCTTTAATTCATTTTTTAGGAGTTGAAATGGGCCTCAGCCAATGAAATGCTGTGCATGTGAAGTATTAAAATCTGTACAGCTAAATCAAAATCTCAGTTATTCATTGTCTGAACCACTGGCTAAGAATCTGATGCACCTGCTTACCTTTATTCATTGCAGTCACTTTGATAAATATATTGTTGGTAGCAGTTTTTCAGAAACATTTGGCAGCTGGAAGTGAAGTTCAGTTACTAGTCACCTTCAAAATGTAATGTATTTTATTCCCTTTGTTTTCAGATTATCGAATCTGTGAAGCACACTTCAGCGTAGTCTCTTTCAAAAGTGCCTTTCATTTGGTAGGGTTGAAAACTTTGTTTTGCTTTAAATGACTGTAATTCCTTTGAATGCTGTCATAAGCCTTTTAAAGGAACAACATAAAATTATATTCGTGCAAAAGTCCCTGTATTAAAATACAATCTAGTTAGCCATGAAAGCCAAATTAAAGGAATAGAAGCCCCTGTGTTGAACCATATGTTAAAGCAAAGATAACCAATGTGGACTCCCAAGTACCACCAACTTTTACCATTAGTCATGCTTGTTGGGGCTGATGGGAGATGTAGACCAAAACTTCTGGAATGCACTGTGCTTAGAGCCTCAACTCTGACCAGCAAGTCACATGTTCTCATTTGTGAGTATGTACTCCTTATTGAGATGTTGTGAAGTTTGTATTGCTTCCTTTTCATAGCCTAGGCACAAATACTCAATATGTTCTTGGAACCTGAGAACATAGCCAATGCAACCACTTATGAGGATATAAAGTTCAGAATTGTTTTGCTGCTTTAGTCGAAGCTTTTTCTGATATAATACTCTTTCTCCAATAGATGCATCTGAGAAGCTCATAGACAGTGTGATGATAGTGGTGGTAATTCCTGTTTGTTTATTATAATATGTGTATATTGCCTCTGAACATATAGATAACACATTTGCAGCATGCTAATAACCATTAATAGATGTTAATGAATTTGTACCATCAACCATATTCTGAAGTCCAGAGATTTTGTAAACAAATGGTGAGAGCAATATGATGCATAGTAGAAAATAAGAATGTACATTAATAGGTTCCCAGGTTGATTGGGACTCTTTCCTACAGCATAATTAGAATAAATACATAATCCATCCCTGGAAAAGTAACTACTTGCATGACTACTGCCTTTGTTGTTGTTTTCTTCTGGGTGGGTGATCTGGGAAGAATTCATTTGATTTCCTTTTTAGATACAAGATAGTATTTTTTTCTTAAAAAGGAAGTTTCTAGGTTTATAAAAACATTATATAAAAATTATCAGTACTGTTCTTAGAGTTTCCATTTTGTCTTCTTTTACTGAAGTTTAAGGTACTGTTTGCTTGAGTACCAATATTAAGATTTAAATTTGCTGCACTGTTTATGTTAAAGGAGCAAGCAATAAGGTAAACAGCTCATATCCTCCTTTAGGATTGATTTAGACTTTTAAACATCTGTCAGGAACTGGGGTTTTTGTTCTTTTTGGTTTTTTTCTGAATTGGAAGCCAAGTTCTTAAGTGTGCAATACATTTCCTGGAACAGGTTCATTTGAACCTGATATAAACCGCCTTCCTTCTTGGCTGACTTGATTTACCTCTGTAGTTATTCTTATATCAGTAATGATATTTTTTCACTATTAGTAATAAAATATATACTAGTATATCTATTGATAAGGAAATGTTTTGGACAATGCAGTTAAAGTTTGTTTATGTAGGTTGGATAGTAGAAAGGGCCTAAGGCACATGTGTGGTTTCGAGCACAGGGTGGAGAGCCTGTGCAGTGAACTGTATGGTAGAAGAATGTCACCAGATACCTTCAGAGTGAGAGTCTGTAGTAACTAGTGGAAGGCTTCCCTGGGTGTGAGGGTGGGGGGAGTAGATGTGCTCTAGTGTGGCAGGGATTGGATGGCCAGCCTTCCACCATCTATGTGCTTTCTGTTCCCAATGCCATCCCAATTTCAGTGATAATGGGTAGAGGGAGATATAGCCATGGAGAGGTGATAACTTTGCCCACATCTTCCATGGCAACTTATGTACACTTTGTTTCTTGCTTCCACTCCTCCCTTGGCTGGGTTCCTGGTTGCTCATCTGCTGTGCCCACTAGCCGGTGTATGCTGTTTTTAACACTAGATCAGTACATAATAAGACAGTAAACTAGAGTTTCTGCTAGTGAACTGTCCACCCTGCTGCCCAGAAGCTTCTTTGATTAAGCTGGCAGAGATGGTCTTGGACTCAGACTCCAGTGTTATAGCAGGTGAATCAAGCGGGGTACCCAGAGTACAGCCTTGTCCCGATTTCTTGGATGAGTTTCAGTTGGTACAGCTTGAGGACATTGACAAGGTACTTGGACAGGTTCGTGCAACTGCTTCTGTGCTGGATCCTTGCCCCTCTTGGCTAATAAAAGCTAGCAGGGATGGAACAGCCGGCTGGGCCAGGGAAGTGATTAATGCCTCTCTGTGAGAGGGGGTGGTCCCTGGCTGCCTGAAAGAGGCGGTAGTGAGACCACTCCTGAAGAGGCCCTCCCTGGACCCAGAAAATCTTAATAACTACAGGCCGGTAGAAATGTTCCATTCCTGGGCAAGGTCCTTGAACGAGTGGTGGCAGGCCAGCTCCAGACACTCTTGGATGAGACCGGTTATCTGGATCCATTTGAGTCGGGTTTCAGGCCTGGTTTTGGCATGGAAACAGCCTTGGTCACCCTGTATGATGACCTCTGTCGGGAGAGAGAGAGGGGGAGTGTGACTGTTGATACTCCTTGGTTTCTCAGCGGCTTTGGATACCATCGACCATAGTATCCTTCCAGGAAGACTGGCTGAATTGAGAGTGGGAGGGACTGCATGGCGGTGGTTCTGCTCCTACTTGGCAGGTTGGCTCCGGAAGGTGGTGCTTGGGGAACATTGCTCGGCACCCTGGACTCTCCAGTATGGGGTTCCACAGGGGTCAGTTCTGTCCCCCATGCTGTTCAACATCTACATGAAACCATTGGGTGCGGTCATTCGGAGCTTTGGAGTGTGTTGCCATCAGTATGCTGATGACACGCAGCTCTATTTCTCCTTTTCATCTTCTTAAGGTGAGGCTGTCAATGTGCTGAACCAGTGCCTGGCTGCGACAATGGACTGGATGAGGGCTAATAAACTGAGGCTCAATCCAGACAAGACTGAGATTCTGCTAGTGGGTGGTTCTTCTGACCAGATGGTGGATGTCCAACCTGTTCTGGATGGAGTTGCACTCCCCCTGAAGGAGCAGGTTCGTAGCTTGGGGGTTGTCCTAGAACCATCTCTGTCACTTGAGGCTCAGGTAGCCTCAGTGGCACGGAGTGCCTTCTACCAACTATGGTTGGTGGCCCAACTATGCCCCTATCTGGACAGGGATAACCTGGCTTCAGTTGCCAAGCTCTGGTAACCTCCAAGTTAGATTACTGCAATGCACTCTGTGTGGGGCTGCCTTTGAAGACGGTTCGGAAGCTGCCGCTTGTGCAAAATGCAGCAGCCAGATTGGTAACAGGGACCAGACAGTTCGAACATATAAAACCGATTCTGGCCCACTTGCATTGGCTGCCTGTATGTTTCTGGGCTCGATTCAAGGTGTTGACTTTAACCTATAAAGCCTTACACGGCTTAGGACCACAATACCTGATGGAATGCCTCTCCCGACACAAACCCACCCTTACCCTATGCTCAAATCAAAGGCCCTCCTCCGGGTGCCTCCTCCGAGGGAAGCTGGGAGTCTGGCAACAAGGGAGAGGGCCTTCTCAGTGGTGGCCTCCAGATTATGGAACGAACTTTGTGATGAGGTGTGCCTGGCACCAACACTGTTATCTTTTCAGCACCAAATCAAGACATTCCTCTTCTCCCGGACATTTTAGCATGTGTTTTTAAATTGCTTTTTAAAAATGTGTTTTTAAATTTGTGTATTTGTTTTTAATTTTTTAATTGTTGTAAACTGCCCAGAGAGCTTCGACTATGGAGCAGTATGCAAATGCAACAAATAAATAAATAAGATACAGCCAGCAATGCGTCTCCTTAATACCTGCCCCTCTTGCTTTATTAAAGCTTCCCACAGGGGTATGATTGGATCCACTCCAAGGTGTGGTCAGCGCAAGAGGGAATGCTTCTGGCCATTCTGAAAGAGGCAGTGATCCAACCACTCTTGAAAAAGCCTAGCCTGGACCCATTGGTTTGTGACAACTACCACCTGATGCCAGCCACCCCCTTCTTAGAGAAGGTGATTGAAAGGGTTGTGGCACCACAATTGCAACTACTCTTGGATTAAACCAGTTATCCTGACCCATTTCAATCTGAGTTCAGGCCTAGTTATGAGACTGAATTAGCCTTGATCACCCTAATGGATAACCTTTATTAAGAGAAGGAAAGAGGAGTGTGATTCTGTTATTCTTATTTGATCTCTCAGTGGCTTTTCATTCCATTGACCATGGTATCCTTCTGAGCTGATTTAGTGAGATGGGTATTGGAGGCACTGTTTGACAGTGGTTCTAATCCTATCTCCAGGGTTGGTTTCAGAGAATAATATTGGGTGATTGTCTCTTGACCACCTGGCAGTTGTGCTGTGTGGTTCTGCAGGGTACCATCTTGTCCCCAGTGCTACTTACCATCTATATGAAGCCATCTCATGCATCCGCCGGGACTTAGACTCCAATATTATGGCAGTTGAACCTAATGAGGTATCCGGAGCACGGTCTTGTCCTCATTTATTGGATGAGTTTCAGTTGGTACAGCTCGAGCACGTTGACAAGGTGCTTGGACTGGTGCGTGCAACCACTTCTGTACTGGATCCTTGCCCCTCTTGGCTAGTGAAAGCTGGCAGGACTGGAACAGCCGGCTGGGCCAGGGAAGTGATAAATGCCTCCTTGAGAGAGGGAGTGGTCCCTAGTTGTTTGAAAGAGGCGGTAGTGAGACCACTCCTGAAGAAACCTTCCCTGGATCCAGATAATTAGAACAACTATAGACCAGTAGTGAATGTTCCATTCCTGGGCAAGGTCTTAGAACGTGTGGTGGCCAGCCAGCTCCAGGTGCTCTTGGATGAAACCAATTATCTAGATCCGTTTCAATCCGGTTTTAGGCCCGGTTTTGGCACTGAAACAGCCTTGGTCGCCCTGTATGATGACCTATGTCGGGAGAGGGACAGGGGGAGTGTAACTCTGTTGATTCTCCTTGATCTCTCAGCTGCTTTTGATACCATCGACCATGGTATCCTTCTGGGGAGACTCACGGAGTTGGGAGTTGGAGGTACTGCTTGGCAGTGGCTCCGCTCCTACTTGGTGGACCGCCTCCAGAAGGTAGGGCTTGGGAAGCATTGTTCGATACCCTGGACTCTCCATTGTGGAGTCCCGCAGGGATCGGTTCTGTCCCCTATGCTTTTTAACATCTACATGAAGCTGCTGGGTGCAGTCATCAGGAGTTTTGGAGTGCGTTGTCACCAGTATGCTGATGACACGCAACTCTATTTCTCCTTTTCATCTTCATCAGGTGAGGCTGTTAATGTGCTGAACCGTTGCCTGGCCGCGACAATGGACTGGATGAGAGCTAATAAACTGAGGCTCAATCCTGACAAGACTGAGACGCTGTTGGTGAGTGCCTTCTCCTCCCAGGTTGTTCAACCTGTTCTGGATGGGGTTACACTCCCCCTGAAGGAACAGGTTCGTAGCTTGGGGGTTCTTTTCGATCCATTCCTGTCTCTCGAGGCGCAGGTGGCCTCGGTGGCACGGAATGCATTCTACCACCTTCGTTTGGTAGCCCAGCTACGCCCCTATCTGGAAAGCGATGACCTCACTTCAGTCGTGCGTGCTCTGGTAACCTCTAGATTGGATTACTGCAATGCGCTCTATGTGGGGCTGCCTTTGAAGACAGTTGGGAAACTACAGCTAGTGCAAAACGCAGCTGCTAGAATGTTGACGAGGACCAGGCGGTCCGCACATATAACACCTGTCCTGGCTCGTTTGCACTGGCTACCTATTTGTTTCCAGGCTAAATTCAAAGTGCTAGTTTTGACTTATAAAGCCTTACACGGCGCGGGACCACAATACCTAGTGGAACACCTCTCCCGATATGAACCTACCCGCTCACTACGTTCAACATCAAAGGCCCTCCTCCGAGTTCCGACCCACAGAGAGGCTCGGAGGGTTGTAACAAGATCCAGGGCCTTTTCAGTAGTGGCCCCCGAATTATGGAACAGTCTCCCCGATGAGGTACGCCTGGCGCCTACACTTTTATCTTTTTGGCGCCAGGTTAAAACCTTTTTATTCTCCCAGGCATTTTAACTTAATTTATTTTTTAGCTTTCAATCTATACCAGGCTGTTTTACTGTTTAATATGTATGCTTTTTACTGACCTTTGTAATTTTATTGTATTTTACTCTATGTTGTGCACCGCCCTGAGAGCCTTTTGGCTGTGGGCGGTATAGAAATCGAAATAACTCCCAATTTTTATTTATTTATTTATTTATCATTAGGAGATGTGGGGTTTGGTGTGATCAGTATGCTAATGATACATAGCTCTGTTTCTCGGTAATCTCTGAATGAGGAGGGACCATGCATGCCCTGGACTCAGGTCAACTGGGTGAGGGCCAACAAACTGACTCTGAATCCTGTTTTGTTCCAAATATGGCAACTATAGTTTGCTCTCCAATAAGGATCTCAGGCCATGGTTAAAGCCAGGTTGTAATCCTGGTTTGCTGCAAACTAGAAGTGGAATCTTGTAATCTCCTCCCTTTGTTTGTGGGGAAAAGGGAAAGAGGAGTCCATGATCCTAACATTCAGCATGGCTCTTTCTCATAATAACTAGACTTTGTCATACATCTGAATTGCCTAGTGGGCTTAAGGATGCTTTACTCTTCTTTACATTATGGATTTTATTTAGCAGTTGAACTTGAGTATGAACAGAATAAAATAGAACAAACACAGATGTAACTACCAAGTCTTTTACATGGTTGTAGTCTGTTGAACAGACACCTTGACCAGCACATTTACTTGGAAGTAAGTCCCAATTATTTCAGTGGACACTGTTTGAAAGTATATATTATCTGGATCACAGAGAAAGGATATGTAGCTACTGTAGTTCTGCTTGTAAATCAAGAGTTAGATATAACACATTTTAGTTATGGAACATAACAATGGAAATGGAGACTGTATTGGTTGTGTTGCATTTTCCTGTAATGATTGTGTTGCATTTTGTAATGATGTAGTGATATTTATCATTGGCTGACTGCATTCATCATTTTGTTGTCCAATTATTCAGCTTGCTTCCATTATCTGAAAATCAGCCATTGTGCTAAATATTGTCTTTTGTTAAGACTGTGGTAGCTTACAAAATGGCAGAGGGTCTGTAGCAGAAACTTGATTCATTTTCTGGTCTCTGTTTCCACGTGTGCTTTTCACACATCTAGTAAATCTTTATTTGAAAAACAGTGGGCCACCCTTATGTTTTTTGTTGATCCCTGATTGATAATGTCTGTATCTGGGTCTCAAATGTACTACCTTTCAGATGAGAGAGACTGGCTTCTGTAGGTTCATAGGGCCTTTTCTTTCCATTAAAAATACTACTAAAATCATCCCAAGAGAACAGGATGCAGTAGACATTCCAAGGAGAGCCCCCTGTTATAAATCTACCAATAGTTTGATTGATAAAGTTTGCATTATGAAAAAGGAATTGGTGTTCTTGCAATTTCCAACTCCTAATGCAAAATCCATCTATAGGTAAAGAAATAAACCTGCCAGATGCACTTCAGGCTTTAAAACAGCAGTTCCACAGTTTTTTAATAAATGGTCCAGCAATTTGAATGTTCTCTTTTACTCTAGTCCTGAAAGTTGTCCCCCTTTCTTTTATGCCACCCCCCTACTATGACTAATATCTTAGTAACTGTTGAATTATAAATACTTAAATCTGCAAGTATTCCAGGATTTGCCAGTGTATCCTAATTTATTATCTGCACCTCATGGGGTCCAGTTAGTTGTGACATTAAATATGCTACATGAATATCAGTTGAGGTGATGCCTAAACAGCTGCCAGGTTGTGAGGGTGGGAAAGTTTATTTTGTTGGTTTTGTCCCTCATGACAGTAATGTCAGGAGGACATGACACTTTTTGAAAGAAAAAGTTGTCTAGAGCCATATGTCTCTTTGATCCAGTGCAGCCATTCCAAATCTTTTGACCAGGGGAGTAGAAGGGCCCAAGAAGGGGAGTCAAAGGATGGTGTTTTATAAAAAAACAAACAATCTCCTGTCAAGTTTCCACTGAACAATAACTTTATGATTTCAAGCAGTGTAGTGCAACTTTCTCTTGAATGCTTGTGAACAGGCACAGCAATTCACAACTTATTTATTTGATAAATTATAAATATCACACTGCCTTGAAGTCTTCATATTTGAAGCACTGCTATGCATTCTCTTTATTCACTGGGAAGTATAGCAGTGTACTTAAAGCATGGGGGATTATATTTATTAATTTTCTAATAGACATTTTGAGGAAAATTAGAGAAAAGTTAGTGTTTCTCTGCTAAGCTGCTAATGTTCATCTGGAGAAATGTGCAAGTGTTGTCCAAATCAGAAAAAGCGCTTGGGACTGTGTCTCCAGTGCACTAGTTGTTTGTGATATTTCTTTTTTTTTTTTCAATAATTTTTATTCAAATTTTCATAAAACATACAAGACAAAATCATAAAACATTCAAAGACAAAAAACAAAATCAAAAATAGTTAAACAACAAAAAAAATAAAAATAAAAATAAAAATAAAAATAAAAAATAAAGAGTAAAATATTGACTTCCCATTTGTCAAAGATCAGATCAGTTATAAGTCTATAATATATAACAATCCTGTCTCTTAAGTCATATTATAAAATCACTTTCCTCCAATAGTTATCTTACTTAATCATCAAATCTCATAAACATTACTTTATTCTTTCCACAAAAAGTCAAAGAGAGGTTTCAATTCTTTAAGAAATATATCTATCAATTTTTTTTTCCAGATAAGCATATCGATTAACCCATCTCATTACTAATTATGATAATCTTATTGTCATAACCATAGTCAAAATAAACATTTCAATTAATCCATCACATCAGAATCTGTTAGGTTCAGTAATTTCAGTAGCCATTGTTCTATTATCCCTATTAGTTCCATTTTCCATCTTCCATCTTCAGTAGTCTTGTTAAGTCCAGTAATTTCAGTATCCAATCTTCCATTATCAGTATTCCATAATAATCTTGCTGTCAAAGCCATAGTCATATAGTAAGAGTCTGATGGGAATTACCTCTATCCCAAATATTTTCTTGCCATCCATTCTGAGTAGGTTGCTGAAATACTGCTGTAAAATCATATCTCTGTTCTTTTTTTCAAAATACACTGGGTCATCTCTTGAAAGTTTTTCCATTGTCACATGGCTGCAGTTAATTCCATAGATTTCCTCTATGTTAGGCTCCATCACATCATTCCAGTCCAGAAGATTATCCATGCCATTGATAACTTTATCTCTAGAATCTTCATTAATTTCTTCAGAGATAACATTGAGTTCCAAACAATAGATTTTATTTCTAAAGTCCATAGACTCCAAATCTTTTTCCTGTTCCACGTTTGTTCCAATCTCCTGGGTCTCCTCTCTCACAGGGACCCCTGTTCCAGTCTCCAGGGTCTCCTCTCTCACAGGGACCCCTGTTCCAGTCTCCAGGGTCTCCTCTCTCACAAGGACCCCTATGTCTTTAATCTCCTGTGTCTCCAAACAATAGATTTTATTTCTAAAGTCCATAGACTCCAAATCTTTTTCCTGTTCCACGTTTGTTCCAATCTCCGGGGTCTCCTCTCTCACAGGGACCCCTTCCAGGGTCACCTCTCTCACAGGGACCCCTATATCTTTAATCTCCTGCGTCATTTTACTCAATTCAATTTTCAGCTCCTTACAACCCTGTCGCAGGTTTTGTTTCGTTATCTCAATCTCATCCATTATTTTCTGAAACATAGTTATTTCCAGATTCTCAGCCACTTTCTTAATTGCCATTTTAAAAGAAAAATATAGGAAAACCACTTCTTATTTCAGCAACAATTGGGTTAATACTCCAAACTTGGTGACATCACAGTATAAACAGAGCAGACAGCCTTATCTCTCCATAGTTAAGTAAACAAAATGCAGTTCCCAGGATCGAAACAATTAATAGCAGTCGTCAGAAAACAGATTCGTCAAAATAAAATAAAATAAAATAGACCAAAAAGAGAGTAGTCTCAGACAATATAATATTCTTCAAAATAAAAATCTGGAATAGAAATCCCTCTTCTGTGTATATCTTTAGAATGCAAATCCAGGACAGCTTTTTGCAACAAAAACAGAGATAAGCTATTAATTAGTGCGTAGCAGAGAGAAGTTATGGCTCCCCAGTGAGATGTCAAAAACCGATCAATCTGGCAAATCTCTTTTAAACAGCAACAATTTAAGTCAAGTAAAAGAAAAATATAGAAAGAAGGGTGCTTGCCTGTTAGTGCGTTCTCTCTTAGAAGATAAGGTGAACGTTCGCTTTATCAGATAGAGCTTGCTGTTGAAAATCCGTCCCACCTTCGTCGGCTGGACCTCGTCCCATAAATTAATGAGATCTGGTCGTCCCAACAAAAATAGGCTTTGAGGTTAATCTCTTCGTTTCTCCCTACCCGGGAGAAGTTTAATCAGTCAAAAAAAAAGAAAAAACTGACTGATATATCTGAATAAGCTTCTTTTGAGGCAGGAGCCCGTCTCAAAAGCAGGCACAGGCTAAGTCACCCTTCCCGGAAGTCGTTGTTTGTGATATTTCACAAACATATGAAAGGTACAGACCAGTCTTCCGAAGCCCGGCACTCTCCTGGTGTTTTGGACTACAACTCCCATCAGCTCTAGCCAGCATGACAAGTTGTCATGGATGATGGGCTTTGTAGTCCAATAACGTCAGGATGGCATCAGATTGGAAAAGACTGAGTAGACACTATTGGGGTACATGGACCAATGGGTTGACTCTGTGCTGGCTGGGGCTGATGGGAGTTGTAGCCCAAAACATCTGGAAAGCACCATATTAGGGAAATACTATTCTAAGTCATGTCCTAAGAGCATCAGTGTAGGCTGGAATACAATTATAACAGGAAATACTGTCATAAGTCAGTTTTAGCATATTTAGGAGTGAATAGGGCAGAGCTAGACAGTTCTGCTCCACTTATCTGCGTCAGCTTGCTGCTTTGCCTGTTAGTGTATGTCTATACTTGTACTAAAGTTCCTTGGAGCTTTCTTGAAAGACGCTTGTTGCTTGCAACATAATGTTTGTGTGACTATCCTGCGAACTTTCCCCCACCACCTCGCTGGGCCGTCGGAGCGGAGCAGGCGAATGGAGGATGTGCTCTTCTCGGCGCGCTGTCTGAGCAGGAGGCAGCGGCGAAAGAAGTGACGGGGTCAACAACTATGAAGAAGCTGCCACTGCAGCTGCTTCTGCACTACAGCGTGGGTTGCTCGGAGCCCTGTCCTCATGAGGCCCCGTCCGCTGTTGGGGCTCCTGGGCAGGGAGTGGGCTGGAGGAGGAGGAGGAGGAGGCCCCTCTTGTTGCTTCCTTTTCTTTCCCTCTGCAGCTACAGCTTTTGCATGGCCGCCTTGCTGCTCTTCTGCCTGTGTTCCCTCTTCTACCAGCTCAATGGGGGGGGCTCACTTTCTGTTGGACCTGAGGAACTATCTAGATATGCCCTCAAGTTGCCCTCTGTCACCTCGCCGGGGCAGCTGGATGCCCAAGAAAATCAGGACATTCCCCTCCCAACAACAAACATATGAAACGATAGACCTGGTTGCAAATGCAATTCAGCTGGCTTTGAGGAGACTGGAATTTAACACAGAAAATGCAGTTACTTGTACCACGGATAAAGCCACCATTAAGAGCCATTATGTGTATTGTTGTTTAACTTTTGCAGATTGTATTTTGTATTGTTTTATTGATGCATTTTGGTATTGATTTTTATATTGGTGTTTTTTGTAAGCCGCCTTGAGGGCCTTTGGCCAAAAGGCGGGGTATAAATAAAACAACAACAACAATACTGCATCAGATAAGGCAGGAACTGGAATAGGGTTTGGTGACCCATTGTTTTGTAGAGACTCGTTAGCTTTAAAAATATTTTAACTTAAATATTATACCTCTGTTTTCCCAGTGCGCATTGAAATGCTATTGTATAGAGAATCTAAACAATATTTTCAACAATATGAAATACATTTTAATGGGCTGCAGCTGGTGTTAAATGGAACCTGAGAAATTGTATGCATTTCAGGAAATACTGCCAAGATTCAGGCACAGAATGCAATGGAAACAGTGCAAAAAAAAAAGAGCTAACACGAAGAGAGAATATTTCCATAAGCTCTGCACACTTTCTTTACACAGGTCTTATGGATCTAAAGGATTTGGAGCTCCATTTTCTTTCCTTTTGTTAAATTATTATGTTGTTGGTTAGTGTTTCTAATTTGAAATAAACCACAAATGCCTGCAGGACTTGGATCATGTATGTAGTTAACTATTTATAAATCATGCTCTTGAGTACTGAGTGCATTAATTATTAATTGTTGCAATTGTTATCATGACAGTTCTCATATTCTTCATGCTTGCAGTTGAGAGAGCATCCCATTCTGATGACACAGACATTTATAAGAGTAAGACAGCCATCCCACTGTGCTTTTGCCATGTTATGTAGTCAGTAGTATACTGAGTATTCTTTTTTACCTGTTTTGCTTGTGCTACATCAATACTTTTAGATCCTTTCTGTAGTAGTGCAGTTCATTTTTAAATGCGAACAGTTCTGCTTGGTATTCAGATGCTCATGGAACATCTTTCTGTTTTCTTCCGTTCCAGAACTTAGTTTTAAAACTGATTATATGACCAACTCTGGGAGTTATTCTGGTTCAAGTAGAGCTGTTTTTTAAACACAGGATCCCCTTATGTCAAGCTAGTGCTGTATTTTTTTTTTACCTTTCTTGCATCTTTTTGTGCAGAGGTCTGCTGGTTTAGCAGCTCTGTGTAAGGGACAGGAGTTGATATGGCCAAAGAATTGACTTCAGTACAAATTAAATAGATGGATATTGTGGGACCTGGTGGATAAGCAGCCCCCAAGTCTTCCACTGGTAACTATTGTTCAAGTCTCTCCCTACCCCTTCAGCCCATGGAAAAGCCGTTCCAAGAAAATAAGGAAAAAGAATATCAAAACTGAATTCAGTCTGGAATTGGGCCTGATTTTAGGATGGAGACAATCTTAGTTGACCTGGTGGAAAACCTATGCTGGGAACTAGTGGTTCTGCTGTACTTTTCAATGACTTTAAATACCATTGATCATGGTGTCCTCCTGGATCAGTTCTCCAGAACAGGCTGTGAAGACACTGTTTTGCAGTGGTACTGGTCCTTCTTAGCAAGCTGATTCCAGGAGATGAATTGGAAAGGTCCTCCAGAAATTTGAAGTGTGTTGCCGTTATTATGCAGATGACAAGCAGTTCTATCTTTTATCTTTTATATGATTCCAGGGAATATTATGAGGTTTTAAATCAGTGGTTGGATGAGGTAATCAGCTGGATAAGGCCTAACAAATTTAAGCTTAATCTAGACAAATCAGAGATCTCCTGGTTAGGATAGGTGCTGATCAGAAGATTGGGGTTCATCCTGTTTCAGATGGGGTTGCACTCCCCTTGAAAACTAAGTTTGCAATCTAGGAGTACTCCAGACTCAACTTTCCTCCTGGATCATTGATTAGCAGCTGTGGCCAGGGGTCACCAGGTCTGTCTTCGTGTAGAAAAGCTGGAGCAGATGGCAATGTGCTGTGCATGGGGTACATTTCCCTGTGAGACCATGACATTCATTTGATATTCATTTTATAACAGCTGCACTGTGAATGGGCACAATTCACAGTGCTGATTATTAATTTTAAGTCCTAAATGTTTGGTGCGCGTGACACCAAAAGAACTGTTTCCTCCCATATGAGCATGCCTGCTGTTTAAGATCTGTGGGGTGGAGTGCCTTGTCTCTATTCTGATACTGGTGGAGGCACGATTGGTTTGAGAAGTGGAAGAGAGTTTTCTTTGTGACTGTGCTTAAATGGCAGAACCCCTTTGCCCAGGAAGTTAGTTGGCCTTTTCTTTTTTGATCTTTTGACATCTAATCAAGTTGTTTTTGTTCTGACAGACATTTAGCATGTTGGCTTAAATAGTTTTAATAGGTTGATCCCATTTTTGTTTTTTATCTCCTCCTCCTCTCTCTCTTGTTTAAGGTTTTATGATGTCATTAACTTACGCTTTTTGCAGATGTTTTAAAATTGTTCACTGTGACTGCAGTGGAAGGGTGTCATGCACATATGTGGTCTGGGGTTATAAGGTCTGTTTTGGCTGCCAGAGTGGCAAATACATATTTGCATAAATGTGGTGCAGCAGCTATATTTTGAGGAGAAGGCAGAATGAGAAGCATTATTATTCAGTTGCTGCTATCAAGTATATCAAGCAACTCCTGAAATATTCCGTGCTTCAGCCTCTCTTTGTCAATATATGTGCTCAAGTTAATGTAAAACAGAAACATAGAAAACAGATGGGAATTGTTTAGCAGCTAAGCAATCTGGAACAAGTTCCTGAAACAAAACTTTAATCATATGAATCATATATTTTAAGTACAGCAACCTAACAGTTGGCGATATCATGCTGCTACATGAGGAGAATGAAACGAAAAGTTAAACCAGTGGCCAACCATATATAGAATCTAAATTCTAGAGAAAATTGCAAGGGCTGAAGCAGATATGTTGCCTGAAAGAGATCCCAAAGGCTCCACTGATTGTAATGATTACTATGTGAAAGAAATGTTTTAGCTCATTGAAACGTATACAGGGAAATTTAACTAATGCAGCTTTCCTCAGGAGTTTTTAAAACCAGTGTTCTGCAGCTTGTTAGTAACCTTCTACCAAGGTTATTCCTGTAATTTGGGGCAGGGGAGAAAGAGATACTATCTGCATGCCTTTGGCCCTCCATGCTAGTAGGGGCTAATAGGGCTTGGGAGTTCAGCAACACCTGGAGGGCCACAGGTTCCTCATCCCTATATTAAGGAACAGTTATCTAATTGAGCAAGTGAGAGACACATGCAAGTAAATTTCTACTAGCAGATACCTTTTCTGAATTGGACCTACACATGCAGTACTATATGCATCAGTCCCCTGAACAGATACATACTAGATCAGGGTCTGTGGATGCAGTGCTAGAAAACTTGACAATTCTTTCACTGTTTATAGTATGGATATCCTGGCCAGGGTATTGACTACATGTCTCCGCACACCCCAAACAGATAGATGATGTTGTCATAGCCAACATTGCCTTGCTGTATTTTTATGAAAGTGCAGTCTATAAATATTTCAGTAAATAAATAAAGTAAACATAATCTGTGTCAGGGCTGTCCTAGCCATTAGGCACACTGAGACAGCTGCTTCAGGCAACAAATTCTGATGAGCCTGCCCAAGTGTTGGCAACAAGGCTGCGTGTGCCTCAGGCCCTGTGCTGTGGTCTGAATAAGTTAGCTTACTGCCCTCGGGTGTGGTGAAGGATCCTGCCCTATCACCAGAGTTGAAGTAAGCTTCAGCTGCCAGTCTAGTCAGCTTCTGTATATGGAATGTCGGAGCAGGCATTTTGTCCTTCACTTCAGGCAGCCAACTATTTTGGATCAACCCTCACATCAGGCATTAGTTGGGCAGATGATGTAAATTTCTGGATTAATTGTAACTGAGAAAAAAAGAATGCAGGGCACCAGTGTAAAAATGAAGAGAGCTTGAAGTTCCACTGTAAAACAACGAATTGGAGTCAACTCATTTTCAGCGGTAGTATGTTTAATCCATTCAAAGGGATAACTAAAGCACTCTTTTTTACTCTTCAGAGAAATTTTACATTTGGCCTAATAAATCATTTTCATTTGTGATCCTATCTTCCTTCCTTCATTTATAATTGCACATACTGTAGAAAACGTGGAATACTATGTTGGTCTGTAGCTACCAACGTCCTTATTATACATGAGATAATTTTATTAAGGCATGTTCATTTTCTAGCTATAACAGATACCTCCTGGGTATTTTCTTTTGATATGGTTACCCTTCCTGCAGTCTCTTTTGATTCCTGATTATTTAAAAAATTTCCTAGCTTAGATGTCATTAATATAGACAAATATTTTTATTAGTCATAATAAAATTACAATTTGTATTCCTATATTTTATTTCTCAGCCATCGAGGTCAACAATCTAATTCTGGTCCTGCTATAGATCTTACCTATTTTGGCTGTATCTAATATTTAAATTAGACATCCCTTGACTGTAATCAAGACTGCAGATTTCCACTGCCTTGCATATTTTGCAGTCAAGTAGAAGGCCAGCAGTTACGTCCCACATAGTTCATTAAATCAGTCAGAGGAACTAAAGTTAACCGCAGTTTCTTGAGAAACAATGGTTGTGAACAGTAAATTTGAGCAGGATTTACCAAAAAAAGCATGTTCTGCTTAGCATTTCCAGAACTTGATTCTATCTTTAACAAACTTTTTTTAAAAAATCTGGCTGTAGTAACATACTCATGATACAGCGTTTTGTATTGAACTTCCTGGATACTATAAAAATTGAAAACATTGAAACAGACTTATAAACTTTGGACCAAATGCAATGTGATGGTAATACCTAAAAGTTTTTGTCATAATATTTACCTAAAGCTATCCCTCCTTCCCATAATTCTGTTTTAGTTTATGTACTACAAATGGGTGGTATTTTCCTATGATTATTCCTAGACTTTCATGCTAACTTTGTTCAACAAACATTTGCAACTGTAGGTAGTATAGAATTTTTTACCTGAAAAGTTTGGATCTTGGGGTGGGAGGGAGGAGAACTAGTCAGTTGAGCTCTTATTTCTTCACATCTATGAAAGTTACAATTCACCACAAAATTTGTGCGTGCAAAGTTGCCCTATCAATTTAAATGTGGAGGCCAGGAAAGTTGTATCTGTTTATTATTGTTAGGAAAATACTTGTGTCATTTTTTTTCATTTTTGTTGTCTCAGGACTTGTTCCACAGTTAACCCTACGTTGGTCCCAACCTATTTGCTTTAATACCACCACAGCCAAATCAGGTTTATGTGCCACATCTGTACATATGCTCAACTTCAAATAACAAGGATATTTAAGGCTATGATCCTAAACTCTTACTAAAGCAAGGTTGTAACTAACTTTTTTGGCCTGAGGCAGCATACACCTTGACCAAGTCTTTGGGGGCTGCATTAGGGGGGGGGGTTATTGCCTTTCCCTGCATTATATTTTGGTCTAATGACTAGGAAGGGGGCAATTTCCATCCTCTCTGCCATTCCCACCCCTGTGTCTGCTTTAATTTCCCCCCTTTTTCCTGATTCCACCAAAATAGTGGATTGGGGGGCAGAAAATATTGTTTGGGGCCTGCATCATGCTCCCAGACTGGGGGTTAGCCACTCCTGTACTAGAAAGTAATCTCTTTTGAACACAATGGGACTTATTTCCAAGTAAACATGAATAAAAATCCACTGTAAACATTTGCTTGTAATTTGGTGCGAAGGTAGGAGCTGCTGTGAGGAAAGCAAATGGAAGCCAGCAGTACTAAATGAAAAATGGATACGTTCAGAATACAAGAATACTCATTCATCTTTTTGCAGTGAAGCTAAAATCATACCATGTTAAACAGACTACATAAGAGTATAAAGATTGGTGGAATAGTGTTTAACTACTTTGCTATTGGGTTAGCATACTGTAAACTGGCATTTTGAATAGACATATTTTGGGCAGTTTTCAGTGCTCTTATTGCTATCTCACTGTGGGTGCTGCTTCTGTGCCACGTGGACAAAAGAAGAATCCTAGTATCAAGCAAGTGAAGTCCTTACTGTGGCTCTTTCCCATGCCTGTGATGACACTGGTAAATCGTATTAATGCTGAGAATGGCATGATCCATGGTGTGGATCCATACTGCATTCTCCCATTACCAAGTGGCATGAATAGGACTAGCACTATGCAATTTTTATGCTGCCACCATAGCGTTAGTATCAGGCTTAAGTAAGAGCTGACAATTAAGTGAATGGAAAAATTAAAACAAAGCATAAATGAAAAATAATTTTAATGATTCTTTCCCTCTCTCATCCCCCTCCCCCCCATAGGTTCAACATGGGAGAAAACACTCCGGCAGATTGGATTTGAAAGGTAAGCAGTGTGAGTTATTTCCTTCTATACACAAAACAGGCTTTTCACATTGAGGGTTCACTTTGAGCTCAATTTGTCATTAATTCATGTTACATTATTGAGTATGTTTTGACTGTTTTTAAACTTCTGCTAATATTTCATTGCATAGCTTAAACATATGAGTATACCACCCAGTAAGAATTTATATGTGCTTCATTTTGGTGACTCAACTATTTTGTTCCTGAATTCACATGAAAACTGTGTTTGTTTGTTGTTTTTAAATGCCTTCCAGTCGATTACGACTTAGCGACCTCCAACAGCATCTGTTATAAACCACTCTGTTCAGATCTTGACTGTGTTTGTAAATATCATAAAAGTAAAAAAATTCCCAGGATCTATCCTTCAGCTGATCTCTTAAGGCTAATAGAAATTCAAAAAAACAATATTGAGATCTATATTGTTAAGAAAATGGTAAAATTGACAAGGCTAAATAAATATGACTAAACAGGAGTTGGCAGTTAAAAATCCAGGCAAATGTGGAATAGACTAGAATAAGAAAAAACCTAAGACAGAAGCAAGAATGCTCAAAAGTGGGTGAGCTTGTGCAGTGTGATCTCTTCACATGCTGGGATATGTCTTGATGCTTCTGAGTGATGCTCTGTCTACTACCTTGGCCCTGTATTTTATTTATTTATATATATATATATCTCCCGCCTTCCTCCCAGTAAGAGCCAGGACAGCTCCTTTCATGTTCCAAAGAGGCTATTGTCAGTGGAAAAACATCATTTGAATGTCCATTTTTACAAACTTGAGTGATCAAGGAAATAGGTCTGCATGCCTCCAGAACCAGATTCATATCTGAATTTATATGTATAAATGAAAACTTATTCATGAATGTTCCACAGATGTGTTTCAGCAAATAGTGAAAGAGAGGTGCATATATGAAAGTGACCGGTTGTATTTGATGACATTGGGTTTTAGTTCTTGAATATAATTTCAGGACTCTCTCAAAATGTTTGTTGAAGATGAAGGCTATAAAGAATGCTCTTGTGCACTGAGAGTTGTGTTTCTTTAATTACATTATACAATGAAACATGTTGCCCCCTAGATGAGCCATAATGCCCCAATCCCCAGCATTCTTCTTTTAAAAAGGAAATTGTTTGTATACCTGCTCCTATAATGTCATTGCTTCTTGCCTATTGACACATTTCACGTTACTTAACATTTGTACTCCAAAGTGGCAAATAGTGGCGAAACAGTTGGAATTGAAGAGAAAGTGAAAAAAGAATAATTATTAGACAGGCGCCATCTCTGTTATCTTTTCGGCACCTATTGAAGAGCTTCCTCTTTCAACAAGCCTTTTAAGTTGAGACCTATCCCAGTCTGCATCTGTGTTGGAATTGCTTTTTAATACGTTCTTAAACCTTCTTTTTTAAAAAAATGTTTTTAATCTTAGATGATGTTTTGAAAGCTTTTTTAAGAAACGTTTTTAAAGAGGTTTTGTTTTGATGTGTTTGAAAGTTTGTTTTATGATGTTTTAAAGTTTTTAGTGCTTTTGTTTGCCGCCCTGGGCTCCTGCCGGGAGGAAAGGTGGGATATAAATCAAATAATAAATAAATAAATATTGTGTACATACTAAGTGTGTTTAAATAGCACCTTGTGGGTGCAAATTGAGTATTTTTGGAGCATTTTCATGGAAATACACTTGCTGTTTATGGTATGTTGTTTTCTATGTCAGAATTATGTGCCTCATCCATGGGTAATGCTGGAATTCTCTTGGCACTATTGCTACCATATGATGTGAATTAAAGGCTAATGCTTTTTTTCTAGCGTATTTTAATGGATTATTCTCTCTCTCTCTCTCTCTCTCTCTCTCTCTCTCTGTTGTTGTTGTTGTTTTTGTTCCAACCGCCAATGTTAAAGGTTGAAAGGATCAGCATGGGGTGGGCTTTGCCAGCCTTCCCACACTCTTCCTTCCAACCACTAATGTCACAGGCTGAAAGAGGGAGAGGGGGTGGGCTTTGTAACCTCTAATGATCAGCATGAGGCAGCTTACAAAGCAAAGTTATGGCCAATGTCCCTTGCACTGTGGTTCCCAAGCTTGGGAACCCTGCACAAATGATTTTGGCAGGTGGGCTGCCCTACCCATCTGTCAAAGTTGGCATGTGGGGTGATGCCAGATAAATGTCTGGCTCCTGAAGCCAAAACGTTTCTTCACCCCTGACATAGGCAAATAAATAGGTAAGACACAATAGCATCTTGAATTGTGCCAGAAACTAATTTGAAGTCAGTGAATATATTTTAACACTGAACAGGAGCAGACCAAATTCCCATCTAGTCCAGTATCCTGTTCTTACATTGACCAAGTTGATTACTATGGGGAGCCCATAAACAAAGCAGTGCTTTCCCCACTTGTCATGTTGAACACATTTCTCCAGCACAAGTCTAAATTAACTTGGCTTCCATGTTGTGAACCAGCTACAGGTTATTAAACATTTTTTGTGGGTATAAAGTATTTAATTGTATTTTACATATATCTACCTAACTAATAATAAATAGCCAAAATATAAAATATTGACTGATGAAAGGGCTCTTTTAAAAAGCTGAGTAGTGCAAAAGTGGATTCTCGGGGCTTGCCCATTCCAGAATGAAGTGAAATTTTTAAAGCAACAGTTCTTCTTGATTTATCAATTTCATTTGTTTAAGGGGCTCAGCTGGTTCAACCTACATTTGTAACTTGAGAAACTGAATGGCTAAGGAAAGAGATAATTCACAAAGCAATTTCAAAGTAGCTAAATGGACACAAGAGGAAAAGAAATCCAGTAGTTTTAATTAAGAAGGTCACAATTCAGGAAGTACATTAAAATACCATGCTTACCATAGTCTTTTTGTGATTACATAGGTTTTTTCTTACTTTGTACACTATTGTTGTTTCTAAATAGCAACACCAGCTATTTAAGTTGTCTGAAACCTTATATAAGCATTCTTTTGGAGTCCAGCAGTCTTCTTTTTCACATGAGATAACTTTTTTAAATGCTGAAGCTTGAGCAAAAGCAGCTCCAGATTCAGGAAATGGCTTGTGTAAAGAACCTTTCCATTAAATCATAGATTAAAATAAAAGTTGTGTATTTATTGATTTTTTGAGACAGTAAAGGATAACTGTAACACAATGTAATAGTCATCACTCTTATGAGAATCTCTTACATTTCAGGAAGTTCAAAAAATTGTTATTCTATCATCTGGAGTTACTTCATTGTGACTTGTATGTCTGCTGTGAGACTTGACTGGTATTTTGTTTGAGTATCAGATTATTGTTACAGTCACCCAAACCTGCATACACTAGGTGTGCTAGCTTTTTAGAATATTGAGTTTCCTTGGTGCCTGTAGATCTTAACCTTCCCTTTCCCACAAGCTGTGGTCCTGATGGAAATCTGTGCCTGGCATTTTTTTAAACAAACAAACAAACAAACCAGGTGTTACTATCTGGGTGGGCTTTGAATGCAGCAATACTCCAGTTCAGCATAAATATTGTGTCAGACTAGTTTACGGTGCCCAAGTATAAACTTAAAATAGTGCATGTTTCACTTCTGTGGTTTTTTTTATTTTTAAGACTGCCAAACCTGTGGTATAGTGTGACCTCAAATTAAATATGCATGTATGGGGGATAAAACTGTGCAGGTGTGAATGACAATTCCTGCTTTGCTGACAGGCGCGCAGGGCTCTGTCAGTGGCAGGGCTTTGCAGCCACATCAGGGGAAGTCCTGGCGTGGCTTCAAAACTCCATGCATGGTCATGCACTGTAAGTCGTGGCAGGGCAGGGGTGACTATTTAACCCCTGCTCCACCACCACGCCTCTTTCTGACTTTGTGGGGTTGGGGCTGAGCTTGGACGACCCCCTTTCCCATGGCAGGTTGTCCTCACCTGATTGGTTAAGAGTTCTGTCCCATACTTTATGTCTGCAGATCATTTTGCATAATCAATCACTTAATTGGCTTTATTTTATTTTTATTTATTTATTATTTGATTTATATCCCACCCTTCCTCCCAGCAGGATCCCAAGGTACATTACCTTATCTAAATAAATGTGGCCCTTGTTTCACCCACACTTCACCTTGTCTCGCCTCTTCATTTCCTGACTGTGGCTGCAAAGCTCATAATGCTGTAGAACTGAAGGTGACAACACTTCCATAACATATCTACAGTGGTAGACAAAGCATTGAAAAATAAATGAACACTGAGGGAGGGCACATGGGACGGGGCAGTTTTTCAAATCAATAATGGATCTTCCCTCATATTTCTTTGGAACCAAGAAAATTGAATTGATGATAGATTTTTTCCTGTGGGTTTTTCATATTCTTCCAGACAATGATTTCTATGATAACTTTGTGTATAAAATGTTTATTTGAGCATCTGTTTAGAATACATTGGAGTGCACATGCCTATCTGGGCTCCAGACTTGGTTGCCTTTAGCTTTATGCAGTATAGGATAACAAGTAGACAGTTTAGGCAAAGACTTGGCGAGCTTGCAATGGCCTCTATAAGTTCCTAGAGGTTGTGGATATTTACATTACCTTAGAAATGAGTTAAAGTCAGTACTAGATTGAACTTCTAATCCAAATATGCATATATGTGTACCTGTCAATCCGCAATCACCAATTAGCTGTTTGACAGGAAAGGAGCTACTAAGTTTAGGTCATCTTGATCCTGAAAATCTGACTAGCATTACTGCTACATTTGTGCAGTTGGTGGCTATATTGGCCTAGGGACTATTCCTGTAGCTGCCATTTGCATATTATTCATTATTCTTCTGGGGCCCTTCTTCAGGTCCCCCCTCTGAAGGAGGGTCAGAGGGTGGTGGCAAGGAAAAGGCCCTTTTGTGGCTCCCAGTCTGGAGTGTGCTCCCCAGCAAAGTTTGCCTGGTGCCTTCATTGACATCTTTTCAGCTCCAGGTAAAGACTTATCTTTTTTTCCCAGGCATTTCATAGACTAAGATATATTAGTGTGCTGCCAAAGCTGTCTGTGGCTGTATCCGGATGGTTTTGTTTTATTATTTTGTTTTATGGTATGAAATGTTTATTTTGTTTTTTAACAATGTTGTAAGTCACTTGGAGACCTTCAGGTAGCAAGCAACAAATCAATCTAATAGATGATGATGATGATCCAGCTAGGAATAGTGCAAGTACAAACCATCTTCTATACACATGCCCCTAGCTAGATTTTGCTGATTACATGTCTGATCTTTGATATGTTTGATCTTATTTTTTCACTATATAATTCAGTTACTTTATATTAACAAATGTTCTGGATTTTATACAAAAAGTAGAGGTAGTTGTGTTGGCCCATGAGAAAAATCCAAAATCTATATCAGGGTAATAATACCTGTATTAGACCAATCAAAATGTCACAAAATAGGGTTTAAGCTTTCAAATTCTCTAGAAATCTTCATCACACTAGATGGTGAACAAAGCTGGAGGTGGAAGGGGTGGAGAGAGAGAGAGAGAAATTGTTTGGTTGGTAGCCATCTGTGTCTACATCTGGTAAGAGTTCTAAGATGGAATGCGGGAGGAGGTAGCAGATATTCAAATGAGGTAGCTATTATGCAAAGCTACTCTGCAAATTTCAAAATTTCTGGTTGCACTGAGGTATATTGGGAAGGAGAAACATACCCATCTCCATACCCTCCCCACCAACATAGTGCTACTACCACTTGCTTTCTTGCCAGGCAGGAAGCAAGCAATGGCATTTACTGATCCCTTTGCCTACTGCTCCACCATTGTCAGGGCCAGAATGAAAGGCTGGTAAATAAGCAGGTTGCAATGGTAAAAGAGGAATAACAGGTCCAGGGGCCTCTTGTCACTGGGCATTCTGCTTGAGTGTGGGCCCTCAGATGCTGACTATGCTGATCCTTGATGCTGATCTTGCTCTTAAGGCTCCTAATAGTTATAGACATAGATGGCTACATCTAGCATAGATTTACCATCTAACCTGATGAGGAGTTCTGAAGAAGTGGAAAGTTTGCACACTATATTGTGATATTTCATCATACCTTCTGTATGTCATTTTGTCCAAATCATATTATAGCCTGTCTAAGCTAAAATACCTATGACTGTTAGCATAATAAAATAGTAGATGTGGCTATTCTTGCATAGCAAGTAGAGGGCCACACAGGACATCACATGTTCTGAGTATATGAGTTGTAGAAAGTAGTGTCCTTTCCTTCTACTCACTCTTACGTGAACATCAGTGGGTCTTACTGAAGTTTGTTTAGGATCATAGTTCATGCCATGTACACTGACTTTCCCTTGTTTAAATTAACATGCTTTAAAACTGATTTAGTGATATCTTGGCAAGTTTATATACAGATGAGTCATATACACTGTTACAGATGCTGCACAATCACAGGATAATTAAGGAGGACATCTGAAGGAACAATACAGAGACAAAAATATCCAGAGGCAATCAAGAAGAACTTTTGCACGGGAGATAATGTTTGTAACAAATGGGATTATAGAAATATAAACTGGGAGGTCATCAGAACTCCTCTATAATGCTCTTCTAGAAAGATTTCCCCCAATTTTCATTATCCAGAATGTGTTGCTCTGCTTGCAGGTCTCCCTTTTCTCTACACTCCTGTCCTACCCTTATGTTTCTGTGCAAGAACAGAGTGAAGCACAGAGGCTGGTTTGTACAGTTGAAATATTGTGAGCCAGTTCAGATGGCTGGCAGCAATTAAAAATGCAACATATTGGTATGCACATTCCTTCTTTGGGACTCCCTTGCACCTGCTGATGCTAGGGAAGCAATCTGCTGCAAATTGTGAGGACAACTCATTTCCACAATTGCAATCCGATTTTAACAAGATGTTTTGGTTGGGACTATATATGAAACTCAAACAGAGGGTTTATTTCTTATTTTTCTGTGTGTCTGCATTTGGCTGTCTCATCAGGTTGCAATTAATCTTTCATTCTGAAAAGTAAGTCATTGTCAACTTGGAAGTGCTTACTATGGCAATAAGCTTCTTTTCTCACTTTCAAGAAGGTGAAGGGAGCACATGATACTGCAAGCGCCTTTTCCTGTCACCATCCACTTGATTGCCATGGTAACTATGATGTCCACACCCACTTGAATAGCCAGGTGTTTTGCAGGGGAAGCAGATGCCACATGACTGCATCTCATCCTCACAAAACAGTAACTTGACAGTAGTATAAATCAAATATTCTTGGACTCAAAATTTGTTTTCTTGGGATACAGAAGTAGTTTAGAGAAAGGGTTTAGTACTGGGCTTGCCAGTGGGTCACCAATGGTGCCTTTGAGGACTTTTCCTAGTCCCCATGAAGGAGCCCCCCCTCACTGCCCTTTGATCATGAAGAGCTGAAGGTGGTTACCTCTCTCCCTTTTCTTACTACTCTTTTCAACTGTATGTGCTTTTCAAAGCTCAGATCATTATCTGAGTAGCAAAACAGAAACTGGAGCAGCCAAAAGAGCAGGTAGGAAAGTAGGGAGAAAGGAGAGCAATCTGTGAGATTTGGAGGAAAACAGAGTGACAGAGGAGAGTGAGGGAGAAGAAACTAGGTTGCCGCAGGAGAAGTGAGTGCTGAGGGGAAAACAGGGATAGAAATTAGAATGGAGTGCATGGTAGAGGGAGGAAGGAGGAGAGAGAGAGAAGATACATACAGTATGTGCATTGTACACACAAATGTCACCTCCAGTAAAAAGGAACCTTTTGGAATTGATTTTTTTCCCATAGGTTCTTCCTGCCAATCATCATCAAAACATGGATCACATTTATCAGCATTAACTGTACCATAAAACCACAGATATGGTGATTCCCAGTGCTGCCATAGTACAAAAACATGGATCCAAGACAGGATTTTTACAAGGGAGCCCTTCAGTCCCATCAAATCATAGGTCTGTAGATGTATTCTGTGATTTGTTGGTGTTCTTGTTGTCATCTTATGTAAAAATCATGAAGATCTATGAAGAACTATCATTTGTATTAATATCATTGGGCTAGGTCCTCAAATGCAAATATGTATCACGGAACACTAAAGTCAGGATCATTCAAACCATGGTATTCCCGATCTCTGTGCATGGATGGGAAAGTTGGACAGTGAAAAAAGCAGATAAGAGAAAAATCAACTCATTTGAAATGTGGTGTTAGAGGAGAGCTTTGCGGATACCATGGACTGTGCAAAAGACAAATAATTGGGTGTCAGAACAAATTAAACCAGAACTATCACTTGAAGCTAAAATGATGAAACTGAGGTTATCATACTTTGGACACATAATGAGAAGACATGATTCAGTAGAAAAGACAATAATGCTGGGAAAAACAGAAGAGAGTAGAAAAAGAGGAAGGCCAAAGAATAGATGGATTGATTCCATAAAGGAAGCCACAGACCTGAACTTACAAGATCTGAACAGGGTGGTTCATGACAGATGGTACTGGAAGTCGCTGCTTCATAGGGTCGCCATAAGTCGTAATCGACTTGAAGGCACATAACAACAACAACAAAGCAAGTGCTAAAACCATATCTCCCCCCCCCTGTGCAGATAACCAGTGTTTATTTTAATTTGATGGTCAGGTTTGGGGGGGATCCCAGGTAAAATCATACAAATTCAAGAGGATCCTTTTAATTCCAGTTGATCCAACATTTATCCAGACCCCATGAAAAAGCAAAGTGTGTGTGTATGCATGCATCTACACATGAATACACTGTCTGTGATCCAGGGGAGGGAGAGAGAAGCAACTAGGCAATTAAAAGATGTGTCTTGAAATTTTATATTCACAAAAAATAAGGGCATCTATCATTCAAGGAGTTAATTTTCTGTGTTCTTCTATTAAAGTCAGTTCATTATTTTGTCATTAGCAATTTAAACACAGCAGATACGTTGCCAAGTGAAATAGTAATATTAGTTCTTGAGAAACTAGCTTAACAGTCCAGATTCATGATGCATTATTTAGCTGACATAAAGAAACATTTTTGCCAAGAGGGCTACAGCATGTCTAAGGGGGAAACATCTTGGTGTTCAACATGTATCACTTCTGTTGTGCATGTCACCTTACTTGTAGATGTTGCAAAACAGCCCATAATTTGTTTCTCTGACAGCCAAACTCTTATTACAATAACCTTATTTTGTAGGATTAGTCCTATGAATGTAATTTTTACCAACTGTGGAAAAAACTCAGATCTTTATGTGTGGGAGCTTTCTCTTTCTTGCAATATAGCTGTATCAGCTTGTCTATTGTTTGTGTGTGAACATCATATTTGTGGAGGTGCAGCAATGGACTTGAATATAACAGCCAGTGCTACAGAGAAAATATAGGTATCGTGGATGCAGTGGAGCTGGTTCAACCTTATATGCTGAGTCACAGTTGCAACCCAATTAAGTGAGTTGTGCAGTTAAAAAGCAATATGAAAGCCTTCACAAAATTCTGTCCCCTGCTACAGTACTTCTGATGAGAGTGACTTGCCCCTTTCACTTTACCAGAGCCAGCCCAAGTGGCTACACCAATGTGACAGACTATGTAAGATAGCAAGATAGCAAAGTCATCATGTGACCAGAGTTAATGAAATAACTTGGCTCAGTAGTAGGGATGTGCTAGAATTCCACCCAATTCAGATTTGGTAATGAATTTTCCATTATTCTCAACCACTGAGTATCAGATGTAAAACTAAAAGGGGGGGGAGAGAGGAGTGTGTGTGTTTGTAAGGGAGTGTCAGTTTGTCTTTTAATTCCTACCCCCTCCCCGGCCGCCTTTATTCATTTTTTAAACTACAAGACAGAGGTATTCTAAAGCACCAGGTTTAGGTTCCACCAGCCTCCACTGTTGTAATGAAAAATGGAAATGGACTGCCTTCAAGTCGATTCCAACTTATGGCGACCCTATGAATAGGGTTTTCATGGTAAGCAGTATTCAGAAGTAGTTTTACCATTGCCTTCCTCTGAGGCTGAGAGGCAGTGACTGGCCCAAGGACACCCAGTGAGCTTCATGGCTGTGTTGGGATTCGAACCCTGGTCTGCCAGGTCATAGTCCAACACTTTAACCGCTACAGCACACTGGCTCTCATTGTAATAAATATATAGTTTTAATATACAACTGCGTCCTTGATCCAGATCAAACTTGTTGTTTGAAGTGCTTTGTGATGCTTTAAACATTCTCGCTTTCTCTCTCTCCTCTGTGTGTGTGTGTGTATTCATATATATATATATTCATACACACAGAGATGGATGTATATCGCAGCCTCTGCAGTAAAGGACAGCAATAAAAAAGCTACGTTTGGGGGCTATTGCTTCATCCACCATTTTTGAAAATAATATGTGGTTTAAGATAATTTGGAATAAATATTAAGTTTAGCTACTGACAAAAATAGTTTTAAGTATAAAAGTTAAATGCTTTCATGAGTTACATATTAAGTCACAATACTAGGGAAAAAATTCTCCATGTGTTAATTTTGTAACTTTACCATGAGTTTCTAAGTAACTTGAAAGAATTAGTTGATTGTTTCTGCCAATTACCATATATTGGCCTATTTTTATTTTATTTCTTATTTCTTTTATATCCCACCTTTATTATTTATGTATGTATTTATTTATTACATTATAGCCTACCTTCCTCCAAGTAGCTCAAGGTGGCATACATATACGGCTCTCCCTCTTTCAATTTTATCCTCACAACAAACCTGTGTGGTAGGTTAGGCTGAGAGACAGTGACTGGCTCAAGGTCAGCCAGTGAACTTCATGGCCGACCAAGGATTTGAACCCTGGTCTCCCAGGTAATAGTCCAACACTCTAACCACTACAGCAATTCCATTAGGCTTATGTAATAAAAAGAGGTTATGCCACAAAACATTGCCTGTCTTAATTTGCCAGTAGACCATTTGGCGAAATATTTGCATAGGATTTCTAAGTGATAGTGGTTCTACCGCCCTGTATGCTTATATTCTTTTCAGCTAAATTAATTCCAGCTTTTTCTCATGCCATTTAATTCAGGGTCTTGGATGGAAACAAGTATCTGATGCATGTTATTTTATTGGTGTTGTTGTTTGAGCAGTGAATTGTTTGACTGTTGCCAATGTTTTTCTTGGCATAGTCTAACCTCCTGTAGACACCAGTAGTTGAGGAACATATAGTGGTACGCTTACCAGCAGCAGCATGTAAACTAGTCTTTGTTTGAATCTGGAGAGCAATTTGGTTTTGCAGTTAATCCAAAGTGCTATAGCCAGTATGCTATAATAATTTGTCTTTGTCTTTTTAATGTTGTTGTTCTTGATCTTTTATTCATGAATAAATCATAAAGAGACTTCAAAGAACAACTGGAGCACAAACAATAAACAAAGATGATCATGTTTGTTGGTATACTGTGGTTGCATAATATGTCCAAGGTTTCTGAAAAATAACGCTGCCTCTTCTAAGATATTCTTGCAGATGATTCATGTTTCATTTATACCTCAGCAATATAACCTCACTTGGTCTCTCCAACGGGACATCAGTCTTCCAAAACCTTGCATTTGCTTTCCCAGAAAAATTGCTTTTAGCACGTCAATGCCTGCTGTTAATTTCTCTAGTAATAGTGAAGTCTCTGCCAGAGATTAGAGGTCCAACAAAGTAGATTAGGGATTCCTGAGGAAGTTGATGTTTGTTAATTCTGACATGAATTCATCTCATCTGTACCTCCCAGACTAATATGTGAATCAGAACTTAATTATCCACTGGCTTTTACATTTCCATAATGTTCCAATATACTTCTCAATTAAAACAATCAAAATTAAAATCCATATTTTCTGCAAACATGGGACAGATATAGAAATACATTGTCTTATAAAACTTCTCTTATGCAGTCTTTTATGTAACTTTTTTGTATAAAAATAGATTTGTTGGTGAAACAGCAGAGTGGTCCAGAAATAAATTATAAGCTTTGCTGACATAATAAAGGAAGGTAAATTAATAAAAGCTGAATTGGTTGGTAAAATGGGAATAAGAAATTGACGATGGTTTCAGTATTTTCAGTTTCTTATCTAAAGTATTTAAGAGTTGGAAATGTTGATAAAAGACTGAGTTTGTTAAAAAAAAAAAAAAACAATTGGCCAAGCATATCAAGTTAAACTATTGATTTATTAATTATTAATTGCATGACATGAAATAAAAGCAAACCAATATAAAAGAAGAGGAAGAAAAATGTTAGGTATAAAATTTTCAGATTATTAGTAGAAATACATTTTTGTGATGGGTCATCCATGTGTTAATCTAAAAGGAAATTACTACAAAAATATTTTGAAAGTAATATTTGATGGAAATCTGGAGGAAATTATGTTGATTTCATATATGGTGGACTTGTTAAAAATCAACAACTTCTGGGAAAGGGTTATAACTCAGATAAACAAAATGATTGGATATTATTATTCACTAATAGGCAAAAAACCTTGCGGTTTAAGAATGTACCTATAGCCCACAGATATTTCTACCAAACTTTAAAAAGCAGGGAAATTGGGCAGCTATAGTGAATGCACCAGGGGAGCAGAAGACCTGACCTCCTCTCTGAGATATTGTACTGCCCTACAAAGTTGTCAAAATGCAAACACAATTTGGGTTGGTCTTTCACAGTCCAATCCTCTTGCTGTGTAGCTTGGAAGAATTTGGTAACCTGTGCCTATGAGCATATGGTGAGTGGTGGCGACATCTGCCATCTCCAAAGATGGGGAATAATATTTTTGTATGTTTGTTGGTGTTCTTCTTACTTTGCTTCTTTCCTGTGTTACTAATGTTTCTACAGAGAATCTAAACTAGAAAAATTTATTTCCCTCATTATTCATCCTAGAAATCTGTGTCAAATTTATTTTTATTAATTTCAAAGCCTTTTTATTGGTCAATGTCATATGATGGTGAAGATAGCCTTTTTTGTTTCAAACTGCAGTTTATGGTCTATTTCTATTTTGGTTGCATTAACAGTTGGACCTGAAACTGCAGTTTAATGTAAAATCAGACTGATTACAATATGCTGCTACTTTAGCAATGACTCTAGTTGTTGGAAAAAAGAGGATGCATGTTTTCAGCCTACTATGTTTAAACCACTTTATTTAATCGGGTTTCAGGCCCGGTTTTGGCATGGAGATGGCCTTGGTCACCCTGTATGATTACCTTTGTCGGGAGAAAGACAGGGGGAGTGTAACTCTGTTGATTCTCCTTGATCTCTCAGCGGCTTTTGATACCATCGACCATGGTATCCTTCTGGGGAGACTTGCTGATCTGGGAGTCGGAGGTACTGCTTGGCAGTGGTTCTGCTCCCACTTGGCAGGTCGTCTCCAGAAGGTAGTGCTTGGGGAGTTTTGCTCGACACCCTGGGCCCTCCAATATGGAGTCCCACAGGGGTCAGTACTATCCCCCATGCTTTTTAACATCTACATGAAGCCACTGGGTGCCATCATCAGGAGTTTTGAAGTGCGCTGCCACCAGTATGCTGATGACATGCAGCTCTACTTCTCCTGTTCATCTCTTTCAGGTGAGGCTGTCAGGGTGCTGAACCGATGCCTGGCTGCGGTAATGGACTGGATGAGAGCGAATAAATTGAGGTTCAATCCAGACAAGACTGAGATGCTGTTAGTAGGTGGTTCCCTTGACCAGATGGTGGATGTTCAACCTGTCCTGGATGGGGTTGCACTCCCCCTGAAGGAGCAGGTCCATAGTTTGGGCGTTCTTTTAGAACCATCCTTGTCACTAGAGGCACAAGTAGCCTCGGTGGCACGGAGTACTTTCTATCAACTTCGGTTGGTGGCCCAACTACGCCCCTATCTGGACAGGGAAAACCTTGCTTCAGTTGTCCATGCACTGGTAACCTCTAAATTGGACTACTGCAATGCACTCTATGTGGGGCTGCCTTTGAAGACGGTTCGGAAGCTACAGCTCGTGCAAAATGCAGCAGCCAGACTGTTAACAGGGACTCGGAGGTCCAAACATATAACACTGATTCTGGCCCGCTTGCACTGGCTGCCTGTATGCTTCCGGGCTTGATTCAAGGTGCTGGTTTTAACTTATAAAGCCTTACACGGCCTGGGACCACAATACCTGATGGAACGCCTCTCCCGATATGAACCTACCCGTACGCTGCGATCAACATCAAAGGCCCTCCTACAGGGGCCTACTCAGAGAGAAGCCCGGAAGGTGACAACGAGAAAACAGGCTTTCTCAGTGGTGGCCCCCGAATTATGGAATTCTCTCCCTGATGAGGTACGCCTGGCGCCAACATTGTTATCTATTGTTATATATTTCACCTCCCACTGTTTTAGCTTGTGCAAATTGAGACACTTCTGAGGTCCACTGGAGACTATTTTGCAGAAGTCAGTGCTGTTATTCCACAGTTATGTTTGGAGTTTTTTTAGTATAAATTTTCAAAGTGTTGCTGTACTTCACATATTCATAGAAACAAAAGCAAAAGAAAATGATTTCCTATAGAAAACTTCACTAAAATTGCAAAGTAAATCAGACATATTTAAAGTGACCATCTGAACTATATCAACTGTCTTAATAATGTTGCTTCCTCCCGGCTAAAACAAGATCAGCACACTACATGTCGTCTTTCTGTTCTTTGGGCTGATTGCTGGTGTTGCCACCACTCACCATATGCTCAGAGGCACATGTTACCAAATTCTTCCAAGCTACACAGCAAGTGGATTGGACTGTGAAAGACCAACCCAAATTGTGTTTGCATTTTGGCAACTTTGTAGGGCAGTACAATATCTGAGAGAGGAGTTCAGGTCTCCTGCTCCCCTGGTGCATTCACTCTAGCTGCCCAATTTCCCTGCTTTTTAAAGTTTGGTAGAAATATCTGTGGGCTATAGGTATATTCTTAAACCGCAAGGTTTTTTGCCTATTAGTGAATTTCCCTGCTTTTTAATCCGGGAGGTAAGAAATGGGATCCTGTGCAAGTTTGCTGAGAATGGATTGATCATTTGCATGCTTATTGAGTTAAGTGGGATTTACACACACACACCAGGCAATCATGCTTAGGATAGGTGAAACTGACCACAGGGGATGGGGAAGGGAGGAGGGAGGGTGGAAAGGCAGAGGAGAGGACTGGGATGGGAGCAGGCAGGAGGGGGAGGGGAGGAGAAGGACAGATGTGGTCGTTTACATGTTTATTGAGTTCAGTGGGATTTACTCCCGTGCAATCATGTTTAGGATAGGTAAAACTGACTGGGGGGGAGGGACGGAGGGCTGGAGTGGGCAGAGAAGGCGGAAGAAGGAAGAGGGGAGGAGAAAGGGAGAGGAAAGGGGAAGGAGGGGAAAGGCAGGTCTGATCATTTGTATGATTATTGAATTGAATCAGATATACTCCTATGCAATCATGATTAGGATAATCTTTTCTTTTAAATAAATTACCCTTTTATTAATGATGTGTATTGCTTGGGGCTAATGACTCTAAATTCAGTCCTTGATCACTCGACGCTACTGACTACCGTTGGTTAATGTGGGTTAATGCTCCAGAGCAGAAAGAGTAATAATAGGTCTGCTCTAGGATCTCAGTTAGCACTCGGAGGTCCCCTTCCTCAGAGTAGGGAGCTAAAAAGAGGGGTGGTGGCAGCTCTACTGTAAAACTAATCCTGGAAGAGGGAGAGTTTGCCTGGGAAGCAGTGGCCCAAGGGAATTAGGACTGTTGTCAGAAGCAAAGAACCCCCTTGGGGTGCTGAGGTCAAGGAACCCCAGGGGGACAATCTTTGACAATAAGTAGTTGCCTGGTGTGAACCAAGCACCTTGTCCATGTTCTCAAGCCTTACTAACTGAAACTCATCCAACACAACAGGACAAAACAGTGTTCTGGACACCTCTTGACTCATCCGCTTTAACTGTGGAGTCAAGATCCTGGCAGATATGAGTGATTTTACTTTCAAAATGCTTTGCAAACATGTCAGAGTGAGCCACCATTGGTTCCATGACTTCTTGTGGGCCAGAGTGTAAAAGGCCTCATACAACCTGGGAAAGCTCTGCTGGATGGCATAATGAAGATGTAATGGAAGCAGAAAGTATGTTGTCTTTGCCGCCTTCACTGCCACAGAGTAGTTTCGATAATGAGCGCTTACCAGTGTTCAGTTGTATTTGTTTGCCATTTTTTTCCACTTGTGTTCAAGCTGTCTTCCTGCTTGTTTCATTGCCCTAAGCTCTGGTGCGTACCAAGGAGCTGACTGGACTCTACAAAGCGGGAGAGGAAGCTCAGAGGCAATTGGGTCAACAACCTGGGCCATCTGGATATTCCACAGATAAGCCAGGGCATTGACGGTCAAATCAGTTGGAAAATCCCCCAGAGCCATCTGGAAACCAACTGGATCCATTAACCTCCATGTGTGGACCATCCTAGTAGGTCCCCTGCTTCTGCAGAGGTAAAAAGATGCTGAAAGCCTAAAACTCAGCAGGAGGTGATCCAGCTATGACAAGGGGCTGATGTTAATATTCCCTACTTTCATATCTTCATGTCCACTTGAGAAGATCAGATCCAGAATGTGGCCTGCCACATGCATTCGGCTGATGACGTGTTGGAACAGCCCTGTGGTTGTCATGGCAGCCATGAAGTCCTCAGCCACTCCAGAATTAATGGCCTCAGTATGAATAACTAACAATCTGGGAGTCTTCAACACTGTCCCCGAGACAGAGACATCTCTGACAGCTCAGGCAGGTAGACTGTTGGACAGCAAGGCGGGCAGTAAACAAGCAGAATCCCCAATCTGTCCCAGTTACCCAGCACCAGGTATATAGGCACTCTAGATCCTCACTCAAGTGGACAGGAAGTTTAGAGAGGGAAATGGAATCCCTACAGACCACAACAACCCCCTCTCTCTGACCCCTGAGTCTGCCCTGAATCTGCCCTGATTACCTAGGTCACAGCTGGGTGAGACCAACTCCACCTGCTCCACCCAGGTCTCAGCGACACAGACTAAATTAGCTTCCTCATCCAGAATCAAGTCATGGATGAGGGAGATCTTATTTAAAGTCTACCTGGTGTTCAAGAACAACAATTCTGTACCTGAGGACTGACTGATAAGACAACCATCATTTCTCAGGCTGGAGAGGGGGCTGGCACACATGTTTACTGTAACCAATTGTCTATGTCGTGTGCCCCTTACCTGGCCTGCCCCTCCTCCTACACCATGCTTCCCCTTGCCCAGGACCACTGTAATTGAGCCCCCTCTTGCACTCCCCAGCTGATCTTGTCCCATGCACATCTTTCTCTTCCTCCCAAACACTCAGTTGAAGTCTCAGGGGGGGTGTCTCCCTCATCCCTCAGTTTCCACCTGGTGTTATCAAGCAGGGAGGTGGAACCATTCCAGAAGGCAAATGTTAAAAAGCAGGTATCCCTTATTCCCCCACTTGAGTAGGGGGACAGGCCCTTGCCCTTGTGCCTCCCCTGAAGTGATTCTCCTGAAGAGGCGTCTCCATTTGGATAATCAGTATCTACTAACCTGTATATTTTACTTGGTTGCCTTGGTGTTATAAGAAGGGAGCATTTGGAATTAATAAGGAGCCTTTTAAAAACAGTAAAAAAAATGGTTATAGCCAGCAAATGTAGGCTATCTAGCATTCTACTATTAAAGGAATTGATTTTAAAAAGTGTGGGGGATATATACTTCCAGTGGCAAATATGACATATATAACAGAAATAGACTGATTAATCCATCCCAAAGTAAGCTCCCATGATCGTCTCTAAACCAGAGGCGAGGAACCTGTGGTCCTCCAGATGTTGTTGGATTACATCTCCCATAATCCCTGACCACTGGCCATGCTGAGAGGTGGAGTGCAACATATGGACTCACAGGTTTTCCACCCTTGCTCTAAAGCACTGCTGCCAAGCATTACAGTAACAAAAGTTTTCAACAGAATTTTGTTTCAACCCTACCTATTCCTACCATGACAAGAGTAACATCCAACACAAAATATGTGGTTAGACTTGCTAACTGAGAAACAATGGCTCTGACAGCATCACCCAGCCACTCTGGATCCCTGGCTGCTTGGGGAAGGCAAATCTGGCCACAAGAGAGTGTACCCCTCTCTTTGCACCCCCCACTCTCCGTTAAGAGCTTGGTGCCACCAAATAAGGGATTAAATAATTTAAGAAGGCCTACAAATTTCCCTGAAACCTCTTTAGGTAGTGCAGTATAGTGGCTTCAGGCATGGGTGATAAAAACAAAGAGAGACCACACCAGGTTGATAAAATGATTAAAGAGTTTACTAAAACAGAAACAAAAATATGAGACTTGTGGAAATATATGCAATACAGAAACAAATACAGAAATTGGGTATATTCTCCTCTGGAACAAAAACAAAGTAAAATTGGTTACATGCAACCTATTTATCCTAGTCCAAGCAGTGCCTAAACTCACCAGGCTGTCACTGGGATTCCTTGCACAGAAGTAGCCCTTTGTTCCTTGAAGCCCTCCTTCCAGGCTCACCAAACCTCTGCCTATATCTAGGCACCTTATCACAGTGAGAACCCACCTTGTTCTAAAAAAACCAAAAAAACACTCCAGGATAATGAGGTCCTTGATACAGACTCTCCCTGGCAATCATATGCTCCAACCACAGTAGGTCAAAGGAAGGCATGAATGGTCCATACTGGGATGTGACTTTCCACACATATGCAATGGCAGACACATTGTCTTGATGGTTGTGTCCCCTGGCCAGGTCGTGATCAGACCAAGTGATTTGGGCAGGTTAACCCTATAACGTCCTAATCAAACAGACAAATGCAAACATGCATTCCCCTATTACACCCGGCATCCCATAAAAAGCCATTGTTCATATTAACAGTCCAGGACAGCATAAGTCCAATTCCTTTTCAGCTATCACATAAGGTTGCTTTCTCCACTAAAATATATTTTATTTTATTGTTTATGTGTGAACAAGCACATGCCCTAAGGTGTTCCAACAGGGTGTGCATCTTACAAGTTTATGTTATTAAATCCACTGCACCAGATTCACACTAGCTGCAAGACTTGAGAGTGGGCTGGCTACACATACATCAGCTAAGCAGCCTGTTGTCGGGGACTTGGTACTTAATGCTAAACCTGAATTCAAAGGGCTGGTCTTTAAAATTTATAAAGTTTTGTTCTATCTCTCCACAGTAAAGTTGATGGTCTCAAAACAGCATGGGAAACAGACTTGGGGAAACCCCTAGACTCCATAGGCCTGGAGTGCCATATGGAACAAAAGGTCCCTCTGCTCGATATCTCACACCGGCTCACATGGCCTGCATCTGGGGAGGAGGATCAGAGAATGTGACTTTAGGCTCCTGTTTTCATTTGTGGTGGTAATGTCTTCTGGAAGATGTGTTTTGGGATGATGTTATTGCTGAGATAAGCCCCATTATCCCCCCCCCCCGGTTAAAGACTCCAGCCTGTGCTTGTTATCCAAATTTTCTAGTGATAACATGGAAGCATCTTCTAAGGACTTGATTGGCTTTATGCTTGTGGCAGCACTTTTGATTATTGCATAGCACTGGAAAAATGTTTCATGACTTAATGTACAGAACTGGTACACCAAACTATGGGACTTACCAATACTGGAGAAACTACTCATGCCAGCTTAAGCAATTAAGAAACCCAAAGTAAGATTTATTTTCAACAACCTGAGGTTGTTTATTTCTTTTGTTAATTGGAAATATAGTGAGACATAAGTCCCAAACTGGTATATGCAGATATGGGACTCCTAAAAGGTTCATACAGATTTGGTTAACAGCAATCCAGAATAGGGAAATGCTACTTTTAAGCATAGTCCACAAGATGACCTACTTGTCAGAGAAAGGCAAAAATATAATTATAGAAATCCTTCTCATCTACACCTGGAATTTGATGTTATTGTGCATTGTTATATATGGCTATACTGTTTAGATGTCTTTATGCTGTATATGTTATTTTGGAATATTCTTTATTATAATGAATGTGTGTTTTTTTAAAAGGCACTGCACCCCCACTCCACCCAAACACACACACACACAGAGGAGCATGCTCAGTGCTAATATTCAGGCCTGTGAATCAGAGCTGCTGCTATATTGAGTTCATGCAGTCCATTGCCCAAGGGGATAGCAGCTATCTGGCCCTTATGAATTGGCTCTTTCATGTTCATAAGGAGGAGACCACAAAGTCTACTGAGCCAGCTTCACCAACCCCCAGTCTGTTCCCCTGCCTGATGCGCTCCAGCTTTGGGTGCTTTGTTTCAAGTGCTGCTGGCAAAGAATTCAGTAGTAGAGGACAAATAGCTTGTGTGGTAGTAGATATAGGCTACATCCCATGCATTGTGTTCTCCCTCACCTCACTCCACCCCCAGGCACCTCCAGCATGCCACCCTAGGCACTTGCTGCCACCCCATTTAGGCCTCCCGTCTGACCAGTCTGCCACCTCTGCTGTGTCTCAACTGCTTGCTGCCACTTGCCCATCCACCCCGGCTTGCTCACTACCTCCCGCTCGCTCCCACACTCGCTTGCCAGCACCCTCCCCCATGCTTGCTCACTTGCCTGCTCCCCCATGCTCGCCTACCCACCATCCTTACTTCCCTCATTCCTTTGCCTCACTTGCCATCCTGTCGTCATGCCCTGCTCCATGCATGACTGCTTACAAAAATATTATATAGCATTTATTATTTTATATTATATAGTAATTAGCACAAGGTAATTAATGGTTAATTATGAAATGAACTAACAATAAAATAATAAAAATATGAATTAGTAGCATTGAAAAGATGATAGATAGCATTAACAAAGCAAACAGTCTAGATACAATGATTATGTTTTCTACCCGTCTAGCTCCACTACCTGTGCCTTTAAGCTCTAAGTTCCCTAGTGTATTAAATCAAGAGAAATCATAGTTACCAAATACCAATCCAAGGCAGATGTATTCAGGCCTTGTGGCCTTCAGCTTGCGCAAAACCTGTGAAGCGGGAAGCAAGGCAGTTAGAGGCAGGCAAGAAAGAAGAAAAAGTAATCCAAAATATAAATTCCCCCCACTCTTCTCAATAAGATGTAACTAACCAATAATTTGAATACACCTGTTATGCCAATCAGCAACCTGGATCAGGAGGTTGGAATTATCCGATAAATATACATTAATTTCAGTGAGTGTGGGTAGACCCCCATAGTACATAATCATAAGTAGACTATGAATTACCATAATCTGTCTGGGAGGGAAAAAGTGAGTAAAAGGACCTTTGTTTCTTCAGTGATTTTTCAGATAGCTCTGTTTTACACATTTTAGCTTGCCAGTGTGCTGCAACATAGCATTTGATTGTTTTGACTTCATAGTTGTTTGCCACCTGCTCTTTTCAGAATGCCAAGGCTTCTTGACCTGCTAACTGTCAGAATTAGTACAGAGGTGCAAGCAGCTTTTGCCCAGAAATGAAACAAACATGGCATATTTCAGCCATCTTGTTCATTATGGGTGCTGTCCTGCCCACTTCGTGCTATAGTTGCTACATGTATAAGGATCAGTAGGGACCAAATTAACATATGTTAGCGTGATTAAGTGTAGTGATCTTCAAGCTAGGACTAGGCTCATCTTCTTGGATGATTTCCTGTGCCTGCATTTTATTAGTTCCTGATTTCTGCTTCAGAGCCCCAGACAGACAACCAAACAACCTCAAGATTAGAGTCCTTTGTATCTTTTCACAAAATGTTAAGGAGGATTTTATCATACATCACATGCAGATATGTAATAAAATGTTTGGTAAAATAGTCATATTAATCCATAGTCTGAGTTGTGTTAGGTTCATCTGTGGTCCTAGTATTAGGTATGAATGCACTGGTTGGTGGAAGGGGATGTCTAAGACCATCAAAATATACCTGGGATGAAAAGAGAGCTTTTATGCAAGACTTTGCCTCAGTACTTGCCAGAAACCATCAGTCCACAACTCCTGGCCCACTCTGGGTCCTTGAATTCATAATTATAACGGCTTCCAATGACTCAGAAAGAACAAACTGGTTATCAGTGGATGAAAGAGTTAGATTCCACATCAGTAGAATCTGAACATATATTGCCTTATCAACCAAGTCCAAGTCTTTAACCACTTCATAAATTACATCTCATGTTGGCTTGCAATTGCCATCACTTTATAAGATCTGGCATACACTGGACTATAAATCTCAGTAGGAATGCTTTTCTCACTCTTTTTATCTGATTTGAATGTTGTCTGCTGTGACATGACCATCTCCTCTGCCCTTCTCAGCTGGAGGCTCTTCTTAGGGTGTGGTGACGATGGTGGCTTGCTCCTTTCAAGTCTTAGCTCTCGTCATTTTTACCTTCTTCCCACTCCTTTGTCTTGGAACTGCTTTCCAGATTACACCAGCAGTCCTCCTCCCTATCAGTTTTCAGATCTTTTGCTGAGACTATTGCTCCTTTTCTTCTTTTCCATAGCTCCTTTTCTCCCAAGATAGTCCAGGAGCTATAAATGTGTTCATCAGACTCCACCAGTTTCACTAACTCTGTCTATCCTCTCCCTTGTATGATATGATGGACCCCCCCCCTTTTTTTTTTTTGGTCAGGTCTTGTTTTTTATTCTGCATTTTTACAACCTCAGGCACACAACTGGCACATGAAGAATAAATAGGCATAGAAACATGTGCACAGCTGCAGATGTTGCACAGAATATAGGACTGGCATTCAGTTCTTCAGGATCCTGATGGTAGGGCGATCAATGTGCAGCATGAGGTCTACCATTAAAAAAAAAATGGGAGTGCATTGAACACCTAATTTGGCTTGTACAGGAAAACAAATAAGGCATAAGAAATAGCATGGAGGGAGTGTCCGGATTTACGTTTGGCACAAGTCTGCTTTTTCTACATACAGACCTATAAATGTTGCGTGCTTTATGTCAGTAATGAGGCTGCCAACCTTGGCACATGCATTCAGGTTGTTAAATAGCAGATCTCTGCATAATGATGTTTGGAAAGCAAACATTTGGCAAATGTTTGGTTGATATGTGGGTGAACACTTTTACCAAACAGATTTTTTTCTTTTTCACAATACAGCTGTCTAGAGAGTGTGAGATGTGCATTTAGTTTCAAAATATGTGAGTGATTATGAAGGCTTTACATACTCTTCAGGAGAACTGCAAGTTTTATGCTTGTTAAAGTCTGTGTCAAGTAGTTTTTTAATGTTATACATTTTATACTTCTGATTTTTGTCTATAATTCACTTCAGAAGACATACTCTTTTCTACATTGCAATAGCAGGAATTAAAATATATTGTTACAATGAATTAAAGAGCTTTTGTAATAATCCAAGCACTATGTTATTCCATCACTGGGGGGTGGGGGCAGGATGATGCTGAATTTGATTGTGTGGCAAAGAATTTAGAAGTTTCCAAAGATGGATTAGATATCAGTAGAAAAGAATAACAGTAATTGCCATCTGATTATGCCAAATTCTGTCACCATTTTGTGACTGGCTCTGTCCCTGCACCACCATTTTGTGGCTGGTGGGCCTCTATAATTTTCAACTATCTTGTGCACCCCATGAGTAGAAAGTTTAAGAATCCTTGGTCTCCAGGGTCTGCTGTACAATTCACTTATTGTGACTGATATCCTAGAGCTTTGCCAGTTTAATTTGTCAGTGCTGTATTAGAAACGTTAGCGTTAAAAATTACACTCATTAATATCCATTGAACTTACACATCATATGCTACACAGGATACTCTGTCTCTAGGATGCCGCTTTTAAAAATCTGGAAACATTCAATCCAGCTAGCTATAAATGAGGTGTTCAGCTTTGTAGGGTGTCTTAGTAGCCTTAGTCAAAAGTTGCTATCATAAGGAATTTTAAAATAATTAATTGTTAAATGTTCTTTCAACCTTCAAAATCATGTTTGTGAGAGAGTCATGTGACCAGTTTTTCAAAGTGAAATTGCACATCGTACTCAGCTTTCTCTTTTGTTTTTCAGTGACCCAAGTAATTCCCATAGAAGAAAATTTAGGACTGCCTTTATGCCAAGAATTGCTTCTGTAAAACATTCATTCATTTCAAATGAGATTTTGCAAAAGTTGTCTGTAGACTGTGGTCTTCCTTTGATTGTCTGAATTGCTCTAAAACTCTTTAAATTGTGAAAATACCCTTTGGAAAACCCCATGGTGACACAAACAATCACTATTATCCATTGGCCATTATTTTGCCATTATTTTCACTTGACATCGCATTCTACCTTGATAGTATTATATACCTGTTCTGTGTGTGCACTTATGACTTGGTCAGGATTGAAGAGATGATAATAAGATTCATTCAAAACATATCCAAATAAAAGTTGTTGGATTGATTGACTCCACTGAGGAAAATCCCATGTATTGATCTCTTATATTAATATATAAGAATTAAATTAATTAACTAAATTAAAAGGTGTGTAGCTATTAGAAGAAATGCCAAGGCATTTCTGAGTTCAAGGCAAGTGGTGAAAAAGGAATCGGTCTCTTTGTTTTGTTTGCATTAGGTTGTATTCAACTAAGTCAGAGTAGGCCCACTGAAATTAGTCATGTCTATTAACTTCAGTGGGTTTATTCTGATTAGCATTGAATATCACCCAGCGTCTATACTCAGTATAGTATTCAAGACCTTGAACACCTTTCAGGTGTTTGTTATTAATTTTATGAACTGAATGAAAATTAAAGCAACAGCATGCTTCTGCATATTAACCTCATGGTTTATGCTTAAAACTTTCCAGTTGTTTGACCAAGATGAACTGACTGACTGTAGATCAGAGAAACAGGAGTGTATGGGGGGTGGGTGGAGTTGTATGGGTTTTTGCCTAAATCCTTGAAAGCCTACTTTTAGTAAATGATTTGAAGCTATAAGGGTCTAGCACACAAAATCTGAAAATGCCATATTTGTGATAGAACAGATGTTGAATGCTGCCCTCTGAACTGTGGAGGATATAATGTGTGCAATGAGATGAATGTGCATAAATCCAATTTCTGTAATCATTTAACTGTTTAAAAGGGTTTGTACAGATTGTGAGAACAGAATCTTCAAGGGTCAGTTCAATCTTAACTATAGTCATTAACAGTAAATCAGTCCACATTTGTCAGCTGTTGCATGAAGGAAATTTATATTCTTGTTACTTATTAAAGAAAGTGTGATGTATCACCCAAGCTCATAAATATAATATTCTCATGTAATGCAAGTACTGTATTGCAAAGAATGTCACTGTATGTTATTCAATAAATCCACCAAGCCCTCCAGGGAGTTAAGAAGAATATTCCACGGAACTTACTATCTAGTCAATAGTTAACTATTAATTACTACTGGAGTTTTCTGGAAATGGTGATTCAGTGGCCTGGTAAAATAAAATGCTTCTGAAAATGAGCTTCTAGTAAAACATAACATTTTGAGGCAAATAAATGTTTTTCTTTTGAAGAGCAATTTAATGGGTAAAGTAAGTGAAATACTGTGTCAAAATGCCTGGGCACTACATAGCTTCAAGCTGTACATCCCTATATTTTCTTTGTAAAACTATAAAAAGGAGGAGATGTTTCAAACCTTCCTTTTTTTTAACCAAGCATGCCCTCAAGTGATACCCCAGTTTAGATGTCATACTAAACCATGATTTGCAAAGATTAACTGGTTTGTCACAATGTCATCTGAATGGACAAACTATGGTTTGTGATTGGCTAGCAAATCACAATATGAAATCATGGTCTGAAACTGGTTTGCAAACTTTAGGCTAGATCCAGACTAACCTAGTCATGCTTGCTCTAATTGAAATCAACAGGGACTAAAGTGTGGCGAACTTGCTCTTTATCCAATTGCATGGTTTCTGTCATACTTTGGGAAGGCAGATGGGGGGGACGTTTACAGAGTGCCTGACAATGTGTCCACCTCCTACGTACATCCCCATATTTATCATTTTTCCCCAACCTGTCTCCCCCTAACATGTTTTTGGTTTTACATTTTACAAAATTCTTTGCTGCTGTCATGGTGGAAGAGCTTTAACCTCTCTTTGAATGGCTTTCATTCTCTTTATAAACTTTTTGCTGCTGCATCAGCAGTACATCTCTTATTCCAATGACTTTTGGCTGCCGTGCTGGTTTTGTCACAGGTCAACAGTGTTTGTTAGGAAACCAGGTTGGGAGCTGGAAGCCCCCAGAATGACAGCGTTACTTCTGACACTTCTGCGATTTCACAGCAGTGACAAGTTTTTTTAAAAAAGATTTCTGGTGATCGCTGAGAACGTTGATGCCTCCTTACAAGGTAGTGATGGCAAACAGCACCAGTCACTGGTAGTAGCATTGAAAGTAGTGGTGACTCCAGCCACTTGGTTCTTCTTTCAGCGTTGAGAGAAGGGGTGGACCAGATGGCTGGAGTTGCCGCCATCTTAATTCCCCCAGAATTTTGCAGGACCCTGATATAGAATCACTCTACAATGCCATGACAGAGTCCAAACACATTGTGGAGGAATTAAGATGCAGGTGGCTCCAGCTGTTTATTTCAGTGTGGCGCATTAAAAAAATAAATTGAGGCAATACCAGGATCCACTATGGTGAGCTCTCTGGGGCATTTGGAACTTTGCATTTGTCCTAGGTTGCCATCTACTGATTCTGGGCCTGATCAGAGAAAAAGCATGGCGAACTGGTTTTAAATCCCCTCTCCTGTGCCGCTTCTCCAGTCAAAATATCGCCACCCTTGCAGCTCCTTTTACATAAAAACAAAAACATGGGACAATTCAATTATACAGCACTGGCTAGGCCTCATCTTGAATACTGCATCCAGTTCTGGTCTCCGCACTTCAAGAAGGATGCAGACAAACTGGAACAGGTTCAGAGGAGGGCAACAAGGATGATCAGGGACTGGAAACAAAGACCTGTGAGGAGAGACTGAAAGAACTAGGCATGTTTAGCCTGGAGAAGAGATGATTGAGGGGAGATATGATAGCACTCTTCAAGTACATGAAAGGTTGTCACATAGGGGAGGGCCGGGATCTCTTCTCGATCGTCCCAGAGTGCAGGACCTGGAATAATGGGCTCAAGTTGCAGGAAGCCAGAGTTTGACTGGACATCAGGAAAAACTTTCTAACTGTTAGAGCCATACGACAATGGAATCAATTACCTAGAGAGGTAGTGGGCTCTCTGACACTGGAAGCATTCAAGAGGCATCTGGACAGCCATCTTGATTTGTATTCCTGCATTGAGCAGGGGGTTGGACTTGATGACCTTATAAGCCCCTTCCAACTCTACTATTCTATGATTCTATGAATTATAGATCTCCTCTGTCTCGTATAGTTTGATCCTAATAACAGAGGATGGAATAAATGAGGAAGAGGCGTATGCTACAGAAGAGAGTGTTTGATAAGTCAGGATTGTACTGACATAGCTAGGATGTGCCAAAAGACTTCTACTCAGGCAAGGCCTCTGTTACAACACTCCATTGGGCGAATCAAATAGTAAAGGGGCAACATGTGTAGTGTCACTTTACCAACAATAGATCAAGGCAGACCATTCGGGAATAGCATCCAGAATTCTCAGAGAATGGGTGGAGAGAGTGAACTACAGCTTGCAAGTTCATGTAGAGCACATTTGATTTAATTTCTGAATGATAGTACAAACCATGGTTTGATATACTGTAGTGTTTGAACTAAACCCAGGATTTCAGTCACAATTTGGACAAATGAAATGTGAGATTTGCACCAACCAGTAGGTGAACCAGGTGTATAATCTCAAAGACTGAGAATTAACTCTGAAATTAGGCATTGCTGCATACTGATAATGCTTGACTCATACTTTATTTGCTCATATGACTACATACTCAGAAATGGTCAGAAGCACCTATGGGGGTAAGTAAGCTAATATGTGTCTTTGCACTTAGACTGTAGCATAGTCTCTTATCACTGCCTTCTCTACCACATATTCCAGGAGAAGAAACAAAGCCCAACTAAGTTTGTGCACAATCCTGAATAATGCAAAAACTTCTCCAGTTTTTCCTTATATTAAAAAGTCAAGCTAGGTTTGAATAATGGAATAAGAACTGATATAAACTTTCCCCTTCCTCTTTTCAATTCCATACAGTGTCAAAGGAGCAGATGCTGGCAATGGGATTCGAATTTTTGTTCCTGATATCGGTATGTTCATTGCCAGCCTGGCCATATGGCTTGTCTGTAGAAATATTGTTCAAAAATCAGTGCAAGATGATGCAGGACAGTACAACGAGCAGTTTGAAAGTGAAGACATGGTATGTGTGTAAACTATACCTTATATTTTTTAAAGACTTTTTTATTTGAATGCAGTAACTTCTAAAGTTCAAAAATACCATCAACAATATTGTCAGCACTAGAAAGCATAAGTTGTTGTGTAGAGATGTGCCTTAAGTATAATTAATTGGAAAATGCTGACTGAAGTAGATGAGGTTGTGGCTTTATGCTGCATCTTTTATTTCTGAAGTAGTTCAAGGCAATCTGCAGTGCAATTAGTTATGCCAGGATTCATGTGGTTTTACATGAGATTGCTCATATATAAATGCCTTAAGGGTTTATTAAAATAGCAGGATATTGATTAAAAGAATCATTGCATTTTAACTGAGAGTAAAGTTTACCTTTAAAAGAGTGTTTTGTGTCCCAATCAAGCTTAGTTCATTTTTATATATCCATTTTTAATAGGTAATTTGGGCGGTCTTACAATTTATGGAACTTTGATCCACTGTAGTCTGACATTTCAGTGAATGGGGAAAAGCATTTGTGTTAAAAATGAACATCACATACTTCCACAAATCTTTTCATTGTAGGTATTTGTAAACAGGATTACATAACCATGTTTCCAAGATCCTGGGCAAATAAATAGTCCGTAAAATGGTGCTTAAAGTGGGGGGGTGTCATTAACCACCTTATTTTGTGTATTACAGCTGTGCTGCCTGTCAGAAGAAGAACTCTGATGCAGTTGAGGCAATGGCAGTAGCTGGTTATGTGGCATGCTGGTGCTTTATGCCCAATCCTCTGATCTGTTATGTCATTGCAGCAGCTCATACAATTTGACTGTGGATTGCTAGGTCATGTGACTAAGGTGAAAGGGGTTTGGCATAGGTGTAAGACTCTTCTTGCACCACTCTGCTCCAGAATACCCCTGCTTTGGGATTTACGCCAATGTAAATTGCACCAGCTTAAGTTCCACCAGCTGAGCCAGAGTGAGGGAGTTAAGCCACTGTATCTCTGGTTCAGCTCGGGTGAGAGACTTACGCTGGCTGAGCCAGGAAAGCCCAAGGTCCACTGAATCCAAACTCTCTCATTCCTGTGGGTCTTTGGTTTGGAATGCTCTACTAGTGACTGATATGGCACAGCTTGAAGGATATAAAACTATTGATTCAAATACAGCATGATGGGTGAAATAATAATGCCCATTTACACTTTGGCCTATGCTTTGTTTCAGGATGTGGACCAGCAAGTCTTTAATCAGATGCTTTTATAGTAACTTACCTGTCCAGTACAGATAGCACATCACTACAATTCACACTTGATAATACTTGTTTTAGCTTAAAGAGAATGGGCAAGAGAGGAAGGCCATGATTAGGAGGAGGGCAGTGGGGAGGAATCAAAGGGAGTTTTGTTGTGGGGGGTTGTTAGAGGAGTTAGATATGGTGCCAAGGTGATACTGTGTTTCCAAGGGGCTCTGAAAGCCCTGGAGCCATCCCTGACCCTTGCAGTGCCTCAGAGAGAGATTCAGGTTTTGTCAAGGCTTCAGATGAAATAGTCCTGCACTTGTAGACAGCCATCCCGAAACCCTCGCCATTTGTGATAATATAGCTGAGAAGATATGAGAGGGCCCATGTCTGTGTATTTCAGTGGGAATACGTAGGTTTTCATTCATAATACTGCACTGTAACCACAAGTAAAACATACCTCTATCCAGAACAAAATAAAACATATATAAGCTGTACTGGAGGGAGTGGGGAAATTAGTGGACAGAAGAAATGCAGTCCTGGAATGAGCCAAGGGTGTGTTTTTAATTAGTATTGAATTATAAAGTTTAAAAATTCTACATGATCCTAGGCTGCTGTCCAATTCATTACCTCCCTTAAATGACTGCACATTTGGAGCAGGCTTGTCTGCAGGCCCTTTTTATTAGGACTTAGACAATTTAAAGCAGGTGAATTCATCTGGAGAAATGCCCAGACGGCAGGCTCGGTGAAATACAATGCAATTCAAAAGGTGTAAAAAGTGAAAAAAGCAAGACAGAGAACATTTAACTTCACAGCTGCAAGCAAGAATTAAAGATACTGATTTGGTGCAGATGGCCATATTTATGTGACAGAATGCAGATGTAGTTTTAACTGTTGAAGGGGTTTTGGAATGGAGTTAGCATTCTTGAAGCTTATGAATAAATAGGCTGAATGTGTAAGTGCCATGAAATGAAGAAAATTAATCTGATAAGCTTTCATAGCTCTAATTTCATTTTGATCTTAACCAGTAATAAATACACAGCTTGTTTTGTATTGTAGTTTTGCTCACTATTAGTTACTCTTACTTTTCAAGCTTGTTCCTTGAATATGCTGCTCAGGGTGAGCTGGATGTTTTGGCAGCACAGCACTTGTGTCAGAATGTGAGTCTTGTGTATTTCCTATAAGTGTGTGCTGCGTGCGTGTGGGGAGCAAAAGTTAAAACACATCATAGGTAGGTGGGAGAAGACATGGAATCCTTTCCTTGCTTATGTATTTTATCCCTAAATTGCAGCTTCTCCTGTTGCAAGTTTCTTCAGATTCCTGCCATTGAGAGAACGGGAGCAGGCTTATTCCATGGCACTTCTGAGAGAGCAGCTGTCTTTGACTCTTCCTAAATTGTAACCTAGCAGCAGCAATTCCATAAGGCTATCCCATCAGTTTCCATCCCAGGTGGTCATATTAAGAACTGTGTATGAACCAGCTCCATTACATGAGAGGGATGTATATAGTTTTGTTCTTTCCTTACACTCCTAGATGGTTTTTATTCTGCACCTAATTTGAGCTACATACCTGTATCCTTACTGTTCTCATTGTGATTAGTATACGTGCCTTGCAAGTTTCAGACTGTCACTTTGTGTACTTTCTGCTTTGTATGAGAGTAGGCTATATACCCTTTGATATTAACACTGTCATTACAGCTCCACTGAATTCCACACACACCACTACAGCCTCATGGGGAAAGCATAGGCTAAGAGAAAAGGCACAGCACCCCTTTCTTGCTCATTCAAACACACTTGCTCCACTCCTATCCTGACTGCAGTAGAGGAAATGGGCAGTGACCCAATTCTGACAAACGCAGTTGTGCTATCATCATGTTTAGACTGCTCCTCAGTTTTATATCTCAGTGTATTTGTCACATATAATATTCTGGATCCGTTGATTGGGTAGTGCTTGTGAGTGCCGAAAAAGCCATCTCAAGTTAAAAAAAAGTCAACGTATGATGGAGGTTTAATTCAACCAGTTCTCCTATCATAATTGGAACTGTTTCTGGTTCCAGAAATAATAAGAGCAAAAATAATAAACATACTGTTTTCTGTTTGACCAAAGTAGTCTGGATCCAGTAAATGTGTTTGCACTCACAAGCATGTATTAAATATTATCACCTTGGGACAGCCTTTCCCAACCAGTGTGCCTCCAGATGCTGTTGGACCACAACTCACATCAGCCTCAGCCAGCATTGCCAATGGTCAGGAAAGATGGGAATTGTGGTCCAACAGCATCTGGAGGCACACTGGTTGGGAAAGGCTGCCTTGGGTGATTAAGCTTTTTGAAATGATTCTGATATGTAACATTCCATAATATGTACAGGAAATGATCCATCAAAGTTTACCATTATGTATGTGACTAGGGCTGTGTGCAGATGAACTCTAGTTTCTCCACCTTATATGTGGGCAGACAAATTGTCCTGAATTTCTCCAGAAGGAGAAGAATTTCTCTTAAAAGTTTCTAGGGAAAAGAACTTACCATTAGCAGTAGCACATGTTCTTTTTTCCTAAGATTTTTTTTCTGCCTCTGTGCTGGCAGCCTGGCCACCATTTTGCAATCTTCACAGTGCCTTGGACCTAGCATAACTGCAGGGTGGTGGGTAGGCACGGAATAGCACCTGCCACAAAAATGGAGTGAATTTTTGGTAGAAAATTCTACAAAGTAGCCTCCTTCTTCTAGAGGGTTGAGTAACCAAAACAACTCAAATTTTCTCTGAAAGATGTATTATGAGAAATTTCAGCTCAGCTATACATGCTCTTTTGTGCGGCGAAGATGGCAAGGAAACCGATATAGTGTTCTTTCCTGAGCACAAGAATTCAATTATTTAAAACACTAGTATTTAAAAATTGTAGATAGACTCCTTTCCAGCTTTGCTGTAAGAAAAGAAGTGAAATATTGGAATTCTATTCCCTTTTTTGAAAGCATATTAATGAGTTTCAAAAAAGTGTAGTTTTTCTCTTTTTTTATTTTCAGTTTGTCCTTCAGAAACTATTCCACTGAGCAAGGATGTGGAACTGATAAATATTGCATTTAGGTTTGGCATTGATGTATGCCCTGCATCCTATGGTTGGCCATAATTGATTTGGGTTCTGAAATGAACATGCATTAGAGGCTCCTAATGCAGCATGCTGTTTGGGAGACTGTTCCTTCATTTGTGATTTACAACATTGCTGCTAAATTTGGGAGGAGAGGCGGGAATCAGCAAACAAAGCTGCACATGGTGCTAGTATAAAAGGGCCTTTATGCTGTTTTAGAAATATATTCACTTCCGTTCCTTATTATTTCAGTATAGTCAAAAAGAGATGTGAGGGGAAACACTGCAATGCTTGTGTCAAGCTTCTTTGGGAGTTATTTGGAGAGAGCCAAAGATTTTTTAAATATTCTTCCTCTTTCAAGAGGAAGTAGACTCTCCTTCTGAACCCAAAGGGCACTGCCCATCAAGAGCTGTTGTCCACAGAAAAAGTACTCTTCTTCTCTTTTTATTTAAATTAATGGTTAACCAATGATAATTAATAACCTATTGCTTTTTAATGCATTTTCATTTACTATCTTTTCTGAAAATGTGAGCCTTTTATCTTGATACCCAGAGCAGTAGTACTTATTATTAACACTATTAACAGGGCAGGTTACAACAATGTTAAAATACAGCATTAAATACATTAAATTAAATTAATTAATTAAATTTTATTTTAATTAATTAAATTAATTAAAAGCAACCTAAAATCACAAGATAGTGGGTCCTAAAATATATATATATATATCAGGGGTCCAAGGTTAAAGAGGTTCATCTTCAGCATTCGCCTAAAATTGTACAATGAAGTTGCCAGACATACCTTGGTGTCATGGCCCCGTCAGAGGACTCATCAGACGAGGATAACTCGGGAGTAACAGCAGCAGACCCAGAAGGAGAAATGGAGGAAGCTCCTGAGAACCCAGCTCCTTCTCCCCCTCAGCTGCAGAGCACCCCAGACACAGCTGAATCCCTTCAGCCAGATGCACACAGTGAACAGGATACTCCCCCCTCACCTGCAGAACGTAGACAACAGAAGGTCAGACAGAAGAGGGGCAGGCCTGTCCACTTAAGGCCAAAACGCTGATGGCTCACACCTGCTGACAAACCTGCTCCTTAAAAGTCAAACCTTGGCTTCAGCTTGTTGCTGACTACAACGTCAGGCGTGACCACTGTGTGTCTTCCTATCCCCTGAACCTTGACTTGGACTGATCTCTCGGCAAACTAGACCCGGACCTTCACTGACGTCTCTTCTGGATTTCTGGCTTGGCACGTAAGCTTTGAACGGCCTCTGCCCTTATCTTGCTTCCTCCTTGCTAGCCTGGCAGATTTATAGCCAAGCTGCCGGCTGAGGACTTACGGCCTGGCAATTACCAAGGAATCTCCAGCCCTGTCTGCACCCCCACCGACACTGCTGTCTCAGTGAAGAGCTGACACTTGGTGAGGAGGGAGTTCTACAACCTAGGCGCTACCACAGAGAATGCCTGCTCTCAGGCCACCCCCCGAGCCTCTGGGGGTGGTGGAACTACCAAAAGGGCCCCCTCTGCTGATCTCATTACGCAAGAGGGTCTGTAGGGAAAAACATGGTCTTTCTGACATTTGGAGCCTAACTCATTTAAGGCTTTAAACACTAGCGTGAGCACCTTCAGTCGGACCCAGAAACGAACCAGCAACCAATGTAGCTGTTTTAAAACAGGGGTTACATGAGATCTAAAAAGAACCCCAGCCAGTAATCTGGCTGCTGTATTTTGGGTCACTTGGACCAGGTGAGTTTCTGAGTTGTCTTCAAGGGCAGTCCCATGCAGAGTACATTGTAATAATCCATTCTTGAAGTTACCAAAGCATGGGTGGCCAAGTCATCTCTGTCCAAAAGGGGCTGGAGAATTTGCTGGAGCTGGAGCTGGTAAAAGACACTCTTAGCTGTTGAGGCCACCTGAACCCCAGGAGTATTCCCAACCTGTGGACCTGTGTCTTCAAGGGGAGTGCAACCTCATCCAGAACAGGACGTCTCCCCATCTCCCAGACATGAGAACTCTGGGCACATAATACCTCTGTCTTGTCAGGATTTATCCATTTTTTGCCCACATCCAGCCCTTCACCATCTCCAAGCACCTGTCTAGCACCTCAACTGCCTCTTCCAATTCAGATGGATTCAGAGAGATAGAGTTGGGTATCATCTGCATATTGATGACACCTTACTCCAAATCTCCTGATGACAGCTCCCAGCGGCTTCATATAGACGTTAAATAGCATGTGGGACAAGATGAAATCTTGTGGCACTCCACAGGCAGTAACTTCCCATAACGACTTGATGGAAGTGACCCTGGAGGCATGAGCAGAACCACTGAAGTTCAGTGCCCCCAACCCCCATCTCCCTGAGATGTTCCAAAGGGATGCTGTGTAAGCTTACCAACTCAGCTATGAAAGCTCATGCCATTAAAACGATTAATATAATACCCTAGACTTTTTGTTGCTTATTTGATTGATCCATTGCAGACTGTAGTGGTTTAGCTGATTTCAACAATAACTTTTTTTACTCATTAGGATGTTGATGGTGATAACGTATCTCTATTTCTTCCAAGCAATCCAAGCTTTACTGTATGGTATGTTTAGGGGTGTACTACTCATAACGCTCAATACAATGCAGTGGGTTCTGTTGTAAGAATGGATTTTAATTCTGACCAGGGCAGCTTGTTACTGCATGTGTCAATGAGATCTGAGGGGCTATCTCAGCACATCAATGTTTACACCATATCAGAGGAAACATTAAAAGCTGGATGTTAATAAAGCAACCTCAAACATAACTAATGGACATTCTGGCTCTGAATACAGTAGTAGCAGTCACAGCTGCTATAGAAGAAGTGATGCTTCCTGTCTGCACTTTATCTGCATTTGACAGTTTAAAAAAAATGATGTTCAGTGATGAGTTTTCAGACTTACCCCAAATGACTGAAGAACCTAATAATGCATTTAATGTTGTTTTTGCCATCTTACACCCCAGTTCTGCATAGAAAAGGGTGATGCAGTGTTATTACTTAAGAAATGCTATGGTTTTTGGTTTGTTGGATTTTAATCTGAATACACAGAGATGTTGAGTTATGTAGTAAACAATTTGTTATGCATGAAAAGCATATTTTACAGTTATGATTCATGTTACATGGGTTCAGTGGACAGCATCCAAAGAGCTCTATTTGTTAAAACTTTTATTCTTTGTGACCCCCTCCCCCCCATGACATATTGGAACCTACTTTTGAAACTTTCCTGACTTTTATATCCAGTCTGTTGTTTTACGAGTGGGCTGGGAGGCTAACGTTGGACCAATATGAGCACAATTGTCCCTTTGGGCTTGCAGAACCATTAACACAGTTTTGGATCCTGCGTAGTATCAGACAGATATATGTGACTTGTTATCAAGTTGCCTGATGTAGTATTCACCCTTTAGTGCAAATTATGGTCGCAGAACATATCAGCCAACTTGATTTGGTTGTACTGCAGAATTCAAACTTGGCAGCTTATACTGGTCTGTGATAATACACCAGATGAAGGTGATTTCTGTTTGTCTGAATGTATTATTAAATGTTGAGTTCTGTGACACATACCTATAACCAGTAGTGATTTCAGTTAGTGATGGAGCAATACTGATCCTTTCAGTGGAAACAGATATGGGCGAAGCCAAATTTTGGTCATTTTAATTGAAGGAGCAACAATTTTACATATAGGTGAAATTATTCCATGTTATAACATCACTTAACAATTTATATTTCTGTTAAATAAGAGAGGGATTTTGTTAATTTTTAAACAGTGCTTCTGATTTACTCCATGGGACTTTGGACTTAGCTGCACAATAGAATTTGGAGCCACCCAGAAAGATGCTTCTTCACAGCATTGTTCTCAATCAGATGCACTTGCCTTATGGCCCTCTCTTTTATTTCTATGTGGCTCTAGATAATCTGGGCTAAGGTTGTAGTATCTACATGGCATGGTCTAAGTAAGAGCTCAATATATTAGGCCCAGCATTAAGGGGATCGTCCTTCAATAAAAAAAAAAGTAGGACATCTGATGCATGAAAGCAGAAGAAAACTTAAAGAGTTTTGGAAGGATTTGGGAAAGAGAAACACATGCAAGTTAGGTCTTGTGGTTTGGGAAATGTCCCAAATGAAAGTAGAAAATGGATGTCTACTACACACACGTATGCATCCATACACAATGAAAGAATTTTATATTTCCCATTTGTATGTTGTGTTTGTGGATATACATTTCTCATTTATATGTCTATGTACAATTCTGAGGGGTAATGCAAAGAAAGATTAGGTATGTGCTTTCCTGTTGGGCAACCCTGAGTAGCTGCTTATGCAACCACTAATGATTGCAGTGGTGGCCCCCGAACTATGGAATGGTCTCCCCGAGGAGGTGCGCCTGGCGCCAACACGATCATCTTTTCGGCACCAGGTTAAAACCTTTCTCTTCTCTGAGGCATTTTAATTCCTGTTAATTCTAAATTATTATATTTTGATTTTAGACTGTACAGTTTTGTGTACAGTTTTGTGTTATTTTTATTGTATTTTTAATGTTCACCGCCCAGAGAGCTGTTGCTAGTCGGGCGGTATATAAGCTTAAATAAATAAATAAATAAATAAAATAATGAGAGAGATTTCTGCAGCCCTGGATGCTGCAGTGGTCAAAGCATGGACAGAGGAAGGCTGATGCTTTCCAGTGTCAAGAAAAAACTAAATAATCAGAGCTTTTCAATGGCTGAAGATACTAGCAGGTGCTGCAGTACTAATGGAGACATGATATGTGAATGATGGAATTGCAACAGGCTGGGGTTTGTTGAGAGACATGAAGGCTAGGAGGCTTGCCAAAGCCCCTGGCAGACAACTATGAGAAGGAGGGAGAATGGTAAAAGAAGCCATAATGGATGCTTACTTCTAGAGAAAAATGAATAAGGATGAACTCCTGTATTCCAAGTATTTTTCTGGGTTTTTCCCCCCAGAAAAAAACGGACATTTTCAGAAAAATTGAAAAATGCAATAATAGCACTTTTTACAGTTTGAAAGTCACTTTGTTACTTCAGGAACATCAAATGTAATTATGTACAAGTTGGTTTGGCATAAAATTATCACATTTGGTATATTAAAAGTACATTTTATTCAAACAATTATTACAAATTGAATTTACAGTTTTAACTTTTTACTTTTTTTATAACAAATGGATCTACAAGCTCCTGAACTGTAAGGATCACCTGAACTGTAAGGAACCTCTTTCATTTTGCCAGTTTATGAGGAGCAGGCAAAAAACAATTTTTTAAAAAAAATAGAAGAAACCATCAACATTAATAACAAAGAAAAATATTTATGTCTCTGCTAGTCCTCCACAGTGTCAAGCAGACACAAAGCATCCATTTCCATAAAAAGAACTGAGAAAAAGTGGAGGGGGGGCAAGATTCAATGAAACATTTTATTCATTTTTTTCAATTTTGGGGGGGAAGGCTTCGGGGAAAAACGGAGGGGAAAATGTTTTTTTTTTCTGAATTTTTCCAGTTTTTTTCTGGGCCTTCACATCTCTGATTATAACTAAATCACATATAAACTTGCCCATGCTTCAGTCCTCAGAGTCTGAAGATGGGAATGCAACCTATTCAGGCCAGAGAGGTGCTGGCATCATGGACTCATCTAGTGCTGAATCTTCTGAAGAAGCTAGGACATCACAGGTTGGCTCAGAGGGCACATTGTCTGCCATTTCGGCTATGAGTCCATGGCCTCTTCCCCTGAAGATGGAATCAGAGCCCTGGGTCATGAGCTTTTCAAATTAAAGAAGTTAGACACATGGCCACCTTAGACTATTAGTGGAGGTTTAATTGACTAGAGTTGCAGTTTTTAACAAAATCTTTTGTTTATTTAAAGTGCTTATATACTGCTTAATAATTACTATTTCTAAGTGGTGTACATAAATCATACAAAGAATAAAATAATAAAAATTAATCATAAAACCCAAAGAAAAACCTGAACACTACTTTAAAATGCCAGCTGAAATACGAAATTCTTTGTCATACTCCTGGAGTTCAGCAAGGGAAGTTGCCTGTTTAATCTCAGTTGGTAGAGAATTAGACAGGTTTGGGCCCAGAATGCTGAATCAGAGCTTCTAATCTGAGCCATGGAGGTTGCATTTCTTCCCTTAGAACGGTGTTCTGTTTAGGAAACCACCTATTTAAGAGGTCCATGTTACATAGAATTGGATGTGCAATTCAGTAATTGACCATTAGCTGAAAAGTTCTCATCTCTGAAAACACTCAGAGTTATCTTTCTGAAACAGTTAATTTTGCTGAAGAGACCAAGATACTTATTTATTATGTCTTCTTAACATTTATCAATGCAATATTATTTTGGTCAACATGCTCATAGGATGCAGTCTTATATAGGGTTGCCATATTCCAGTTCCACAAATCTGGGCAGGTTAATTTGCATATTATGTGAAGTATTTGCATATTATGTAAATATTTGCATATTAATACTTGGATTGTCCAGTTGTTTTGTTTTTGTGCCTAGGAATTACCACCAAAAACTGGGGAAAGATGTGAGATCTTTTTTTTAAAAGCAACATTTTTAGCCTTAAATGCCTAGTTTCCAACACTATGGAGTATTTGATTGATTAAGAGAATTTATATCCTGCCCTTTTGCTGTTAAAAACAGAGCTCAGCACAGCTTACAAATATAATAAAAACAATAAAAATACACAATCAATATAAAAACATAATAAAAACACAAAATAGCAACAAACATAAAGTAAGTCAGGGCAACAGTACGGTTAACCATATACGATATATTTCAAAGATGTGGTGGGTGGAGAAAAACAAGAAGTCAAAATGTTAGGAAAAGGAGTCTTTCACACCACATGCTCAGTTGTAAATACTGTTGCAGTAAGCTTTACAAGTTCCTCCAGTATTCCACTGGTGCAGGCACTCAGACATTCAAAGTATCTGTATGTTTCTTAGCTTTTATAAAAGCAGAGCTTTGCTTAACTCAAAATTTCTTCTCCCTTTGATCAACCACATCTACACAGGTTCCACCTCCATACTCAAAATGAAACTGGGCCTGGAAGTGTGCAACAACCCCACACATACCTTGCTAATTAGATTACCAATGCCAGGATGTCTGTCTTATGGACTACTCTCCTGCTCCCCCCCCCCCCCGGGCATCATGAAAGATCCAGTCCTGGGCTCAGAAAGAAAATAAATATCTGGTCCTCTTCAAAGTATTGATAAGCCTCTTGTTTTAATTGAAATAATAATTATAAATTCTTGTTCTTATCACTAATGGGAGTTAATTATCTTGCATATGCTGCTGTTGCTTCTATGGCTGTAACAGAGTGAGGTTAAAGATAAGTGAAATGCAAATAGGAAAAAAACAACACAAAAGGCAGTAACACTTTCCTAAATGTAATACCATACCAACCACAACAAGATTCCTATGAGTAAGGCAGAAAACTAAGCATTTCACAACCAAAAATATGATAAATGAAGAAATATTTATATAAAAGCATGACTATCAAATATATTTATTATTTACACAAACTGTAAAGATATTGATAGTGCAATCCTAGGTTTATTTATTCAGAAGCAAGTCCCAGCGTATTCAGTGGGGCTTACTCAAACAGGGACAGAAATGCAACTTCAAGTGACACAACCCAAAATTCCGAATCATGCCACTTTACGCTGTTTTGCAACTGTTTAAACTTGTTTTTATGGTTATTGGATTTTAAATGGCTTTATTTCTTCTTGTGAGCTGCCTTGGTTTCCAACCCTAACTCACAGGGGTGTTGGAAAGACTCCATACACGCACACACACACGCACACACTGCAGATGTATAAATACATACAGCCCATATAATAGTTTATTGTCAAACCAGTTGGTCATTGCAGAAAAATCCGTATTAGTTTTAAAAAAATCAGTATTACTTTCCTACAGAATAAAAACTGTAATACCTAAGTAAGCCCTGCCTACTTGCTTTAAAATAGGACTGGAGGGCACAAACACAATTCTTTTTTACATTCACTCCAAAGTCTCATTGATTTTCAGCACATTCATAACCATGTCTACTCAAAAGTAAGTCCTATTGAATTCAATGGGATTTACTCTGGGCATATGGGATTAGCATTGCTTTTACAAAACGCAAGCATTGGGAAGGTTTTCAAAACACTGCCCAAGATCTGACTCCTGCACACAACAGGAAAAAAAACTGAAATGTATATACTTACCCAATTTATGAGAGTTTCAGATAAACGGGGTGAAACCACCATTTTGTTTTCTAGACACTGCCTAAGGTCAATGAAACTGAAACACAATCCCTGATTGGCTGCAATCCAGAACAGGTGGGGTTAAAGCTACTAAGTGCTATACAGTACTGTTTAAAGAAAGATTTAACAGTCGGGGGGCGGCTGTCGTTTTTATGTATATCTCGAGAACCAGACCACCTAGAAACTTTTTTTAAAAAAATTAAAGCTGAGAATCCGGGCCACCTAAAGGGCTAGCCGGGCGCCGGGTGGCATGCATAGAATCCGGGTAAAACCCGGCTAACCGGGCAATATGGCAACCCTAGTCTTATACCAGTTCAGACTCCATGGAGCCCAGAATTGTCTACTCAGACTGGTCTTCAACATATCCAGATATATAATTTTAACATTTTATTTTATTTTATTATGTACATTCTTACCAACTGCTGATTTTACTTAAATTTTGATAAAATACTGGGTTTTTAACGTTCAATTTTATGGTTTTATTGTATGTTTTCTTATTTAACGTACATCAACATAAATAATATAAGAAATGAATCCAATTAAGTTAAACATAATAACAAGGTCACAATCTTTTTGAATGAACATTTTATATTCTATTCTAAACTATTTAGAAGTTGTGGATGATTAAGCAATATAAATATATTCTGTCAAATAAAATAAATACCAATGAATAAAAAGTCTGGTACATGGGCCTTTTTTAGAATTTGAAATTCTAGAGATTGAACCTAGGATCTTCTGCACTGAGCCATGGTCCCTTTTTCTGGTACCTCAAACATACCAGCAGCATGCTAGGGCCTCGTAGTTTCTAAACGTATCCAGTCTCTTGGCATTATAGCAGATGTGGTTCTCATCTGTTGAATGGTTTCCTGGGCCTTACTTGCAAAAATCAGATCCTCTGTATTACTCCCGCAGAGTCATTCAGAGGGGAATGAATGTTTTTTTGCATCTTTCAGGACCTAAAGATTTTCAAGGACGTCAAATTCTTTTTATGGATCTCTTTTGAACTATGTTATTTATTGTTTGTTTGTTTATTTGTTTGTTTGTTTGATTGATTGATTTATACCCCACCCTTCCTCCCAGCAGGAGCCTAGGGCGGCAAACAAAAGCACTAAAAACACTTTAAAAAATCATAGAAACAGACTTTAAAATATATTAAAACAAAACCTTTTTTAAAAAAGCTTTCAAGACATCTTTAAAAAAAGGTTAAAAACATATTGTCTTTAAAAGGGGGGGGGTTAAAACCATATTAAAAAGCAATTCCAGCACAGACGCAGACTGGGTCTACACAAATTATGCAGTTGAGTTCCTGCATTTGGGGAAATCGCAGAGGTCAGCACACCCAGAGTGCAACGGATGAGCCTCACCCTGGGAAAACCACCTTCAGGAATGTTAGTCCAGATGCAGTCTAAAATAAATCTGGAAGGCCCATGCTTCCCACATCTGGTGCTAAAATCCTGTACTCAGTGTACTTTCCTTATAGTAGTCATAGATTTAAGATATATATTGATAGGAAATTTGCAGTGGGGGAAGCTGACAGTCCCCACCCTCTCCTGAGAATGGCATATTATGGAAAGATTAACAAACAGGCCTGGTGTCAGCACCTATCTTGGCATTGACATGAATGGGTCCACCAGAGCTGACACTGACTTCTGCAGTATTCCTTCTATTTTTTAAAAAAAGATTTTATAGTGAAAGAATGGTTGACCAGATATGTGCATGGTTACAGATGCTCATGCTTTTATTTTTTCTTTTCAAATTAATTATCATTTTCTACAACAAAATGGTGCATATTCCTCAAATAAATGTGTTTATAGTCAGGACAGCAGAAGCAAACCCTATTTTATTCCTGTTGCCAAGATGGTACTATGATTTAACCAAGTATAAAATCAAGGCTGCACATGTTCAGAGTATTTTTTCTATAAAAAAATCAAAGTTGGCAAACTGTAATTTGTTTTTTGCTATAACATATTCAGTGTAGAAGCACTTATAGTATATGGAATGGCAGTTGTGTGTGAGGGGGAGAAAATGCTAATTTTGCGCTGAGGTTATATATAGTTTTCTGAATTAGGAGGTAGGAGCATAAGACTATTAAGTTCAGGGTCTAAAATTACTTTGCTTCACCACTGGAAGTTTGGATAAATAGAAGTGCCCCAGACATGATGGAAGCTTTAGCATATTGGGTACCACATAGAAAAGGCAGGAGCTGCAAGTCAATGCAGAGACTTGGAAGAAGTAAAACAATAAAATACTATATCTTATTGTTATTCTCTCATTTTCAGAATGAAGGGGAAAGAGCAGAGGCAGATGATGCATTAATATATGAAGATTTGGATGATGCAGAACATGGAGAAGAAGAATCTGAAGAAAACACAAAATTAAAACTATTGCGCAGAATTGCCTCAATAGCATCCAAAATGAAGGAAATTATTGGCAACATTATAACCACAGCTGGAAAAGTTGTTGTTACTATTTTACTTGGTACAACAGGTGGGTTCTCTTGAAAAGCCACAGGACTTTTAGCCCTTCCATAGTTAAAATAAATATATTGCTGACTTGATTTACATGAAAAATAATTTTCATTGCTTAATTCATTACATTAGATATAATTGTATACAGAGCTTGGAAAAGTTACTTTTTTTGAACTACAACTCCCATCAACCCAATCCAGTGGTCATGCTGGCTGGGGCTGATGGGAGTTGTAGTTTAAAAAAGTAACTTTTCCAAGCTCTGGTGTATAGCTATTATTCCCAGCATCATTTTATAATGTCTGTTATAGACAAATTAAGTGTGTTTAAGAAGTGAAATGTGATTTTTCATGGATCAGTTTGTGGTTTTTGAATATATACCTCAGTGTTCAGACTTGTAGAGACTTTGTACACCTTGAAAACTAAAGGGTTTCTAATAGAATATTTATGCTTTCAACTGAAACAAAATGAGCAAATTTTACTTATGAGTGAGAGCAATACAGCAGAAGCTAATATACATGTGCGGATTTCAATTTCCCCCCTTTTCCCCTGAAATTTATTTATTTATTTATTGTATTTATATACCGCCCCATAGCCAAAGCTCTCTGGGTGGTTTACAAAAATTAAAAAACTGAAGATTAAAAACAAATATACAATTTTAAAAACCATACAAAGTTTAAAACCAGGTAAAAGCACAGATAAACCAGGTAAAAGACCTGTGGTCAGAGCTCAGCACATGCTGTTGGAATGCCTGGGAGAAAAGGAAAGTCTTGATCTGGCACCGAAAAGATAACGATGTTGGCACCAGGTGAACTTCATTGGGAAGATTATTCCATAATTTGGGGGTCACCACTGGAAAGGCCCTTTCCCTTGTTGCCAGACTCCCAGCTTCCCTTCGAGTAGGCACCCGGAGGAGGACCTTTGATGTTGAGTGTAGTGTATGGGAGGGTTCATGTCTGGAGAGGTGTTTCATCAGGTATTGTGGTCCCAAGCCATGTAAAGCTTTATAGGTTAAAACCAGCACCTTGAATTGGGCTTGGAAACATATAGGCTGCCAATGCAAGTGGGCCAGAATCGGTTTTATATGTTCAGACCGTCTCCCTAGAAAATCTCCCTAGAAATGCAAAATAGGTATGATTAACTGAAAATTGAAGCGTACAAATCAGGGGTTCCCAAACCGTGGTCTGCAGACCACCAGCAGTCCACAAACTTTGTATTTTGAATGTTTGTTGTAAGCTGCTTTGGGCACAGCTTGCTGTGGAAAAGTGGCACATATAAATAAACTCTATCACTGTGTCTGTGGATTTGTAGTTGAAGATGGGATGACACATCCATCACATTAATTATATTTTTATTGTTTTTTATTTCTAAAACTGTAGTACTGCCATTTGAATTCTATGGAATTCAAGTTGTTATACAATCAATAACAAATAAAAGAAGCAATAAAACACAATTAAAAATCATACATCATCTAGCTCAGCACTTTACAATTGCTACAACAGGCAAAAAAATCATCAAGTGGTCCATTAAGACCCTCAGCAATTTTCAAGTGATCCATGGGGGGGGGGGGGGACGGGACTGGATGCCACTGTTATAAATCATGTAAATGCTTGGGGGGGGTGCAATCCACAATCACGTTATCACCTCTTTTAGCTAGATAATTAACTCATATTTTCAGATGAAGTGAAATTTATTTACTGTGAGTAATTTTATTTTACTACTTGTAGGTCTTCTGCAAACTTCAGTAAAAGTAGAAAAATGTGTTTGGTTTCAGTTAAAGTGACCTTAGGAATTATTTTAAACATCTGAATTTTCAGATGAGTTAATTTTTAATTATCTTTTGCACTTCCACATTGTACATATAATGAGCAAAATATAGTAATCACCTTCCATTCATTTTTTCTATAGGAATGATGTTGCCATCACTCACTTCAGCTGTGTATTTCTTTTTATTCTTGGGTTTGTGTACATGGTGGTCCTGTTGCCAAGTGTTTGATCCACTGATATTCAGCTGTCTCTGTGTGTTAATGGCTATATTCAGCGCAGGCCACTTAATTGGACTTTACCTGTACCAGTTACAGTTTTTTCAGGAAATTATTCCACCAGATGACTTTTATGCCAGGTAAGACATTTTCTTTGCAACTTTCAGTAAACGGAGCTGTGACCAAAAAAAGTGACAAAAAGATTGTTGGGTTGTATTGTGTGAGATGTATTTAAAGAAATGTGAAGTGTATAGATGAAGTATGTAAGATCTATTGAGGTGAAGACAGACATGTGGTTGTATCCTGTGGTTGTGGAAGGCAACTCACACATCTGATCTCTTCCCTTTCTCCTCTCTGCAGCCACTTGTATGCTCCTGAAAAGCCTCTATAGAAATTTAAGATGTGTCTCTCATAGGAAAGGCAGGTGTTATCTGGGTGCACTCTCTATGTTCAACTATTGTGAAATTCTTTATTATTTTCTTTGATTTTATATGTTTTATATTTCTTGGCACTTATCTGTCAAAAGTACTGTATTGTGGGAGTTACTAATTGTATTCTGAATAGAAAGGCATGAGTGTTCATCTGTGAAGTAGAAAAAGTAGGTAAAGATGTAAGTGCTCTTCTGCCATCTACAGGCCAGTGTAAATAAATAGATTCTGATAACACGGAAACAGCTGGTATTTTTAAGCAGATCATTGTCAAACAGTCATTTTTATTTCCCTTTTTTTAACAGCAAAAATCAATATTTTTAGGTGAGGAATTTCCATTGAGTGTAAGGTGCAAAAAATATCCACTGGATATATCCTCAGCTTTCAATAATGTTATTAAAAAGAACTTAATTGGTTTTATAAGGGTGCACGGTGCAGTTTTTCTTTTTTTTTTTTCAATAATTTTTATTCAGATTTTCATAAAACATACAAAACAAAATCATAAAACATTCAAAGACAAAAAACAAAATCAAAAATAGTTAAACAAAAAGAAAAAAAGAAAAAAAACAAAAATAAAAAATAAAGAGTAAAATATTGACTTCCCATTTGTCAAAGATCAAATCAGTTATAAGTCTATAATATATAGCAATCCTGTCTCTTAAGTCATATTATAAAATCACTTTCCTCCAGTAGTTATCTTACTTAATCATCAAATCTCATAAACATTACTTTATTCTTTCCACAAAAAGTCAAAGAGAGGTTTCAATTCTTTAAGAAATATATCTATCAATTTTTTTTTTCCAGATAAGCATATCGATTAATCCATCTCATTACTAATTATGATAATCTTATTGTCATAACCATAGTCAAAATAAACATTTCAATTAATCCATCACATCAGAATCTGTTAGGTTCAGTAATTTCAGTAGCCATTGTTCTATTATCTCTATTAGTTCCATTTTCCATCTTCCATCTTCAGTAGTCTTGTTAAGTCCAGTAATTTCAATATCCAATCTTCCATTATCAGTATTCCATAATAATCTTGCTGTCAAAGCCATAGTCATATAGTAAGAGTCTGATGGGAATTACCTCTATCCCAAATATTTTCTTGCCATCCATTCTGAATAAGTTGCTGAAATACTGCTGTAAAATCATATCTCTGTTCTTTTTTTCAAAATACACTGGGTCATCTCTTAAAAGTTTTTCCATTGTCACATGGCTGCAGTTAATTCCATAGATTTTCTCTATATTGGGCTCCATCACATCATTCCAGTCCAGAAGATAATCCATGCCATTGATAACTTTATCTCTAGAATCTTCATTAATTTCTTCAGAGATAACATTGAGTTCCAAACAATAGATTTTATTTCTAAAGTCCATAGACTCCAAATCTTGTTCCTGTTCCACGTTTGTTCCAATCTCCGGGATCTCCTCTCTCACAGGGACCCCTATTCCAGTCTCCAGGGTCTCCTCTCTCACAGGGACCCCTGTTCCAATCTCCGGAGTCTCCTCTCTCACAGGGACCCCTTCCAGGGTCACCTCTCTCACAGGGACCCTTATATCTTTAATCTCCTGCTTCATTTTACTCAATTCAATTTTCGTTATCTCAATCTCATCCATTATTTTCTGAAACATAGTTATTTCCAGATTCTCAGCCACTTTCTTAATTGCCATTTTAAAAGAAAAATATAGGAAAACCACTTCTTATTTCAGCAACAATTGGGTTAATACTCCAAACTTGGTGACATCACAGTATAAACAGAGCAGACAGCCTTATCTCTCCAATAGTTAAGTAAACAAAATGCAGTTCCCAGGATCGAAACAATTAATGGCAATCGTCAAGAAACAGATTCGTCAAAATAAAATAGACCAAAAAGAGAGTAGTCTCAAAACAGTATAATATTTTTCAAAATAAAAATCTGGAATAGAAATCCCTCTTCTGTGTGTATCTTTAGAATGCAAATCCAGGACAGCTTTTTGCAACAAAAACAGAGATAAGCTATTAATTAGTGCGTAGCAGAGAGAAGTTACGGCTCCCCAGTGAGATGTCAAAAACCGATCAATCTGGCAAATCTCTTTTAAACAGCAACAATTTAAGTCAAGTAAAAGAAAAATATAGAAAGAAGGGTGCTTGCCTGTTAGTGCGTTCTCTCTTAGAAGATAAGATGAACGTTCGCTTTAACAGATAGAGCTTGCTGTTGAAAATCCGTCCCACCTTCGTCGGCTGGACCTCGTCCCATAAATTAATGAGATCTGGTCGTCCCAACAAAAATAGGCTTTGAGGTTAATCTCTTCGTTTCTCCCTACCCGGGAGAAGTTTAATCAGTCAAAAAAAAAAGAAAAAACTGACTGATATATCTGAATAAGCTTCTTTTGAGGCAGGAGCCCGTCTCAAAAGCAGGCACAGGCTAAGTCACCCTTCCCGGAAGTCGCACGGTGCAGTTTTTCAACCATCTAAGAAATAAATAACTGTCGTTTGAAGCAACAGTAATGTTGCTAAGATGCTTTATATCTCATTTCCATGGGTATGTTTTTGCAATTCTTTAATAGCAAAATGCAAGCTAATTATAATTAGGCATGCTCAAAAACCAATATATTTTTAATACCCAGAAATTGTTTCCAAAAGTATACATTTTAAATTAGGCTCCATTTTCAAAAAGCAATTCATTCAGGGAAGGTGAGCATCTTCATTTGATACATGCAAAACATATGGGTTTTTTTCCTTCTATGGAGTGTCTTCCCAAATAATTTTCTTAAGTGCTACTTTAAATAACAAGGTAAGCACAAAGGTATTTGCCAAGATCAATCCACAAACCAATGCTATAAATACATTATATTATAATGAAAGCATAGAAATATATATTTCTATGAAAACATTCTTGAAATTAATTCATGAATAGAGTCACAATGATTAAAATGCAGTAGAAATCTATGCACTTAGTATGGCATTGTGGAGGGAAATGTGCAGCAGTTTAATTGGCAGTTGCAGTGTAAACTTTCTGATGTTTTTTCAGGTGCTGCTAGCTTATCCAATATTTTGTAAGTTGGGAAATAGAGCACACAGCCAAGATGAAGAAATGGGATTGGTCAAACAACATGAAATTTAGCTAGAATTTAATCTACTTTTATTTAAATTTTGTAAATACATAGGATTCTTAAATATATACCATTTGTCTATTGTTTAAAGCAGGTTGGACAACCTTTTTAGGCCTGAGAGCCACACTGAGACTTTACCAACCATCCAAGGGCCACCTGCCAGTGGTGGATATGGCAAAGTGGCCAGTGCACTTTTACTTGCTTGCACTAACACAGAGAAACTCATCACACATGTAGTACACTTTCAAACAATAGTCTCCACACATGTACAGCTCTCAAACTCACCATACACACATGTGCTCATGCACACACACACACACATATAAGTTCAAGGTTCTGGTTTTAGTTCAAGGTTCCAGGCTAAATTCAAGATTCTGGTTTTGGTGTACAAAGCCCTATACAGCTTGGGACCAGAATACCTGAAAGATTGTCTTACCCCTTATATACCCAGTGGATCACTGCACTCTGCTGGTGAGGGCCTCCTGCAGATACCACCTTATCAGGAGGTCCGTTCCACATAACATAGGAAGCAGACCTTTAGTGTAGTGGCACCTACCCTTTGGAATTCCCTCCCCTTAAATATTAGCCAGGTGCCATCTCTGTTATTTTTTCGGCGCCTAGTGAAGACTTTCCTCTTTCAACAAGCCTTTTAAGTAGAGACCTTATCCCAGTCTGTGTCTGTGTTGGAATTAATTCTTAAGATGCTTTTAAAGCTGTTTTTAAAATGTGTTTTTAAAGATTTTTTTGTTTTAATATGTTTTTAAGGATGTTTTGTTGTAATACATTTTAAAATCTGTTTTTATGATGTTTTAGAGTGTTCTTAGTGCTTTTGTTTGCCGCCCTGGGCTCCTACTGCTAGGAAGGGCTGCAATATCCCAGTGCTGCAATGTGGAGGAAAATCCTTTGCCTTGCAAAGACATCTCTGGTGCAACAACATTGGTAGAAGGTCATAGTACTTAGGAAACAGGAAGGGAACTATCAATGGTGCCTTTGCAATGTTAGTTGAATGTACAAGGAAAAGAAGAAATGCCTGATTTTGGTAGAGGGGTGGCAGTCGACTAGAAGTGGTGCCACAGGCGAGATGCATCATTCATGTTCACTATCTCTGGTTTAGTGTATTTGAATAAGCTAAGAGGATATTAGCCTATGGAATTAGGATTCCGCTGTGCGGCTGCGAGCCACAGTCAGTACACTCTGGCTTAGTTTCTCGTAAAAGTGACAGGATAATTCTGGAATAAGTTGTTTGTGACTTTTTCTCCCCCCCCCTTTTTAAAGAATGTAGTCTATTCCCAACATTACTTTTAAAATTATGTTTGGAATTACTAATAAACCTTTGCATCTGTATTATGTAAAATTAATTTACCCTGCTTACATGAAGAAATGTGTCAGTTTCCTTGCCTTGTGGAGATCCTGAAAACAATAATTCTTTATTAATGCTTACCAAAAGTATGAAACTATGTACTATATCGCTTGTTTGTTGTGTAGCATAAGTCTCTTGTCTTCTTAATTAGCTTGACTATTGAGGACCTACAACAAAGCATCTTTTTTAAAAAAAGCTACCTTCCAGAATAGCACATGCCTGGAGCTATTGGAAATGTAAAAAAAAAAAAACTAACTGCAAGAGATTAACAATATGGTGATGATAAATGGCGTCCTTTGTTAGCAAAAACTAATATTTCCAACTACACTCTCAACCAGTTTTCAAAAAATTAGCGCTACTAATCTCCAAGACAGTCTTAACATATGTTTATAAATGCTCTTTATCAGTTTTTAATATAATTATAGAAGTGAGTTTTAGGCAGATTTTCAAGCTCGTTATATTCTTACCGATTAGTTCAGCAAACATGACATGCGCTGCCATTAAAACCAGCAAATGGCTGGTACACTTCCGATAGAAACAATACTTTACTGCTCAGTTATGAACATTCCATGAGCTGCAGAATGTTACCATTATGGTACCTGTACATCTGCAAGATTTTACACTGTTCTGACTTTTACATTGTATACTAGAGTTTGAGTTAAATCCAAATTGCCTAAATTATTATATCAAATTATATATGCATAATTTATTCTGTCTTTGATGAACTTGCAGAATTTGGCATTCAGCGTTGTGGAATGTTTGCTTGACCATTGACAGAACAGAAGCAGCACTGCCAACCTAATAAGAATCTAGTGGAAAGTATGAAAGAGGTCATTGGATATTTAGAAGTGATGCTGAAACATTTAAACTTGACTGATGGAAAGCAATCCTCTTCATTTTGTCAAACTATAATGAAAAGAGAGGAAAACAATATGCATTTAATTCTTCGTCTTGTACAAAGACCAATACTTCTTGGCTGAGGCAATGAATGAAACTTGGTTATAAAAAATGCTATATGAAAATTAGGCTTCTGAAAGAATGCTATCTCGTTTACCTATATAAACTTACCACAGTGTTATTGGTATTAACAATCATATTCCCAATTTAATTTAGTTACTTAAAATATTTTAATCTTGTTTTCCAGATAACATTCACTCAAAGCAGCAATATAACATTGTTAAAATTGTATTACATGATTATATTGAATATAATTATATAATTGCAATAATAGAACATTATATTAAAAAACATTTCAAAAAAATACAAGTGGGAAAAATCTTTGAAATGTGATTCACCTAGTACAGAGCACATTTCACTAGATACAGCAGCAAACCTAGTAAAATTATGTAAATTAAAAGCTACATGAAACAGATAGATTTTCAAAGTGTACATTCTTTGGGTGGGTATTTCACAGTGTAGGGGTCACTACTAAGGTTGTTGTTATGTGCCTTCAAATCGCTTACGGCTTATGGCAACCCTATGAATCGGTGACCTCCAATAGCATCTGTCAAGAACCACCCTGTTCAGATCTTGTAAGTTCAGGTCTGTGGCTTCCTTGATGGAATCAATCCATCTCTTGTTTGGCCTTCTTCTTTTTCTACTCCTGTTTTTCCCAGCATTATTGTCTTTTCTAGTGAATCATGTCTTCTCATTATGTGTCCAAAGTATGATAACCTCAGTTTCATCATTTTAGCTTCTAGTGACAGTTCTGGTTTAATTTGTTCTAACACCTAATTATTTGTCTTTTTCTCAGTCCATGGTATGCACAAAGCTCTCCTCCAATACCACATTTCAAATGAGTTGATTTTTCTGTTATCCGCTTTTTTCACTGTCCATCTTTCACATCCATACATAGGGATCAGGAATACCATGGTCTGAATGATCCTGACTTTAATGTTCAGTGATACATCCTTGCATTTGAGGATCTTTTCTAGTTCTCTCATATCTGCCCTCCTCAGTCCTAGTCGTCTTCTTCACTACTAAGGAGACCTCCATAAATTAATGTTTTGCCTTTGTTTCTGAATTTTGTGTGCTGTAAAGAATCATCTCCTAAATGATAAACTTTGGACACCTGTGATAAAATGTGAACCAGCAATAGAGATTTTGCCCTAAATTTTAGTTACTAAAGTCAGTAGCTCTGAGGGGATGGGGGATACTAGCTGTTACGTTTCTTTCATTTAAAAAAGTACTTCAGAGTCACCAGCAAGCTTAGAAAGTGACTGAGTTTCCTCTCAATTGGCTGTCAGAATTTTGACATCACCACTTAACTCCCCAGCAATTACTTGTTAATCTACAGCTATTCAAATGGATTTTCACTCTGTCTTTCTCTTCCTTTTTTGATAGCTCTGCCCTCATCTGTCCAGTCTCAAAATCCTGTCTGACCCTTACAGTGAATGTTTTAGAAGGGAAGAATACCAGGGACCCTGTGAAGTTAATTGGATTTGTCTCTAGCACTCACTAAGTTTCATAGGTCACCTGTAAGGCAGAGAACAAAAGTAAAGAAAACATGTGGTAGTTCTTATATAAGCATAGCTGGAAATTATAAATGTTACAGTAGGTCAATAAAAGGCAAATTGTAACTATGTATTAGTATTAGCTAGTGGTTGAAAGGTATCCCCCTGCCCGCTCCTCAGACCACATTCACACCATACATTTATTTCACTATTATTCCACTTTAAATTGTTGTGGCTTCCCCCAAAGAATCATGGGAAATGTAGTTTGTGAAGGGTGCTCAGAGTTGTTAGGAGGCCCCTGTTCCCCTCACAGAACTACAGTTGCCACAGTGATTTAACAGTGAGTTCCTCTTCCCAGAGGACTCTGGGAATTATAGCTCTGTGAGGGGAGTAGAGATCTCCTAACAACTATCAACATCCTTCACAAACTACATTTCCCAGGATTCTTTGGGGGAAGCATGACTGTTTAAAGTGGAATAATAGTGGAATAAATGTATGGCGTGAATGTGGCCACAGCCTTTGCACACTTTCTCCAGAATTGTTTCAAGACTAGAATAGTCTCACACAGTCTCAGTCCATTCATGCAATATGAAGATCCAGGGTTGGTCCTGTGAATCTGGGAACAATCAATTAAATAGGCTCCCTCTAGAAGGTACTGCTTTCATAGTCTGGTTAATCTTCAGTTTGTGGTGCTACAGTATCTGCAGTAACCTTGTATTTCTCATGTTCTAGAAACTTTAAAAGGCACTTCCCTGAGATGTTACCAGAAATAGGGTTATTTTGCTTCACATTTGAAATAGCTCTTCTGTGGCCATCTGCTCTAATAAAAGAAAATTACCACGCACATTGACAGGTGCTTCGGTGCTTCAATCTCTTTGACTGGTTTGTATTTTAATGTACAATTAATAGCAAAGCAGACAAACCCTCCCTTGTCCCTGGTGCATCTTTTGCGGCCTACTGCTGAAAATAAAGCGCAAACACTGTTTGTTGGGTTGAATCATGGGCCACTTTATTAAACAGAATCCAATTAGAATAATGATCCTGCAGAGGGAAATTAAGTGCGGGAGCATCCTGATGATCCAGGCAAAGCCTGCTTGCAGCTATAGGGCAACCAAACCCTGCCTGAGCCAGGGACTGCTCTGTGCCAGACCCCAGCTCAGGCCACAGCATGAAGATGTGTAGGAGGTCCAACCCACGTCACCACCCCTTGGGGCCCTGAAACCCCAAGCGGATGAGGCACTTTGTCCCTAAAGGCGGCCTCTATTCTGCCCCCAGGCCGTATAGCCCTGAGCTGCAGGCCTCCGGACCGCCTATCACCCCCAAAGGTGCCTAAAGGTGTCACCTAGCTGCCCTTCCCTTTTAACCTTTTCCCACACTTCTTCACCACAGAAAGGGGACAAGCCTCTGCTTAGTCTCCCTTCACCCCACACCCAATAAGAAGCTCTCACAGGCCCCTCTGCAGGTCCATCAGGAGGTTATCGTTGCCCCCATCCATCAGATGCACACCATCTGGCCGAAACAGCTCCACCCTGTCATTTCTAATCTCTGGCTGGTGAATGACTGAACTCCCAGAGACCATCAGGGCCCTCTGGATTTACCTGTTCACCTTTTTGCGGGCCCTGTCCATCTCCCGTGGGTCACCAGTGCAGTTCCATCTCCTGCACGGCAGATGTCAGACCATACCACATGCAGCCCTGGCCAACGATGTGCAATGGCCCAGAGGTTACCACACGCCTGCTCAATCAGGGCCTTGCCCTTCAACAGGCCCAAGTCATTACCCCCCCAGGTGGATGACCAGCAACTGGGGTACCGCCCGCTCCACAGCTGGCTGGAACAATGTGGGAAGGAGCCTGTCCCAACTCATCCCATGGCAGCTGAGCCACTGCACTGAGGCCCATTGACTGAGCCCCAGCTGCATCCCAAAGCGAAACCTCACCACCCTGCGGCCCTCCCAGGAAACCATGCTATGGCCACAGAGTAGGATGCGTACCTGCTCCATTCCATTCCCACGGCCTGTCAAAATAACAACAACCAACATCAGGAGGAAGGGTGACAATTAACGGCACTAGCTGGCGAGACCTCTCCATCTGGTTCCGTGACAGAGCATCGGCAATACTGTTATCAATACCCGGTACATGGCATGCCAGGAAAAGGATGTTGTAGCACAGGCACTGGAGCACAAATGCTCGCACCAGGCGCATAACAATGGGGTTTTTTGAAGACAGAGTGTTGATAACATGCACTGTAGGGAGGTTATCACACCAAAAGTGGTCTGTGGAATTACACAACCTGTCCGGCCAGAGGTACACGGCTACAACAATGGGAAAGAACTCCAAGAACTTAAAGTCCCTGGTTAACCCAGCCTGTGCCCAGTCTTGTGACCAGCTGCCACAGCACCATGTGTCATGTAAGATAACCCCAAAACTGCAGGAACCTGAAGCATCAGAGTGCACCTGTAGCTCGGCCTCCAGCAGGCGGTCCCTCCTCCATAGGTTAAATTCCTGCAAAAAGATAGACCATGCTGCCAGGTCAGCTCTAAGAGCAGCTGTGAACTGCATGCGGTGTTGTGGTTGCGATAAGCCTGGCATGGCATCATATATGCATCGCAGAAATGCGCGTCCGGGCACTAACACCCTACACGCTAAGTTCATATGGCCAGCCAGAACCTGAAGAGTGCACAACGTCACTTTCTTGGACCCAATGACTTCAGAGATTTTTCCACTAAGGGCCGCCAGCTTGTCCTGCGGGAGTCTACAGCACTAGGCCACGGTGTCAATCTCAATGCCCAGAAAAGTGAGAGCAGTGAATGGGCCCTTGGTTTTCTCAGCTGCGAGAGGGACCCCAAGTTCAGTTGCCAGTGCTGCAAAATGGGCCATAAAGGCCCTACATGCACCAGTGCCTGCCGGGCCTACAAACAGGAAGTCGTCTAAATAGTGCACCACTGATTGCAGGCCTGCCTGTCCCCTGAACGCCCACTCCAGGAAAGAACTGAAGCGATCAAAGACCGAACATGAAATTGAGCAGCCCATAGGCAATGCCCGATCCACATAATACTTGCCCCCGTAAGTAAAGCCCAACAGTTCAAAGTCCCATGGGTGAACAGGGAGGAGACGGAAGGCTGACTTGATGTCAATCCCGCAGTCCCTAACCATCTGCATTGCAGAATCAAATGATGTGTAGTTGACAGAACGTAGGTCTGGTGGGATGAAGTCACTAACCGACTCACCACGAGGAAAAGAAAGATGGTGTGTGAGGTGGAAGTCGCCTGGCGCCTTCTTGGGGATGAGGCCCAGCAGAGAAACTCTGAGGGAGGGGATGGGTGGCATCGGGAAGGGGTCCAACACTCTGCCTGCCCTAATTTCCTTGTCTATTTCCCCCGCACAACCAATTCCATACCCCCAAACGACTTAAGATTGTGGGACAAAAAGGCCTGCCTGGGACCTGAGTAGGGGATCCTAAAACCCATTGAGAAGCCTTCCAGCAAAAACTGTGCATCTTGGACTAGTGGGTAACGTCTGAGGAGGTGTTGGAGCTCTGCAAGCTTAACTGGGTTGGAGCCCTTTTCCTTGAGCTGTGCTAGCTTTTCCTTGAGCTGTGCTAGCAGCCCCTGGCTTTCTCAGACCAGTGGTGTCCCTGCTCCCACCCCTGAAGTGCCTGCCTCTGGGGCAGCCTGTGCAGGCATGCCCCGCATATCATGCACTCGTAACAGAATCTGCAGAGGCTCCGACCACAGGATCCGTAGGAGGAGCTGCTGCTACCTGCTGAGCTAAGAGGTGGCTGCTGTCTGTCCTGTCTCCAGCCACGGGTTTGGAGTGCGACTTAAACTGCAGCCACAGATCAGCCTCCTTTTTGTCCCGGGGGAGGGAAGTATCAAAAGCTGCCCGCATACGGAACGCCTCATCATAGGCGAGCCAGGCAGCCCCTTGGAACTCAGAGTAACCTCGATATATGATGTTGAGGTATTTAACAAGTACTGAGCCCTTCTGTGGGTGTTTTTCCATCACCACCCCCATGTATGTTAGGAATGCTGGCAACCAGTTAGCCCAAGTTCGCTCTATGCATCGCCACTTGGGTTTATCCAGTTCCGCGTCATCACCCTTGTCCTTGTCCTTTTTGGCTGGTTCCCTATATAAAAGTGAGAACAGGTCCACATACTCCCCTTTCCATATTTTTTCTTTAGTGGCAGGTAGTAGGTGAAAGCCTAGTGGGGCTGACATCTCTCCAAAAGGATAGCTCCATCTCCCACCGAACCCAGGGTCAACATCATCTGCCAGAGGGGGGGCAGATGAGGGGGGCACCCCTCTTGTCATTGTACCCGCAGGGAACTGCCACACCTGCTCACAGGCCTCCCCTAGCTGTTGCTGTGGCATGCTATCCCCACCACCTGTGGGCAGCCCTGACTGCCCGTACCTCTGCGTCACTGTAGGCAGAGAAAAGGGCCAGTAGGGAAACCCCATGGGGGCCAACTCCACTATGGTTGACCCTGTTGGTGTGCAATGAAAGGGGACTCACCCAATGTGTCGTCCGGTGTGGGCCCCTGGAGGTCTGTGAAGTGGGAGCTATTCCCGCTGCTGTGCTGGTCATCCTCACGTCGGGCCCAGCTGCACTGGTCATCCTCACGTCGGCCCTGCTGGGCCCGGCCTCGAGTGCATCCAGCCAATCTCGGATGGCATCAATGGCAGCCTTGTTAGTCCCGCTCCCTGCATACTGTGTTTTCCCGCAGGAACGCTTAGCCGGTGGCTCCTTTGCCCTCCCAGGCACAGATTGAGCCTGGGGTGCATCAGGCTGGTGTGGGGCACGCTCTAGGGTTTCCAACCTGGCCAGGATAGCTGCCCATGGTGGCCCGTCCTCTTTTCCTCTTTCTAAAGCCGCAGGAGGTGGGTGCCTACCCCCTTCCTTGGGGACCTTGCCTTTCCCTTTTGGCCTGCCTTGTCCTTTCTTGGGTGGCATCTTTAGTTAACTAAAGCAAACTGGGGGGCCCAACTGGCACACACACACACAACAACCCAGCTTTACCTGTGCTACTACAACCCATGCTTTACCTTTGCTAGTACAACCCAAGCTTTACCTGTGCTACTACAACCCAACCCTGCTGTGGCTTGAGTAGGCCTCACAGGCTGCCCCAGTGGCGGGAGGGGGGGTGCAGTGGAAGGCCCACCACCCGAAGATGCTCCCAACATGTGCGTCAGCACGTCAGCCACGGTGTGGGGGAAAGATCCACCTTTACCCAAGCTGCGCTGACTTCCTCCCCGTGTGTTAGTGCACTAGCAGCCGTGGGGGGCAGGCGAAGGTCCACCGCAGTAGGGAAGGACAGTGCGGCTGCTGCGAGGCTGTCAGGGAGGCAAAGTTGGCCGTGGAGGCGTGTGTGACCAGAACGGCTATCCCCTAGCCCTCCCGTGCCACCACTTGCGGTGAGAGCAGGGAAGAGCCCCCCCCAGCGCAAGGATAGCACCGCACGCTAGACTTCCTCCTTACCAAGAACCTAAAATAAAATGAAATAAAATATCCCAGCCTGGCCTGAGTGTCCTGCTGCCGCTCAAAGGGTCGCCGCCGCCATCTAATCCCAAGCCGCCGCTGCTGCGCCACAGTCACTCGTGCCGCCAAATTCAAAAGGAGGGCGGGAAGCCGGCGGTGTGGGTTTAAATACCCATTGGCCACCCCGCCCCCTCATTGTGTGCCACGTCGGCGCATTAGCGCCCCACGTGCACGCACCCTCCAAGATGGTGGCCCAGGCTTCAGCTGCGGCCACAAAACTCGCCCCTTTGGCCCAGTAAGTACCAGGCACGGAGCAGGATTCTTGTAGAAAGAATTGGCCACATATCATGGGCATTATCTATCTTTGCAGTGTACAAAGAGCATTGACCCAGTGAGATTAATGTCTGTAGCTGAAGAGTTTAATTTGCTATGTAGCCTTGAAAATTGATGTCTTCTAGTTCCATGTCTTTTGGTTGACTATTATTAGGATCTGCAGGTGATTTTGATTCATTATTCTAGGACACCCCAGGATGTACCTTCTAATTCGAAAATATACCTCCCACTGGGGAAAGGGCACTGTTATTTCACTTCACTCTTAATATGTGTTTTTTCTCATAGGCTCTCCTGTGCTGAAATTCACTGCAGAAACTGGTCATTCATCATTGTGTAAAGTAGAAAATTTAGCCAAAAATAATGTTCTGTTACACTTCTCAAATCTTTCAAAAAAAGAGGCTTCTACCCAGTCACAAAAGTTAAGGAGAAGCTTAGCAGGATTTCTGAGTTAACTCTGGGAGGCTCTGAACTTCCTTTCCTGAAGGAACAGAATTTTCACCATTATCGATTCATCCACAACCTGATAGGAGTCTAGAAATTTCCGAAGTCATTCTTGGAACCAATTCAGAGCAAAAAAGTAAAAGTTGCACACACAACTGATTCCAGACTTTGTTGTAGCAAACTTTTGGCTTGTAAAATAATAAGTACCTTTTATCAGCTTCAGCTAGTACAACAGCTGTGTCCATTACTGGATGGGGCAGCTTGACCACAGTAACTCAGGCATTGGTAACTTAAAGACTGGATTACTGGAGTGCACTTTATGTGTGGCTTCTCTTGTGCTTGGTCCAGAAATGGCAGTTAGTGTAGAATGATTGCTGGAGGGAATGAGATCCTTACTGAGCCAAATCTAATATGTTGCATTAGAGATTATTTTTAAAAGATTGTCATGAATGTTAGCAGTATTAAAGCAGCCCTTTTCTTTGTTGTGTGAAGACACATTCACACCATCCATTTATTCCACTATTATTCCACCAAAGAATCCTGGGAAGTGTAGTTTGTGAACGGTGCTGAGAGTTGTTAGGAGTCTCGTATTCTCACACAGCTTCAATTTTCAGAGTGGTTTAACAGCCGGTCCCTTTTCCCAGAGATCTCTTAGAATTGTATCTCTGTGAGGGGAATAGGGGTATCCAAGCAACTCTCAACACCCTTCACAAACCACAGTGCCCAGGATTCTCTGGGAGAAGCCATGACTAATTAAAGTGAAATAATAGTGGAATAAATGGATGGTGTGAATGTGACCTGAGTGTAACAGCCTGCATAACATAGTACACCAGCTGAGGAAACTTAAGTTGCCACTTCTTCCTTCCCACTGCCTTTCCCTCCCTCTTCCTGTGGCTATTGCTTTGCTGACCCTCCACCTCCTGCTGCCACTCCAGTCCAGGGCCATCCTCACCCATCAGTGTCACAGTCTGAGGAAGAGAGGCACTGTGGTTGAAATGGCCACAGAGAGGATCTGCACCCCACCACTTTTGTAGGGGTGCAGCATTTGTAGTAATTCCCTCCCACTCCTTCATATTTTTCATTGCTATTGTAGCAAAACTGTGGTGTAGACATTCTCAGTGACCAACTCAGCCACAATGCTTCGCTTCGTCACAGTGCAGCACTGGTGCATGAGGATGACCCTAGACTGGAGGTGGTAGCAGAAAGTGGAGGAGCAGTAACAGCAGGCAGGGGAGGATAATGGAGGAAAAGGCATCTCAACCACAGTGTCTCTTTCTGTGGAAAACCCCCATCCTCAGAATAAGGAATGTTGGGCCTGGGCAGCCTACCCCTTCAGCAATATTCCATAGTTAGGCCACATTTGCATTGTACATTTATTCCACTATTATTCCACTTTAAACAGTCATGGTTTTCTCCAAAGAATCCTGGGAAATGTTGTTTGTGAAGGGTGCTGAGAGTGGTTAGGACACTCCTATTCCCCCCACAGACCTGCAATTCCCAGAATTCTCTGGGAAGAGGGAATGATTGTTGAACCACTGAGGGAATTGTAGCTCTGTGAGAATAGGGGTCCCCTAATAACTCTCAGGATCCATCAGAAACTACACTTCCCAGGATTCCTTAGGTGAACCCATTCCTGTTTTAAGTGGAATAATAATGGAATAAATGTACAGTGTGAATGCACCTTTAGTGGACAGGGTCAATGGCTTTATAGGCCCCTTCCAACTCTACTATTCTAGGGTGAAGGTGGCACTAGCAGCTGCTGTTGCAGCCAGTGGGTGGTGGACTGGCCACTGGCTGTGGAGTTACCAGCAGTAGAAGGCAAGCCGGCCAGCCGGTCCATGGGTGCCAGACAGGGGGATGCAATCCCCTGCTCTTTCTGATTCACCACTTGAGGCATGTGTCTTACTAAGCTTCATTATAAGGCCAGTCCTGTTGGAAGTGCCATTTACTGCGTTAGCTCAAAGTTCACTGCCTAGAGTTCAGCAACTCATTATATTGTTGCTATTTCAAAGAACAGACAAAAAATTGTTTTCAAAAGATACACTCACATAACTACCCAGGCTTTCCTATTTTCTGATCTTTTTTTCCCTTGATATTAACATATAAGGGATCATAAGACAATGTTCATCTGGCATTGCTTTCTTTTAATCTTTCCCTAACGTGCACATCCTTTAGGAATGTGTGATCTTTCCTTTTGATACTTCAGTATCCCCAGGAATGATGCTAATACTACTAAACTAACTCTTTGAATGTTCAAGTAACTTTGTAGGCATTTAAAAATCAATTGAGCATTCTTATGAGTTAGTGGTGTCACTATTTGGCATATTTCAGTTTCAAAACAGAACATGTTGAGGGAATCCCTCTGTTTTTAGAAAAGTACATTACTTTGACTAACATCATTTAATTATCTGAATGAAAGCCTTCTGGGAAGCTGAACTAAAAATTATTGGAACAGGTATTATACTGGGCAGCTGCAGTAATACAAACTAGGAATCTGGTTGCATGTACTTGGAAATTAGCCTCATTCTTCAGTGAAACTTTGTGTGTGTGTCTGTGCGCATGCTTAATGAAACTGGTATTTTTTTTAGTCAAGGTAAATGCTTAGCTTTTAAAGCCCAACTGACAGACTTTCCCTTAGTATTTATCTTATTCAAACAGTTGCTTCAGCTATTCAAAGTATTACTCTCATCAGATGCATTTATTTGGAGAATATACCCTGTGACTCAGATATGCATGGATATAGCTATAGTTACATGTAAGCAATCCTCAGATCATGTTGGCTGGCAGTTCTTATGCTGCAGCTGCGAAATTACCACTGGGAAACTACAGCTGTATCTGTTGACATCTCAGGCCACACATTACATTCTCTACATGAATGACTTCTCAGCTGGGGCACATCATGTGGAGAAAATTTTGAATTTGCCCCCAAATCTAATGGGATCATCATCTTGAAATTTCTGCTCCCACAGGTTCTCTATAACACTTTTACAGGTGCTTTTACAACACTCTGTTTTTTGTTGACCTGTGATGAAACTAATGTAATATGTAAGGTTGTCAGGTGAATTAGCCAAATAATTGAATCCTAAGTTGTTTTTCCACTCACCCAAGCAAGGTGATTTTTACCAACTCCCCTCCGTTTGCAGCCCCCAAATTTTGTTCCACTCCATTCCCAAGTATCTGCTAATTCTCAGGAGCAGATTCAGAGCTGACACTCCTAATCTGAACAGATGGAGCTAATGGCTCCCAGCCCTTCAAAATCTTAGACGCAATATCTGTAAGAGGCCCTGGCTGACAGTAATATATAAAGCCTTCTTGTAGTCTCCTGTTGGTGTTGCTGCCTTGCCAGGTCCACAGCAGTGGCCATAGTGAACAGCACCCCTAGAGGCTGCCAGACTTGACAGCAAGTCAAGTTCCTCATCTATCCTTTTTATACCAGGGGGAGGGGGAAGGGAAGGCTGGCGACCCATGGGGGGAGGGCTTGTGACCCATGGGGGAAGGCAGGGAGGGCTGGTGACCCTTATGCAGGGGAAGAAGGGGGGAGGCTGGCAACTATGTGCAGTGGAGATGGGGGAGGGCTAGCAACCTGTGGTGGGGTACACTGGCAACAGCAGGCAGGGTTGACGAGTGAAGTGAACAGGGGCAGAGTCCCTAGTCACCATATAAATTCTTAATCTGTATGTTCATGACCTTTCCTCGTAAAGCAAAAGCTGCTGCTAGTTTTTGCTGTTTAATGCATTTCCTTTTAATTTCATTATATAAAGGCGTGTTTTGATGAATTTATGCATGAAGGTGGTACATCATGTGAATTTGTGATTCCAGTCTTTATTATAATTTGGTGTAAATCATGTCTTGATTCATTGTTAAAGACATTGGTTTTTATGATGTCAGTTGTGACACTTCATCATCTAAAAGCTTTTCTTTTCTCACTACAGAGTAATTATGCTATATCAATATCCAGAATTTGTCAAGATCATAGGCTGTATTGAGAATGTGCCAGAGAGGGAAGATCCAAGAATACTCCAAGCTTAGACACACAGTGAACTGAATGAAGTAAATATCTTAAAGTAAACAAATGACTACATTGAAAGAGTTAAATAGAAGAAAAATTGTTTTTCTGTTTTTAAAATCATGACAACTTCTAACTGCTGTGTCCTTGCCTATTTTAATCTTTATATTAATTTCTATCAGTCATCAAGATCACAAGCTTGTGAATTTGTTAGAAGGTCACGATCACAATGCATAGAAACCAATGATGTGGTTTTCCCAAATTCATTGGAAGTGTTTCTTTGTGACTTGAATGCATAGAGTAAAAAGCAGATAGAACAATTTGAACGTCCGTAACAATGAGAAAAAGTGATGGATTTTGGTGGAGGAGATGTGAGGGTAGAAGCATACTTCTTCATGTGGCATAGATATAAAAAATTTACTGGGGAAGCCTAGGGAATTAGTGGCATGGAACTCAAGGGCTTAACTTTCCCTATCTAGTAGGTTGTTAAGAGCATCCATAGCTTACTTCCAGTAGGTGTGCAGTATCAGCTAAACAGTTCTGCTAGCATAAGGGGTTTTAGCTGCCCAGTGGAACTTTCCTGCCCTCCCCTCTTCCTGTGTGACCCCTAAATCTGTTTTGTGGGTTCACCAACCCTCTGGAGCAGATTTACAGGGTGAGGAGAGGGTGGGGAAGTTCCAATCTGCAGCTAAAAATCCTCACACTAGGAGCATTGTTGAGTTGGATATCGCCCAGTGTTGTGTATCTGTATATATATGGCATGTTTCTTTTTTATGGACACTACCATATATTAGTTTCTTCTCTTTTTATTTCCACATTATAACTTCCTTCCTGATAAACATCTTGTTTTTACTCTTAATCTTAAGTCTCTCCACTCTCTTTAATACTTTTTCTCATTTGAATTTCTCCCCCTCGTGGTTCAGATTACATTACTCCTTTGCTCTATTCTCTTCATTGGCTCTCTCTTTTTCTTCACCTTCACTTTTAACTTGTACTTACTTTAAATTGCCTTCATGGTAATGCTCCTCTGTATCTGTCTTCCCATCTTCTGTGTTCCTGCTTGGAATTATTTCTCCAGTTATAAATCTTCTGGTTTAAACCTAAGATTACCCTCTTTATTCTCCATCTATATGCCTTTTCTTATTACTGAGATGTTCTTCCACCCGACATCTGACTTCCTTTGTTGTATACATTCAGATTTCTTTTCAAGACATACCTTTTCTTCCTGACTTTACCCGGTTAATGATTTTTGTTTTGTTTACTTTTTTTCCTTTAGTCCCAAATGTTTCTTGTGTTATGGACCTTAGGTAGTAAGTCTGTAGGGCAGAGCCTGATTTATTTTAATTTTTGTGTAATGCCTAGTGTATTTTAGGCATTTTTATTATCATTTTGATGATTGATTGTGTGTGTGTGCAGGTGAGTGTAAGAGGAGAGAAGTGGACTGATTCAGATATTATTTCTTGCTAGAAGAATGAGCAGGCATGAGGCTCAAGTTTGTGAACTCCCTTATTCCTTCCTCCTTGTGCAAGGGAAGGAGGTAAGAGGCACTATTGATCACCATTTATAACAAAACACTGTTTCCCATTTCATCTGAATATTACAAAGTGTGGTTTATGCAAACTATAGCTAGTTCAGAAACCAGGATCTGATCAACCCAGAGTTATAATATGATAAGCCTAGCTTTACAGATTAGATCAAATCAGATATAACATTCCTGATCCTCCAAATCATTGTTTGGAAGATGGGGAACTTATCATAGGCTTTCACACACAGTTCCCTTGCTGTTTTTCTTGAGTAAACGATGGATAGTTGTAGCATCCAAACCAAGCAAACTGTACTTTGCATAAATGATAGTTTGCCTTCAACCAGGAACTGGAACACGCTGCAGACCATAGTTTTAATCCCTGAATTGAAGGACAAACTTGGTTTGCGCAAAATATAGTTGGCCCAATTTGAACATTATCTGAAACAAAGGCTTGTTCATCAAACAAGTCCCACAATCCAACAGCCTATTCAGTACAGGATTTACCATACAGCTACAGCATCCCTGATAGATGGCCTCCAGTCTTCTCATATATACTTTCAGTGAAGGGAGGCCCCCCATATCTCAAGACAGTCTGTTTCTCTGTCAGAGAGCTGTTACCATTTGGAAGCGTCTCCTAATATTTAGCCAAAATCTGCTTCCCTGCAATTTGCATTCACTGATTCTTCTCCTGTCCTCTGGACTCGCTTGAGTTTGTCAGTGCCTTCTTAAATGTGTTCAGAGCAGTACACCAGATGTGGCCTGACCAATGCAGGAGAGGAAGGGAATCAGAGCATGTGAGCAAAGAATGTATGGGAGACCAATCTACTGTGATGAGATTATTATATAGGCTGAAACAATTAGGATGAGCTTGGACATACTTCTGTTAGCAAGACGCTCTTGCTCTCTCTTTCGCTTTATGCAGGCTTCTATTTATATAAAAAAAGTGGAGCCCACCATGTACAAGAATCATTAGCACATCTTTGATCAAAAAGATAGCATGCATAATAATAGAAGCTATACTTGTTATCCTAAAATTTTTGAAGCTGGGTAGCCAGATTTCCATTTTTTTTATTTTAATAGGACATCTGGATGGTGCTCTCAAGTCACCTTAATGGTGCAGGCTCCTCATATATGGTTTTGTTCTGCATTTAAATAGCTTTGTAGAATAAATTTTCAAAGCGTAAACTCTTGATTGGCTCTCATTATCACTCTTGAGAGCCACAGTTAAGAGCCTCAGGGATCATAAGATGGCACTTAGGATTTGGTATGAAATATATATTGTACTGGTAGTGCCTACACATCTAGGTAGTAATAAAAGACTAGTAGTAGCTTAAGGCAGCTTTTGCAATCTATATGGATCCCTGTCCCTGCATGTTTTAATCTGATAGGTCCTCTCTTGGAGGTAGATAATAGCAGGGAATTATACCTTGTGCTTAATATTTCCTGTAGGGTGAGGTAATACTGGGAACACTTCCCATCACAATCTCTACTCAGAGCCTGAACTTGAGGTCACTGTACATAACTGCAGGAAATAACTTCCTGTGCTTCTGGATCAGAGGCAGATGGGGGCACAATCTGGTTTGGCTGAGGAGGAACGAAATAGGGCACATACTGCACTTCATTGAACAAACTGCTTACGTCACAGCAAAACTACTTAGGTTAATAAAATATAGACTTTTGTTGGTGTCAGAGTCCACGTAGAGGACATTTTTAGTTGGCATATTAATAATGCTTGAATAAGATGCAATTCATAGGAAGTTAATTGTTTTAGAGTCAAAGGCTCTTCATTAGATCCAGACCCATAAGAAATATTGTTGCCTAATATCTTGGATCTGCACAACCAAAATAATTTTTTTTTAAGTTGAAGAATATTAAAATCCTGTTCTAACATTCATTCATTCATTCAACATGTTTGAGAGCAAAGTACAGTGTTTGGTTCCCTTGTAGGTTATGTTTTAAATTATTAAGTCATGTATGTATGTTTTTGTTGTTGCCTTCTACAGGGCTGTCTGTAGGCAGCATACAACCAAGCTAAAGAATATACAAGATTGTAAAAAATAGCCATAAAAAATTAACAGCAATCAGTACATAAAATATAAAACATCAGCCTCCACAGAAATCAAACAAGAAAAAAACTTTTCAGCAACATTAGATAAGTTAGTGTCTGAGCAACACTAACTAATGTTTCGTTAACTTTTATATACTGCAGAACTCCCAGAGTGTAACAGCTTTTCTTTTGCAGTTATTCCTGGATTAATGGTTCATAATTTCTCTCTTTAACTTAACAATATTACATGGTTGACATTTACCCACAGGCTTTAAGTTATTTATTCAGAGTTTTACATTCAGCCCCTCTGCATTTCAGATTAGTTCTGTTTAATAGAAAAAGTGCTGCCAGAAGGAATGTTATATGAGTGCTGGTTTTGTCATTGCCAGAAAAGCTTTGATTCAGTCAAAGCAATGGAAACCAGAACTCAGTAGAATGGATGTGTAGAGGAATCTGGGAATGAGCAATGAAAACATATGAAAACAAAAGCAATAATGATTGTGTGTAGGTATTGTAATGTCTTAATGGCAACACTATATGTATATAGAGTCACTAAATACACTATAGTTATGAGAAGCATAGCACTTTCAGATTTTAGAATACTGTATAAGTATTGTCACAGTGGGCAGAAACTCCTTAGTTTTATGGCTATTTCTCAAGTGACTGAAGAATACATTATGCAGTCCCTAATGTACAGATTTTTGTTGTAACGTGTGGGGATGCTTTGCTTAGTATATAATGTAGGAAAGAGTCATTGGCAGTTTCTAGATGTAGTTATGATTAACTGGATTCTGTTTTTGTGAACAGGTGTTCTTGTAACTTTGCATATTACTGCTTATAGACTGCCAGTTTTATAGATAAACAGTGTCATGGGGATTCAGGGTTTGTGGGCCTTTTCATTAGTGAAAAGTGGTGGTATTTGTAAAAGTGTAACAGTTAACATTCTATGATCTCAGCCATTAAGTTATGTACTCAAATATTTTTGAAGGATTTCTGCATATCAAGACACTCTGTTGTGAAGCTAAATTATGAAGAAATGTATTAACAATTCAAAAATATGAAGATAGGAAATTATACTGGTCTGTTCTTTAAGGATTAATGTAATATTCTTTGTATGCATGTAAACTTTGTATGTTGCAACACATCATAACAAATCTATACACTTTAGAATGGATATGTAGGGCTACCTAAAATAGCTATGTCATCTTAAAAATATACAATTCAAAAATCAGAAGCACTTGTACAAATTGAGTTGCCAAAACATTGAACACAGCTTCTTGGAATGAATCTGTCCTGGTTTTCATTTATTGGAACTCTTTATTTCTTTGTTGAGAATTTAGCTTCACAATGCAGAACATCTGTCTCCATATACAAACATTCATCAATAACCTTTTGCCTCACTTCTTAATAAGTGTTAGGCAGTAAAATGCTTCTGATGATTTCATTTGTATATTTGACATGGAGGATATGTAGCAGTTGTTGTATAGGAAGAATTGTGGAATTGTTAACTGGGTTACTCTTTGCCAGGATTTTCAAACCCACTTCAACCCTCTTTGTTACTATGGAACCATGGTTAGCATGGATGCTTATATCATGGTGAATGACAAAGAGAAAGCATATGATATCAAAGCTGGTTCCCAATTTGCAAAATGTGGTTGTTGTCTACAGTTTATTAACAATTTTAAAGAAGACTTCTATGCCAGCCTTTAATAAAAAAAAATTCTATGGTGTACAATAAAGCAGTAACTATACAAAATACTGCAAGAATAAAACAACAGAAGCAGCAAATAAAACATTGTCGTGTTGGGTTGATATAGTTGGGCATCTGCTAAGGTCTACATTTCTGTAGGCCCATTGTCATGAATCCTCTGGCAACTGCACCTAGCCATTGTCACCTGCTTGCTTGCTCATCTTTCCTTCTGATCCTGAAGAGGCAACAAATGAACAGCATGGGTAAGAACAAGGAGGAGCTACTGCCTCTACCTCCTCAGTCATTTACCTTTTGCTCTCTCCCTATCAAATGAGCAGGTGATGGTGATGAGGAATAACATTATGTGGGGCTTCCCTTGGGATTGGTCTGGAAGCTGCAGCTGGTACACAATGCTGTGGCCAGCTAGATGCGCGCATATTACACCTGTGCCGAGGGAACTGCTGCCGATCAGCTATCAGACCATGTTCAAGGTCTTGTTGTGAACATACAGAGCCCTAAACAACTCAGGACCCAGGTTACGTGAAAGACCGCCTGTCCCTGTATAGACCTGAAAGATCACTTTGATTATATGCTACTCGTGGCAGCACGCCCTACAGAATATCACAGGGCAGTGACCCAACAGCAGGCATTTTCTACTATTGCCCCAGTATTATGGAATGCCCTCTTCCCCAGTGGTTCCTGGAGGGCAGCCTGCAGCTTGGGAGGCACCTCCCCCTGGCGCGCGATAGGCAGGGTCCAATCTTCAGATTATCTCACCCAGGGGGAGGGGCCATCCCACTCTCTCCCAGACCTGTTCTGTCTGCTGTCTGGATGATCAGGGTCCGGTTGGGCTCCCTAAAAGCAAGCCAGCTTCTAGTTTTTTCATTCATCTGAAAATCTCACTTTTCTCTCCACCTTTTCTACTCTCTTGTCTCTCTGATACTTTATTCCTCTTTCTTTCCCTCCCTCCCCACTCCTCCCCAGCTATCTAGCTCAGTGTGGGGCAGGACGACACTTAGAGGACCATCTGTCCCACAATGAGGGAGTAGAGCATCAGATAGCGCTTTGCACCCTCTTGGTTGAAGGAGAGGCACAACCGCATACAGCACGTACAGCCACAGTTCCTTTCCTTGCCACTTCAGTTCCCATCTGATCAGCAAAGGAGACAGGAGGTGGCATCAGCTACGGCAACAAGGTGCGGTCTCTGTTCGCCTGCGTGTAGAACAAAAAGGCACAAAAGGGTGCTCTCAGCGGCTATCAGGCCCTCACCACCCCCACCTTAGGGTCAGCTGAGCTCTGAATTTCTTCCCGCCCACAATTGCAAACGGAGACATGACCACATTCTCAGAAGGGGGGGCAGAGCGATCTAATGCAGCAGTAGATTTCACCATGCTCCCAGTGGTCGGGAGAGACCTGAGCACCACATGGAAGGGGTGAGTAGAGGGCATTCGGCAGATTCCCTCCCCCCCCCAGGACAGGAGGATTTCCCCAAATTCCTATCATGGGTTATGGCATCCTTGCTAAGGAAATCATGAACTCGGGTGTACAGGTGGAGATAGAGTCCAGTTTAAGATCTGAGTGCCATAAGAGGAAGTACGGGTCCACATTGGGACACAAGAAAAGAATGTGCATCTCATCTCCTCCAAGCAGCACCTCCCCCTCTCTTCCCCCATCCCTGGGCTCCTCCTGCTCCTCCTCCTCTTTTTTTCGCCATAACAATCATGGGAGGAGATGCAAGGAGAAACGAGCACAACACTAAAGACACGCACTCCTCTCACCACCCTAGAAGTAAGCAAGGGGATAAGAGGGTGATGAGTAAAACAGGCAGTGCAATTCTAGGGATTTTTAACTTTTTAATCTTTTAATGTTTTCTGTCTATGCTTTTATATGGATTGTATTTGTGTTTTTGTTGTACGTCGCCCAGAGTGGCAGACTAATCTCTGCCAGATGGGCATCTAACAAATCAAATAAATAAATTGGGACTCCTGTCAGACTCTGACTGCTCTTCCTCTTCAGAAGGCAAAGAGGAGGGAGGGCTCTTGGAGGAAGAAATGGAAGCATCTCCTCCTAAGGGGAGGCTTTTTCAGGCAGAGTTTTCAGGCTAGACGGGTTTTGGAACTTCCCAACGAACAGCCCAAGGAGGAGGAGCCGGGCGCCTTCCACTGCATCAAAAGGTTCTAGGGCAGCCTTCCCAGAAGGCCAGTTGAAGATGGATATTCTGCCTTTCCCAGACTCATTCCAGGCTCTGCGGAATGCAGAATGGGCCAACCCAGCCAAACCCAAACCGACGCATAAGCTGGTTACTAAACTATTCCTTTGGGATCATGGGACAGCTGAAAACCCCAACAGTGGACTCCGCAGTGGTTGCTCTCTCTTCTTCGGCTGCTATTCCCACTGAAGGGGGAGGGGGACCGAAGGATGCCTGTGATAAAAGGGTGAAGGCTGCACCGCGTAGGAATTTTGAGGCACAAGGTGCAGCTTTCAGAGCTTCGGCTGCATCATCAGTGTTTGTGTGAGTGAACATGTTGTAGGCAAATGAACTGGCAGTCAGGGATGACATCCCTAAGCAAGTGAAGGATTGGCTGAGGAAGATATCTATGGCAGCAGCCTTCCAGGTAGATGCTACAAGGGACTCAATGAGCCTATCTGAAGCAGCGCCTCCAGCATCATCAGCTATGCTGCCTAACAAGATCAGCCTCAAAAGACCTTCTCTCTATCCCACCAGTCAAAACAGCTAGACTGATGAGGACTAGAGAAAGGGCTTTTTTAATTGTGGCCCCCACCCTATGGAACTCCCTTCCAAATGATCTCCGCCAGGCCCCCTCTACAATGAGTTTCTGCTGGGCCGTGAAGACCTGGCTCTTCAGGCAGGCCTTTGGGGTGCGCTAGATTTTAACATCATTGCTTTTAGATTTTAATGTTATTGTATTGATGTGTCATTTTGTGCTATTTTGCTTATTTTGTACGTCGCCCAGAGTGACTGGTTAGCCAGCCAGATGGGCGACTAAGAAATCCAATAAATAAATAAATAATGATGTTCAATGCCAGGGCAATGACTTCTGGCATGGTGGATAGGCGGAATCTATGGCTCAGACACTGGGAAGTGGATCCTGGCTCACATAGCCATTTGGCGAACTTTCCCTTTGGGGGGGCAAGCTATTTGGAGACCCTCTGGAGAAAGTTTTAGTGGAGACAAGGGACAAGCTGAAGGCTCTTCCCATGGCAAAAAAAGACGAGCGCAAACAACAGCAGTCCTTTCGGAGCTCCAGACACTTTCAGCATCAGTATACCTCTGGGTATAAATCTTGATGGGGAAAGTCAGACAGGACCCCCAACACCAACAGGTCCAGACAACAGTCTTCCTCTCCTTTCCCCTCCACTTCGAAGTTCCAGAAAGGGTCAAAGAAGGGGCAAGCTTCCTGATGCCAGGCCAGGAGCCCAGCATGGAGCCATAGGGGGTTGTTTGCTACATTTCGCACAAGCATGGGCAACGACCACATCAGACCACTGTGTTCTTTCCACAGTGTCGTTCAGTTACTCCTTGGAATTTTCCAATCTCGCAAAGGAAAGGTTCATCGCAACCCCAAAGTCCAGGAGACCAGGAAAACATCAGGCTTTTCTCAAGCCACAGATCACCTGCTGGACATATAAGCAGTGGAACCAGTACCTGCTCAAGAGCGAGCTCGGGGTGTATACTCAATTTCCTTCCTGGTTTTGAAGAAAAACAGGAGTGTCCGGGCTATACTCGACCTCAAGTGACTGAATCGGAGGATGTCTTACAAAAACTTCAAAAGGGAGACCTTGAAGTCTATATTTGAGGCCATGGATTGAGAGGACTGGATGGCATCAATAGACCTTTCCAAGGTCTATATATCCCAATTCACAGACAACACAGGAAATATCTTCGCTTCCGTTACACCAATCAGCATTATCAGTACAAGGCACTGCCCTTTGGTCTGACCTCAGTTCCAAGAGTGTTCACCAAGGTACTAGTAGCTCTGGTGGCCCATCTGAGGACCTTGGGGGTGAAGCTTCACCCCTACCTCCACAACATCTTGGTCGGGGCTTCCTCCAGGGGTCAGTGTGCCAGGAATGTACAGACAACATTGAATTGTCTCACTGACTGTTGTTTTGTGGTCAACTACGAGAAGAGTACCCTGGAACCCACTCAGACCATCACTCATTTGAGGTTCAGATAAACTCAGCCCTTTTCAACATGAAGCTCACTTAGGAGCGGGTAGACAAGATTTGGGACTTAATGGCAAAAGTGATTGCTTCAGAGTCAGTAGACCTGATGGATCTAGCCAAGTTGCCGGAAATGCTAGTTTCGTGCCAGGACTTGGTGAACTGGGCCCGGTTTTATTCTCATCCCCTGATGCAGGTGCTATTGCCTTTCCAGCATCAGATAGCAGAGTCACGCAGGTTGAGGATTTTGATCAGTCCAAGTCTGCTTGTGGAATTGGGATAGCGGTTGGTCCCTCAGAGGCTGCTGATGGGGGTAAGCCTAGAATCACCAGTGAGGAAGATTCTGACCATGGATGCCAGTCTCTATGGATGGGGGGCACATCTGGATACTTGTGACACAGGGAGTATGGAAGAACAGCGAAAGGTGACACAGTATCAACTGGTTGGAGCTACGGGCTGTGCATCTGGCACTCCAGGAGTTCACATCACAGGTCTCAGGGGCTCACATTTTGGTGAGAACCAGCAACACCGTTACCAAGGCATACATCAATCATCAAGGAGGAACAAGATCAGCTGCTCTGGCAGAGGAGGCCCGGAGATTGTTGAGTTGGGTGGAAGCTCCCTGAGGGCAAAACATGTGGCAGGAGTCCAGAACATAACTGTGGATTGGCTGAGCAGGACCTCCCTTTCAGATACTGAGTGGCATCATCCTCAGGTCTTCCAACAGATCATCAAGGTATTCGGAGTTCCACAGGTGGATCTTTTTGTGACTTATCAGAATGCTCAACTCCACAGGTTTTTCTCCCATTTCCACCAGTTGGAAGCCCAGGGGCTGAATGCACTGGTGACAGACTGGCCAGCGGGTCTCCTCTACCCCTTTCCTTCCATCCCTCGAATTCTACAGACAGTCAGATACATCAAGCATCTGAAAGCTGAAGTGATTCTGATAGCTCCATGCTGGTCAAGGAGGGCATGGTTTCCAGAGTTACTACATCTCTCAGTACCAGACGCATGGCGCATTCCATTCTGACCAGACCTCTTGAGCCAAGGCCCGGTCTTCCACCCTTGCCCAGAGATCTTCAGACTAACAGTGTGGAGGCTGAGCAGCAATGGTTAGTGAAATTGGGGTTTTCCGGCTCAGTTCTGAATACTCTACTGGCATCATGAAAGGTGTCAACCTATAAAACTTATGGCTCTACCTGGAAGGTATACGTAGACTGGTGCCGAGCCCAGGGGCGAGATCCAGCTTCTAGACAGATTGCGGATGTACTGGGCTTCCTGCAGGCTGGGATGAATAAGGGGCTTAGTACAAATACACTTAAGTGCCAGGCATCAGCTATTGGTAGCATTCTGAGCTGTAGGGGTGATCCCTCTTTGTCATCGCATCCCTTATGTCGGCGGTTCCTTAAGGGGGTTGGGATTACAGAATCCCCAAGTCATCCATTGGTTCCCCACATGGAACTTAAATTGGCAACTATCAGCCCTTATGGCTCTGCCTTTTAACCCCTGGCCACATGTAAGATAAAGCTCTTGACTCTTAAAACAGCCTTTCTGGTGGCTATTACATCAGCTCAAAGGGTATCAGAGTTAGGGCCCCTGTCTTCGGACCCGCAACTTTGCATATTTCATCAGGCCAAGGTGGTCCTGAGGCCAGACCCATCATTTATTCCTAAAATAAATTCACTCTGTCACAGATCTCGGGAGGTGATTCTTCCCTCATTTTGCCCCAATCTGTCCTTCTCTAAGGAACAGAACTGGCACACTCTGGATGTGCTTAGGGCACTCAAGTTTTATCTGGAAAGGACTGCTAGCTTTAGGAAGTCAGAGGTGGTATTCATTTCCTTTGGCAGGGTAATGATGGGCAGGAAAATTTCCCCCTCATCCATCTCATGGTGGTTTAAGGAGGCCATTGTCCAGGCCTATCAGGCTTCAGGCAAACCTCCACCATGAGGGCTCACAGCCCACTCCTTGCGGTGGGCATCTACCTCGGTGGCTGTAAAGGGAGGCTTCTCAGTCATAGAAATCTGTAGGGTGGCCATGTGGACGTCACTGCATACCTTTGTCAAGCATTCCAAAATTGACTCCTGGGTCTTGGTGGATACCGCATTTGGGAGGAGGGTTTTGCAAGGGGTGGTCCAGGTATGACCTTCCCTCAACCGGAATCCCACCCAGGAGGTTATTATTGCTCTGTTATATCCCAAGCTGAGAATGCCCTCCAGGAACCACTGGGGAATAAATGAATTATTCTTCCCAGGGGTTCTTGGCAGGCATTCCCCCACCTCTTCATTCCAGTGCTGAGGGTTTGAGTAATGCCGGTTTCCAGTGACTTCTGCCAGTACTGTACATGAGGGGGAGGTAGTCAGGGACTCCCGGGGATTTCATGGATTACCTTTTTTCTTCTGTCTGTTGCCCTGGAAGTTTCTACATTTTATCTACTAGTTTTTTTTCCTTTCAGAAGTCAGTTTTCTTAGCATGCTAGTCTCCACAAGTTGCAGTGGGTTCTCATGGAGATGACAGGCCAATCAGACCAGGAGTACAGCTCCATCGAGGGACCATTTCGGGTGGTTGAGGGGTCATCCGTGCTCTGCCAGTAGGTCTGGGAGAGAGTGAGATGGCCCCTCCCCCTGGGTGAGATAATCTGAAGATTGGACCCTGCCTATCACGTGCCAGCGGGAGGTGCCTCCCAAGCTGCAGAATGCCCTCCAGGAACCCCTGGGAAGAGAAATTCACAATAAGAGTTTCCATTTATTCTCTGCCATATGTGAGGCAGCAACCATCATTTACTTCATATGTCTTGTAAAATCTTTTTGTGCAGGCTTTCTCTGACCCATAAGATTAGGCCCTATGTGTTTGAATCCCTGAATTCCTGTGTTATTTGATTTATATGCCTCCATGCTGCTGCTCTATTAGTATTAGATTGTCTTGTTATTTTAATGATATTGTTTGTATACCACGTAAAGATTATTAAAATCTTAAGCTGTTTATAAATAGTTATAAATTAATAAATTTATTAAATAATTAGCAACAGCAACCAATAGCAATGATAGTGAGGTAGAGGGACCCAATGAGGGTGTCTTACCCAAGGGCTTCCCAACACCTTGGTTTTAGGGAGCTTTGAAAATCCCAGATTGATGAAACAGAGTCCCCCTTTTCCTTAAGTTCCTCCCCTTACACACACACACACACACACACGTCTTACCTTGGAAGACGTGACACTTGGCAAGAAATGACACTCCAAGCATTTTTTTCCAGCTAAGGAGAGACTCAAGAAGACCTGTCATGTATGGAAGTAAGCTTTCTCTTCTGTCTGTTACCCTTCCCTCTTTCCCCAGCTTAAGGCTTTTTGCTTGGGGAAGATGGACGGTGGCGGAACTTGCAGGAAGACATGAATAGTAGCAAGGGTGGAGTGCAAGCCATGGTTTGAGTTGAGTCCATCTTGAACTAGTCTGGGCTTGACCCAAAATGGGGCCAGCCCTTTTGAGCACACTAAATTCTTATTCCAAGTTCCCAGCACCATTTCTGCTTGAAACAAATGAAGTCGTGATACCAAGCAAGTATGCTTTATCTAGATCTATGAATTGGATTTACACTTACGCAGCCAATACAAAGACTGAAATAAAAGGTGTGCAATCCATGCAATTATGGTTGTGATGTCTTTAAAAATTATTGTATGGATTATTTTATGGATTATATTGTTTAGATTTCCCACTGCATACTCTAATTGTAGCATTAGCTCTGATGTTTCAGTGCATCTAAGACTGTGTTCAGACAACATTTTTCTACTATGTATGAGAAAAGAGCAACCTCAAACCGCCATCCCACTTTCTTCTTCCTCCTTTGATAGAAAACAGTGTGTGTGAACCTGTGAAATAAGTGGTTCATCTGTTTTCCTTTTTCAGCATAGGAAGATCTTATGTACCCATCACACATTAATTTATACCAAAAGAGAAAGGACTGGTCTATATAGGCCTAAGGTGCTCAACTCTCATAATCAGACTGAAACATGTTAGTCTGAGCAGGGACTTTAAGAAGACTTGTATGGAGTAAATATGTTTTATAATGAAGGTTATTCCACAGTTGGCTACACTGTCATAGGTGGAAGTAGAAGAAAAAATGTTTTCCTGTTTTTCAAAGAACAGCAGTATTTCTACTCTGACATCACTATGTACTTTAATGCTACATGAGTATCTTGAATGTATCAAGGTCATAGGTTGTGAATGTGTCAGGAAGAGCAGATCACAACACATATACACCAGAGACATGATGGCATTAATTCACTAAGCTTTTCCTGGGAAAATAAATTGATAGAGCAACAATGTGTCAGCCACCTGCTATATTTTTATTTTCCAGTGTGCTGTTTGTTTAATGTTCCTCAGAACAGTAATAAAGATCTTCTTGGCTTGCAAGTAAAATATTGTTCATGTTATTACCTCTCTTTGGATTGGATATGAATATTAATTTATCCTTGGAAAATATGAACCTGTACTTTTCCTTTTCTCACAACTTGTAGAGATAATTGTGTTACACGCCAAACTAATGTTTGGTGGGGTTCTTTGCTCATCTGGTCTCCTAATCAGGTCCTGCAAATCCCCATCTTATTGAGAAACTCACAACTTTTTGAAAAGTTTAGTGCAACTCCATGAAGATGCATAGGGTGTATACCCCAACCCTGAAGTGAAAGCAAAAGTTGATTGGTATATGGTGGCTTTGCATGCTAATTGAATGTCTCATAGGTATGAAGCTGCTGGATAAGAGTGAAGCTGGTAAGAAGTATGCCCATGCTCCAAGTGTACTTTGAGCTGTCATATGCAGCACCTTTGCAGCACATCTTTCAAACCAGCTTGTTCATAGGCACCAGTGTTTTAAATTTAGAATGCTAATACATCCATTGGGACTAAAACTGGTACATTTATTCACAAGCATCTCTTTATATGGTAGTGAACTCCATCTTCTTTAGTACAACAAATAAAAAGTAGAGTTCAAATAAAAGAAACTAAAATGTTTCGCAAGAAGAAAAATAAAGTAATATCTTCATGCTTAATTATATTCCCAAAGATTTATGTAGAAGTTGAATGATGCTTCAGTTACTGAAGGCAATTGCCAAATGTTCTGCCGATCAGAATTCCAGGCACAAGACAATGTTATTTGCAAACTTTATGGTGACTTTGAACTGCATGGGGAAGATAGCATGAATTCAGACAGTTAAAATGTTCAATAATGATTTTCTGCTGTGTTGTTTCTGTAATATCATTTCAACAGATTGTTTGGCGTCACTTCAGTCATTCAGACCAACTGTTCAAGCACTTGGAAAATTATAACTAACCCAACTTTGAAATGGTATCACCATACCAGCCCCATCTTGCTGCTGGCATTGTACTACACCCTAGCAACTCTTGTTCGACTTTGGCTCCATGAACCTATTGTACAGGTGCAACAGCTCTCTTCTTTCTGTTTACTGATGTGAAAAGCTTCAATACAAGAATGTAGACAGGTTGCTGCAATATTTGCACATAACAATTGAACAAGTGTGCATTGTGAATTACTAAAAATACACCACTTGCTATATATGTAATTCAGGATAGAGCTACTAGAAAAGCTTATGGTTCTTAAGCCATAATTACCTTATAATATAAATGCAAGGATAGACACTTGTCTAAGAATCAGTAAGCTGGAATGGGTCCTTTGTACAGTGAAGGTGCAATTGAGAAGGTCTGGCTCAGATGCTCACTAACCCAGTAATAGTAAAAATGTGGTGCAGCATGGCATGGTTTTTATGAGCGCATCCCCTATTTGTTATGCATAGTGGTGATGTGTGGTTTCTTTGCCCATTCCTATAGTTTTGGCATGGCCACAGAAACATGAATTGTGGGATTTGATTACCAATTCATAATTTATCTAGTAATCCACCAGCTTTCACAGGATGTCTGTGTGGGGGGGTGTAGTGGTGACATATTAACCAAACATAGTCTTAATAGTTGTGTGAGTGAACATACAAGCTGGCATTGCTGGCATATTTTATGTTTATGTCTATGCTGACCATCAAGGCCATTCAACCCTGCTTCTTTGCTCAAATACACTCCAATATATGTCAACATGTACAAGAGAGAACAAAATGATGAATTATGTTTTATGGGATTTGGCCCAGTGATTGGTTCAAATAACTTGGTTGGGTGAATGGAATTGGATGAATATGAAAAGTGAATATGGATATTGATTTTATATTGTACATAGCATACACTGCTTAGAGATTTGTAAAATATTAAGCTTTTAAATAAAATAAACTAACAGTTTAGAAACTTACATGGTCCCAGTTGCTTCTGAAGATAGGTGCATGTGCTCATACATCTAGACTGGAAGTATACCTGTGAAACTCCTGCCTGCTTCACAGGTCTCCTGTCAGAGCTAATTGCATGTACTTCTCTTCATTACACTTTTGTAAATAGATGTAGCTTTCATTTTAAAGATATGGGGTGAACTCCAACTGTGTCTCCACCAGCAAAACAGACACCTTTGGCAGAACGGATTTTCCCTCCCTCTGGAGTAAATGGGAGGGGGGGCTGCAAGGGCAAAGAGAGGAAGAAGAACTCTCATGTTGCCCATGTATAATGTCTGGCAAGATGAGGTTACCATTACCTGTTGATGTTTGCAGTGCTGCTTAAACTTGGCTAAGAAAATGTTGAGATTGATTAGTCTTAGCACTTGTCTGAAAAGTTGCTATAGTCTTGACCAAATTGAATAAGCATAATAAATATAAACTAAACACTGTCTAGAGTTTTGAGACAAGCTAATGGTTAATGGCCTGTGTATCCTATTTACCTTGAAAATTTTATTCCAATTTTTAAAGAGAAAAATAGCAGCTATATAACTGTAGTTATTCTGGAGTTAACGTAGCCCTGTTTGTTCTTTAGCATTCGCCTGATGATGATGATGATAAATCTGGTAATAGGGAAGAAGAATCAGACTGCGGTCAAGCCCAAATGACTGCTGAAAGAAGGCGCAGTTTGTGGTATACAAGCCGCTACACAACTGATGAAAGAAAAGTAAGGTCAAATATAATGTAGTAGGATTATAATTAACTAACTAATGATCAGGAGTACTGTGTTCTATGTTCCTGACTATGTATGATATAATATAGTTTGGCTGTACAAAATTTAAGCAAAACAAAAGAGCAAATGTTGCTACAAGTTCTTTAAAAATATAAACACAAGTATTCCAGTAGAAATGTACCACTAGGTATTTCTCGATTATAGCTAGTCTCTTCAAGTTAGGTTTTCAAACTTTATGCAATAAAAGCTGTATAAAGGAGTTCCTTTAGGTAGGCTTGTGTGTAGTGGGAATTTTGACTTCTTTTAACAGTAATCCCCTATGCAGCATTGCAGGCTTCTGAAGCTCCCCTGAATTTCTCAAAAGTAGTTACTGTCATAATGGTGTTTCTTCTTGTTAGAGCCTTCAGATGAAAATGTTGTTCTAGCATGGAATATAGATGTAATAAATAGATAAGTAGCAACAGCAGCAACAGCAGTAGTAGTATATAAGGGGTGTGTGTGCGTGTGCATGCAGTAATTAACATGTTACTCAAATCAAATGGTCAGTTTGAGACCAAAACCAAACACTCTTAAGAATATTTTATGCTTCAGCTATACTTCTCAACTAATACGTTATTCTTGCCTTGCTTTTGCAGCTTCTGTCAATGACTCAGGATGAACACAAGCCATCTGATGTTAGTACCCTGTCTCGTTTTTGCAGTTAATGTGCACTCTGAATTTTGATTATATTGTTGAGAGATAAGTCTTTGTCACACATTTCATGCAAAAAGTGGCAACACATGAACAAAGAGACTGTGAAGCCATGTTTCACTCTAACCCTAAGATCATACTCCTCCCAGCCCTCATGTGTTGAGGGACGAGTTATGAAGTGGGGAGCCTTTTCTATCCTCGCAGCCCCCCTGCATAGTTTAGAACCCTAATATTCTGTTGACATCTTTTCATCATCTACTGAAAAAATATCTGTTCCATTTGGCTTATAAGGGTTAAGAAGATGATTGCACTGTTGTTTGTTTTGTGACTATGTATTTGTATGGCTGTTCATTTTTCCTATGATATTCTGGGTTTTTGGTTTTATTACTGATGTTTTATTTTGTATTCTACTGCCAATTGTTCACTACCCAGAAATGTTTTGTTGAAGGGCAGTCTACAAATTCTGGGTTGTATCCAGTGCTGTGCCAATGGGTTTCCACTGGCACAAAAGGACTTTCATTTCCTCTCCTCCCCCCATTCATCTCAGGTCCCCCAACCCTCCAGAGCTGACACATGGGTGGCTGGAGGGGACAAGAAGCTCCATTGTGTGCCTGGGAGTCTGTTACACCAGCAGAGCTGCAGCGTTGAATATGACCCATAATTAATAATAATAACAGCAGCAGCAACAACATCTGGTTCAACAGAAGATCCCAGTCTTCCAAGCTATCTAACAACTTAGAAGCAAAAGTAGGTGCCGGACTTCCTTGCAGGCCTCTTCAAGATGTTTTGAAATGGAGGGTGCCCACAACCACTCTTTCCATTCTTTACAGATGTCATTTTGCCCTCTAAATAAGTCATCTAACAACACAGAGGCCTCATTTGCATATAATGCCAAGCCAGATTATGGCTCTGTAAGCATACAGGTAACCAGAAGAAAAATTGCAGTCATTTCACTCCTCCCTGGGTCCGGATGTTGCACAACCTGGAGCTAAGTCATGGTTTGGCTTATCATAATGTGCAAACCCAGGCTCATGGTTTGTCTCTCCCAAACAAGAAGTGGTGAACCAAGAACAAGCCTTGGTTACAGCTCATGTTTTGTTGGGAGTGATACAAATCACAAGCCTGGGTTCTCATATAATGCCAAGCTGCACCATGACTTAGCAGCAGCAGGATCAGTGGAGGAGCAAAGGAGCCACAATTTTCCTTCTATGTTCTCATATATCTGCTCATTCTTGCTATGCCATAATGTGGCTGAGCATTATGTGCGAAGTAGGTCATAAGCCCACTTCATAGTTTGGACTTTACACATATAGTTAAAGTACAGTTTGCAGCATGTCCTGCCCCTGCTTGTCCATACATTGAAATTTGCATCTGCCAGTGTGATCTCCAAAGATTACAACTGCTTGGAGCTCTTTCTGCATCCATATGTTTGTAAGTGTTACATGTTGCAGCCATTACAAAACAATGTTACATGTTGCAGCATTACAAAACAAGGGAGTGAAAACCAATGCCCCCTGTCAGCCACACATTTATTGTACCTATGGAGAAAAAGCCAAACATGTGAAGAGAGCTTGTATCTTCCAGGATTCTGGATCACATGCAGCAGTCTCATCCATATTATCTGTGTACTAACAATAGTCCTGTATTATAAAACCTGGCCATCCTAATATACAAATAAAAGCATTTATCCTGTTACCTTTCAGAAGCAGAAATAGCTCTTCATAACCCAAAATACTTTATTAACTTTCTTAATTTATCCTGTTGTGTTCTATTAAAACAATTTTATCTTTATCATAAAATTTTGTCACCCCGGAATACATCAAAGGAAATGTGTGCCATACAGAAAATACTAGTTTTTGCCTGTATTCTCATACGGTCATATTTAGAAAGAAACTCAGAAAAAAGTGCCGTTGACACTTTGAGCAAATAAGTCTTTTTTGCTGTTGTTCAGAAACAGTTACATGGAAATAGATTCCATTGGTTTCAATTGAATTTTCTTCCATATAAATGTGGTTGGGATAGTAGTGTTAGACCAATTTGAACATTACATTTTGTCATGCAATGCATTTGGGATAATTGTTTGGAGTTTTCAATTAAACAGGTTATGTTTAATGCGTATGACAACTGTGGATAGATTACTATGCATCATTTATATTTTTGACAAGAAAAGTAATGTGTCTAGCGTAGTTTCTGTTTTAAAAGGATTCCCTTTCTCTAATCTTCATTCAACAGGTCCTCCTGGTGACAGTGAATGGTACACCTGTTGATTATCAGAGCATGCACGCTTTGTGTCCCATAGAAAATGGGCCTGCAAGGATAGATCTATATTCAAGACCACACTACAAATGGGACCCATCAGCTGATGACTTAGGTACTAGTGAAAATCGCTTGGGAATAAATCCTTGCCTTACATTTTATGTGTGCATCCATTGATTTATGACTCATTGATGATCTCAGCATTAATTCCGTAATCTAATGCCATATCTAAATGCAAACAATCCCTTAATTCAGCAATTAATCCTCTACTGGGAATGAGTGTCTACCAGCAGGTATATTCCAGTTTAATTAAAGTGCTCTTGTATTTCATGTGAAGTCCAACCCCATCTCATTTTCAGGATGAGAACACAATGCTAATCAATTATGTTAATTGGGTCAAGAATATTCTTTTTTTTTTCATTTCCTGAAAACTGCCGAGCTCACTCCTTTTAACAAAGGCAAGAATGCTTTGCAAACAGGACAGAAACACCCCAATGGCTGGACTTTCTCCCTGTGGCATGATGGTTAATTAACTAAACTCAGGATGTCCCAAGAACTCTCCACCTGTGTCTTTGGCTATGAATCATTGCTCACGTAAAAGCCCAGACACTTTGTGACAAAGCCCTTTTCACATTAAGGGTGAGGCAGTAAGACAAGTTTTTCCTATAAAAAGTTTTTCTTATATAATGGGAGCATCAGGCATCCCCACTTTCTTCAACCCTCTGTAAAGGAGGATGTTCCATGCTATTCCAGTTCAGTCTTTCCCAACCAGACTGTTTCATTATTCTCTGCAGTTCAGCCTTCTGCATAGGAGCCTGCTCTACAAGTTCAACTTTCTGGGACATTTCCAAGTAGTTGATACACAACACTCTTTTTCATGACATGCCACCCCCATCGGGAGAGGGATTCTTTCTTTCCTCTGTTAAGGCTTCTCTTCACCCCTCTATCCTCCCAGTGTTTCTTGGCTCCATGTTTGTTGTTTTGTTATGGGACTAGTCAGGAACCCTCTGCAAAGAGACCCCAACTAGTAACTTTATAAAGGAAAAGATTTTTCTGTTTTTGAACCAACTTAATAGCGTTCAGAGAACCCAAGAGGGGATGGGACTTTGGCTCAAGGGCCAACTGCCTCAGTCATATCAGGGAGAGGGATTCCCTTTGCCCTTTCCTCACAGAGTTCCCACCTGGCACAGCAAGGACTCTGGAAACTCCAGTTAGTATTACCATGCTATTATTTCTTCACTGGTGCAGGTACTACATCTCAATTTCCCTTTTTTCTCTATCTCCTGTATTTTCCTTACCTTGCGCTAATCTGTCTCTCACAAAACAGGGTAGCTACTTCTTTACATGTAGCATTTCTCCCTTCTTGGTGCTTTCTTTCTTTCTTCAGCAAAGCCAGGTTGTTACAACTTTCACTCATAATTCCTTATTAGCCTTCTCTTTCTCGGCAACTGTAATAAAGTATATGATCCAGGCAACGTGTAGGTGGTCTTTCTTGTGTATGTGTGTCTTTCCTGGGTATGTTCTTTTCTGTATGTCACTGTAGTGGCATTTTCAAGCCGCAAAGCTCCCTTTGTTGATTCTGAATCTATTTGTATTGGCACGTTACCACTTTTAAACCTTTATTCATTTACAAATAAATATTACAATTGCGGCAACAGTGTGGTTATTGCTGGCTCTACGTAGCATGCACAGCAAAATCAGTCTGTGATAAATTTCCCAAATGAACCAAAAGGTATAAGTGCCAATATAGTTCTGTCTATGTGCACACAATAATCTCAAATATCCCAAATGTCTCAAAGATTCTCATCCTTAATTAAAGTGCCCTTGCTGTGTTTTCTGAGAAGCAAACATATGTAAGAAATGCAAAAGTGGCACCCTAGAAGAACTGGTAATACCATCCATCCATCCATCCATCCATTGTCCTATCTTTCTAAAATTCTGGAGCAGCTTCTTTGTTAACTTAATACAAATATATATGCACATCTTCAGGTCAAACTTCATAAAGCCAACCAAAAAAACACTAAAGTCAGCCCCAACTCATTTAAAAATGGAATGTAAAACTAATGCCCAGATGCCTAACAACCAGATGCCTGCCAAAGCAGATAAAGTTTACATCTTTTTCTCCATTCAGACAATGAGGTCCAATAAAGTATGTCCCCTGGCAGCTTGCTTCATAGCTTTGCAACTAAATCTGTACATGTCTGCTCCTTACCATAGCTATTCTACGTAGCTAGGCTATTCTGGGCTCCTGCTGGGAGGAAGGGCAGGATATAAATCAAATAATAAATAAATATTCTAACTTACCTCATTGAGAGGATCTTAAGCAGGGCTTAGCCTACTGACCTTTTGTGTTCTCTTCTGATGCTTCTTTGCTTCAGAAAGTTTGTTGTGAAAGTTTGAAAGCTTTTATCAGAAACTGCAAATGTTTGACATCTGGGCCACAGTGTCGAGCCCCAGCTCCCTCAGAGGAATCAAGGAGGGGGGCTGAATGAGATGCAAATCCCTCAGCTAGAGCAAGGAGAAGAATTGGGGAGTAGACACTTTCAAGGACTGTGGGGGAGGGGGTATGGTCGACTCTGCCAGTTCCCACGGCCAGTTCTCCCACTGAGGAAGACTTCGCGCCACCTCCAGACGCCTCAACAGAGCTGTTGGAGGATGTCCTGGCACATGCGCCAACTTCAATCCCCCTGAGCTCCCCTCTTGAAACTTCAAACGTGTCCCCGCCTCCTGAAGCCGAGCTGGCACCTATCAAGCCTGTATTGTCAGATGAGCTGGCGGAGATGCGCCCCCTTTCGCCCAGTGCAAGACATCGCGAGAAGCGCCTCAGCCAGAGGGAGAGTCTTCGAAGGAGCCAGAGATTACGGCCGAAGACCTTTCTTACTTAAGGCATCTCCCCCCTGTTCTGGGTGCTGAGTCAACTTTCTTCACATGCTGCAGAGTATGCTTTGGTAGCTTAGTTAGGAATAGTAGTGAGTTAGCTTAGCAAGGTCTATGAAGTGCGCTGCCTTTGATGTCTCAATTACTCTAATAAAATAAGAATTAATTTCATCCTCGTCTCCGTCTCATGACTCGCACTCTGGGCAGGACACACAGTGACCTCATAGTAAATTTGAACTCTGTTCAACCAAAGAATAGCAAGTCATGGACACATTTGCATTACTGCCCTACCAAAGCCAGCATAGCTGTATGTTGTCATAGCAGTCATTTACTAACAGCATTTTCATTAGTAATTCTTTCAAATTTTGCAGTTATTGCCCATTTGTAGTCCGTTGAACTCACCATATGATTAAAATGCATATATATACTGCAGTACGCAGGGTAGTGATATGTCTACTCCCCAGCAGCTCAGGTCATCATTTGTACCTGTGTAGACTGAAGAAGTTATATCTGTTTTTTATCCAATAGATAGCCACAGTAGCATAAGGTGAAGTGAGATGCAAATACATTATACCACAAATGTTAATATAGATCTGGAAAAAAAAATAGTACATAAATGTATGTAATTTAGCTACCCAGAGAAGCATCTGAATGGTATATACTATAGTATCCACTTCTACTATTATGAAAAAAGGATTTGGAGCCTCATGGTTATATTATTCATTGGATCCAAATGTTTTCTTCAATGAACACGAGAAGCTTCAGTTCACAGAAGTACAACATGAATAGAAATCTTTCATGAACAGGATGAGACCATTCACGTAAGGGAACCTTTGGATCCAACTCCATTTGTATAGGATTTTGAAACTTATACAATTCTTTTTGTCATCTTAGAAAGGAAAGAGGAGGAGGAGGAGGAGGAGGAGGAGGAGGAAGAAGAAGAAAATATTGAGGAAGAAGTAAATTCCAAAGTTCATGCAATGGTCACAGTTTTCCATTTTATCATGAAGCAAAGTTATGTTTGTGCTTTGATTGCCATGATGGTAAGTTGTATAATGTTATAGCTTTGGTTATATAACAAATAGTCTGTTTACTAATGTCCATTTTGGTAATATTGTTGTCAAACAGTTTCATTATAATGTGTCTTTGAAATTTGTAATTTCTGACTTGGCATCACAAATAAGCATGATATATTTACCTCACGTTATGCTCTGATTCCTCATCCATTTGTGTACTGTCCCTTGGAATCTTTGTAGCAAAAATAAAGATATGCTATATTGTCTAAATCTCATGTCCAATATTTAGAAAATATACCATATCATTATCTGCTGTAATGTGGAAATATTATTATTATTACAGCTTCTGTTTGGTCCTGAGGTAGTAAAGAGCAGGGGTTTAATTTTTGTTAAATAGTAAAGTTTTTGTTAAAACTTAAATAGTAGTTCTAAAAATCCAAAGAAATGTTTAACAATTCAGTTTGACTTCATGCTAAACTGTGTGTGTACTAACCAAGGAACATGATTTAAAGCAAACTTTGATTAATTTAAAAAGCCTGCTTTATAACTCATGGTTTGAAGTTGGCTTATTTTGAAACTGACCTGAGTTTGTGTTAAACCATGATCTCTAGTTTGTATGACACAACAAAATGTGATTATGTTGCATGCTGGATAGGCCTTTGGTCTGATTCAGCAGGGCTTTTATTATAAAAAAATATGCAGAAATCCTCCTTACCATGTGATAGAAGGAGAGCGGGGAGCTCATGAGCCTGAGGCTTTTCTTGAACTCCTTACTACTTGAACATGTCGCACTAAATCACAGTTAAGTTCATGGCTGGAGCACCTGTACCCCTCCAGATTTTGCTGGGCTATCACTCCCATCATCCCTAACCATTGGTCATGCTGACTGAGGCTGATAGGAACTGAAGTCCAACAATATCTGGAGGGCTAAAGGTTCCCCACCTTGGTTTAGTATTAGGCTTGAACATAGGCCTATATGTTTGAACACCTTTTTTAATGCATAGGAAAGATAGGCAATATTATTTTCTGCCCATTTTTGCACTTCTTAAAAAATAGTCATATCTAACTTTTTACCGAAACATTTTTTTTAACCAGTAAGATAGTCTCTTTCTTGTGAATGTACAGGATTAAGGGCTCTTACATTCTCCCATTTGTCCGTAGGCTATTCAGATTCCTTATATGTCAGACTTTGTGCTCACCGAAGAGTGCAGATTTACCAACAGCAGTTGTCTGAATAAGCAGGCTAATGGTTGGAGATCCCATCCAAGAATTGTTGAGGCTTGGGAGATGTCAGGGAAATAAATGGGAGTTCAGCAGCAGAGTATCTTTATTGCATTTATTTCTTAAACAGCTTAATACATCTTAAACATCTTAACACTTAAGTTTTACATGAATGTATATAGTTGGCCTTAGCCAATGAGTCAGAATCAAACAAGTTACATTGCAGTATATCTTAAGGCTATTTTCCATTTCTTAGCCCGATATTAAATGACGATTCATCTCACCAAAGTGGGAGTCAAACCTCAGCAGCAGCTGCAGCATCTTCAGCCAGATTAATGAGCACTGGTAGCTTGCTGTGAAAACTGCTCTCCTTTTATAGGTTTTATTATCTTGCTTATCAGGGTCATCTGCCCAACTATCTTCTTGGGGAGACAGCATCTGTGTGAGACAGCAAGGAGAACTAGCCCTAACTAACTAGTTTAGCTATGCAGCTGTGAAAGACTCCACTTCCTTAGCCTCCATATAAGGCAGTTCCTCCTGGCGCAGCTCCCAGACAGTCCTGAGTCTTATCTCGCTTTGTTTACCTAAAAGAGGGCAAGCTGGCAGACTGCCCAGAACTTGACTCTTAGGCTGAGGAACTGAGGGAGGAGAAAAGCCCAAATGTTCTAATGAATATGTTATTCATAATAGTATTGCTACATTGCTACATAATGCATAATAGTATTGATCCTTACCTATGAGAGCTCATGGGGATAATACCATGAATTATAATGGGGCAGCCCATGACATTGCCAAAGGTCTCTGGTGTTTTTGTAATTTCCTTTTAATGTATTTAGATCTGTGTCTATGTTTTAATATAACCTCAGGATGTCATATTACAACATGATTGCAGTTGAAATTCAAACTGTTTTTAGTGTTTTTAAATGAATATATGAGTGAAAATGCATCCAAATGCAAACTAAGATGCATCCAAACTCAGAGGAAGGCAGTGGTAAACCACCTCTGAATACCTCTTACCATGAAAACCCTATGAACAGAGTATTCAAAATGCAACACAAGATAGTGCTGGAAGATGAGACCCCCAGGTTGGATGGCACTCAACGAGCTACTGGGGAAGAACAAACAACAAGTACAAGTAGCGCTGTGACTAATGACGCAGCTGGGTCAAAGCCGAAGGGAAGCCCAGAGGCTGATGTGCACAGATGCGGAAGGAGAGTCTGGAGTTGTACAACACACACAATAGGAACATGGAATGTGAGAAGCATGAACCAGGGAAAGTTAGAAATTGTCAAGCAAGAAATGGAACGTATCAACATTACAATACTTGGCATGAGTGAATGAAAATGGATGGGAATGGGACATTTTCAGTCATGCAACTACAAAATATTTTATGCAGGAAATGAGAAATTAAGAAGAAATGGGGTTGCTTTAATGGTGAGGTAGCAATAGCAATTAGGAGCTATAACGCAAGGTCTGAGCGAGTGATATCAATGAGATTAAACAGGAAACCTATTAACATAACCATCATCCAAGTCTATGCTCCAACGGCAAATGCAGAAGAGGAATTGGAGAGATTTTACACAGACGTACGGGAAGAATTGATCACACACCAAAACAAGATGTGCTGATAATCATGGAGGACTGGAATGCAAGAGTAGGGAACAGAGAAGAACTAGGAATTGTGGGGAAAGGGGGCTTAGGAGATAGAAATGAAGCAGGAGAAAGACTTACTGAATTCTGTGAAGCCAATAATTTGTTTCTTGCAAATACATTTTTTGAACAACCAAAAAGATGACTGTACATGTGGACATCACCAAATGGTCAATATAGGAATCAAATTGATTATATATTTGGTAGCAGAAGATGGAGAAGTTCCATACTTTCCACAAAAACAGGACTGCAGACTGCGGTACAGATCATGAACTGATGATATTGAAAATCAGAGTAAAGCTAAAGAACAACAAAGCAATCATAATGCCAAAATACAATTTAAATAACATCCCAGAAGAATATAAAGATCAAATAAGGAACAGTTTTGAAGCTTTAAACTTAGGCTGCTTTCACACATGGGGCTAATAGCGCTAGTTTAACAGATTAAAAAGGTAGCGCTTCGTTCCGGATTTCAAAAATCCCTTTCACACTGCAGTACCTGTTATATCGGCATTTTGCGCAACAGTCTTTCACACACAGAGCACAGAGCAGAGTTTTTTTCTCCCCCCCCTCCATTTGGCCTCACGCGACACCGGATGAGCAGGTCTTCACCTACCTTTGGTTTGAGGCTTGTTCTTTCGGTGCGTGGAGGGGTTGAAAGAGGCGCGATCGCGATCAGCTGAGAGGTGCGGCAGCACAGTAGCAGAGACTCTGGTTGAGCACAAGCAGCAGCAGCACGGGCTGCTCTCTCAGGAGCAGCTGGGATCGCCTGGGAGGTGCGGTGGTGGCAGCGCAGCAGCGTGCGAAGGCTGCATGCTAGGAGGGCTGTTGGTAAGGGCGGGAACTCACTGCATGCTGGGATGGCTGTTATGTGAGCAGCGGCAGCTAGCACAAAACTCCTGCAATCTTCCGGGTTCCCAGCCTGCTATCGGAATTTTTCTGGTATCATTTATTGCGGAAATTAGCGCTAAATTTCCACTACATTCCACCAGAATTCCGGAGCTAACCCTTATGTCATGTGAAAGCTCAAATTTTATGAGCAAATTAACAGGAAATAAATAATCAGAATAATGGAATAAAGTGCAGTGTGAAAGCACCCTTAGTTGACAGAGAACCAAAAGAACTATGGAGTGAAGTTAGAGACATTATCAGGGAAGAATGCAAAAAGACAATCCTTCTAGTTAAAAACAGAGAAACCCCAATGGATGACTGAAGAAACTCTTAAAATGGTTAAAGAGAGAAGGAAAGCAAAAGCAAAAGGAGACAGAAACATGGTTAGAACCCTAAATGCAACAATACAGAGACTAGTACGTAGGGACAAAGAGAACTATTACAATAGTTATTGTATAGAAATAGAAGAGGACAACAAAAAGGGAAGAACAAGAGCCCTGTTCCAAAAGATTAGAGAAATGAAAGAGAAATTTAAACCAAGAGTAGGGATGTTGAATAACCAACAGGGGAACACACTGACAGACTGAGACGAAATAAAAGGAAGATGGAAGCAGTACACTAAAGAACTCTGTAAATGAGATGGCAGGATGATAGATTTATTCATGGAGGAACCGTATGATGAAGAACCAGAAATTTTAGAATGTGAGGTGAAAGCTGCTCTTAAAATACTTGGAAGAAACAAATCACCCGGAACAGATGGCATACCAATAGAGTAGCTACAAGCTATTGAGACTGCATCGGTCCAAATTTTGACAAAAGTTTATCAAGAAATATGGAAAACTAAACAATGGCCCACAGACTGGAAGTGTTCAATATACATCCCAATTCCAAATAAAGTGGATCCCAGGAATGCAGTAATTATCAAACTATCACCTTAATATCCCATGCAAGTAAAGTAATGCTCAAGATTCTACAACAAAGGCTCTTACTATATATGGAGCAAGAAATGCCAGATGTCCAAGCTGGATTTAGAAAGGGAAGAGGCACCAGAGATCATATCCCAAGCATATGTTGGATAATAATGGAACGGACCAAGGAATTTCAGAAGGAAATCACCCTGTGCTTTTTAGATTACAGCAAAGCCTTTGACTGTGTAGATCATGAAAAACTATTGAATGCTCTAAAAGAAATGGAGGTGCCACAGCATCTGATTTTCCTGATGTGCAACCTATACTCTGGACAAGAGGCTACTGTAAGGACAGAATATAGAGAAACCGATTGGTTCCCCTTCGGAAAGGGTGTGAGACAGGGGTGTATTTTATCACCCTATTTGTTTAATCTATATGCAGAACATATCATACAGAAAGGGGTTTGGCCAAGATGAAGGAGGTGTGAAAATTGGAGGGGGAAATATCAATAATTTAAGATATGCAGACGATACCATACTCTTAGCAGAAACCAGTAATGATTTCAAACAGATACTGATAAAAGTTAAAGAGAAAAGCACAAAAGCAGGACTACAGCTGAACGTCAAAAAGAGTAAAGTAATGACCACAGAAGATTTATGTAACTTTAAAGTCGACAATGAGGATATTGAACTTGTCAAGGATTATCAATACCTCGGCACAGACATAACCAAAATGGAGACAATAGTCAAGAAATCAGAATAAAGCCAGGACTGGGAAGGGCAGATATGAGAGAACTAGAAAAGGTCCTCAAATGCAATGATGTATCACTGAACACTATAGTCAGAATCATTCAGACCATGGTATTCCTGATCTCTATGTATGGATGTGAAAGTTGGACAGTGAAAAAAGCAGATAAGAGAAAAATGAACTCATTTGAAATGTGTTATTGGAGGAGAGCTTTGCACATACCATGGACTGCGAAAAAGACAAATAATTGGGTGTTAGAAAAAATTAAATCGCTAGAAGCTAAAATGATGAAACTGAGGTTATCATACTTTGGACACATAATGAGAAGACATGATTCACTAGAAAAGACCATAATGCTGGGAAAAACAGAAGGGAGTAGAAAAAGAGGAAGGCAAATAATAGATGGATTGATTCCATAAAGGAAGCCACACCCTAAACTTACAAGATCTGAACAGGGTGGTTCATGACAGATGCTCTTGGAGGTCACTGATTCATAGGGTCGCCATAAGCCATAATCCACTTGAAGGCATATAACAACAAGAAGTGAAAATAACATACAAAAATGTATTATATGACAAGAAATCAATTGAAAAATGTGTACATTCATCAAAACAGCCTACAAAAATGTGTTTATTAGGAGAAATTCACAGTAAAATGCTGGATAGTTTTCATAAGGATTTTTTTAAGCAGTAAAATGTGGAGAACTGAATTTAAGATTGGAAAAATGAGAAACTGATAGATGTTTCCATCCCTAGCATGAAGGGCAGCTAATCAGTAATGTTAACAACAACAAATTTAGCTGATGCATAATTTTATATACCAAAATAACCCTTTTCAAATGGTGTTCTCTTTTTTAAAACATATATTGCATAAGTGATACTATTACTCTTCAGTTCTACTCAGTTTACAGATCCCACTTATTCATTGGCAAGGCCTGTTTATGATCTCGCTTTTCTTGACGTTTATCTGTGGATCATTTCATCAGACTTGTCTTAGGTCCAGATAGGATGTAACATGGAGTTCAATAGGCATGGGTGACTCATGGTCATTACTTCTCAAAATTCTCAAGTAGAAAGAAACTGTGTTTGACAATTCAGTGTTTAAAATGGGTTAAAAATTTGTTATTAGCTATTTAGATCTTAGTCTACACTGATATGAACACTAATGTACTTTACTAATCATTGCTGAATTTTCCAATAACTGAAGTAATATTTCTTCTGTTGAGATATAAAAACATAATATAAATGAGAAAAGGGCCCCAGCGTTAACTGTAATCCCCTAGAAAAGCTTTTCAATAAGTTTATGATGTCACTATTATAATTAGTAATTTCCCATTTGTCATTAACTGTAATGGGAGTAGGAAATCATATGATTTCATGTTTTTTTATTTTAATGGAGACATTACTTCTCTTTCTTTTTCTTTTTTCCAAGGCCTGGAGTATTACTTACCATAGCTGGTTAACATTTGTGATGCTGATATGGTCCTGCATACTTTGGATGCTACGCAACCGAAGGAAATATGCTATGATCAGTTCACCTTTTATGGTGGTTTATGGAAACTTGTTGTTAACATTACAATATATATGGAGTATTGATCTGAAAGATGAACTTCCTGAGGTTTCAGGATTTCTAGAACGGAAAGCTCCCACAGAATTAGCATCAAAGGTAAATAATGTTTTTAAAATGAAGTAATACTCAGCCAATGCGATCTTCCATTCAAGCAGGTTCCTACAGGATTTTACATTAGTAGCTGACCTTTAGTGAGAGGGGAATTTTTGAAAAAATAACAGTGTGCAAACTATGAGGGCATGGGTGTACCTGGCACTTTGATAATTTTCACTTATGACTGGAGCCCCTTGCATTGCACTGGATGTCAGTACACATGACCAGAGCAGTTTTGGCAGACACAATTTTTATATTAACTTATTAATTTCATTTTGTACACCTTTTTCTGAAGGGAGAGTAGGTACAAAATGTTCTATGGATCCCATCAAAGAAATATGGATTGCATTTTCTTATTCCTTTGTTTCACTAGCCTAAGCACCTTCATTATGATGCACTAGATTCTCTCTCAAAGTGAATTCTGTACTACATATTCCCTACTGACTACTCCTTAATTTATAATGAATGTGAAAACGAGCAAACACTATATTATCTTCTCTCAAAGGTAGCATTAGCGCTCTTAAAACAGATTAAATGGTCCAAAGGTTCTGTTAGATAAGTTGTACACTTTCTCACATTGATGCTATAAATTTCTCTCAAGAGATTTAACTGCTTTTATATATTGCCAGCAACTTTGCCATAAACTTTGATTGGCTGCTTTGTAAAATGTCTTTATCTAAAACCAGTGGTATCAGGAAAATAATATACTGCTCCATAGTAAGTGATGGACATGCCCTATATATATTAGACTATTTAAGAGACACTCTGTGTATTTAAATACATTTAAGTTTGCCTTCAATAGAAAAAAAGCAGATTAATTGGCCATAATTCTCTCTGCTTTGTTTTTTAAAGTGTGTGCTGACTTAAATAGAAAATGAGTTGCTTTGTAGAAGAGACTGCCATCCAGGGATTTTGAAAATAGAATTATAGTATATATTCTGTATAGGCATTAGAATATATAAAAGAGAAAAGGGAATGAAAATGAGAGATGAAACCATCAGTCATAGCATAAATGTGGTTATCTCTCTCTTTGAGAAAGGACAATATTTTTCACATATTGGTTATCAGTGAATGCACAACCTAAGCCTCTGGAGAGGAGGTAGCACAGCACTTTGTTACCATTCCTGCCATTATTGCTTAGAAGTATGTGATCCTGCATGTTTGGAAAAATAATCTATATTGACATCAGTGAAAAATTAAGAGAACCCATGCAAAAGGCAAAGTGGGGCAAGGACACTGTTGCTCCCACTGACTGTGTAAGGCCCAAAACCACTGGGGAAGGCAATATTTTCTCTCAGGCCAAGGGGCTGAGAGAGACTAAGTGAAATACAAATCCCCTCTCAGAGGACAGGACACACAGTATTTAAAACACCCTAGGATGCCCCCTCCCTCCAATCAAGACTAAATATCAGTTCATTCAGGTAGAAAAAAGATGATACTATACATGGGGGAAGGTGCAGACAATGGATGAACTGTACTTCAAAACACTAAATGGAAACTGCAAATTAATGAAAATAACGATTATATCATCAGATGCAGTACATCAAGGATATAAAAGATCCTGAATACAATTGAAAGAAGATTAGGAACTATGTTTTGAACCCATCAGCAAGCACAACCCCCCCTCTTCAAAAAAGCAAACAAACTGCAAAACAGTGTAACAAGGAGCACTTTGCAACACTCTTTTGTTTTCATCTTCATCCACCTTAGTTGCCGGTGTTTGGAGGTTTCAGTGTGGAAAGATTGATAGATGATTTTGCTATGATGTTCTTGAGTTGAGAACTGGAGAGTAATATATATATATATATATATCCCTCCATCAGACCTAATTGTGCCCAGTTTGCTGGTAAATTGAAACAAAAAAAACACAAACAGCACTGAATGCATACTCATTCATTTGGCAGTCATTTGTGTCTATGCACATGCCTTGTTACTAGAGCTGAGCTGAAATTTCTAAGATTCTTTTTTAAATGTCTGAGATTTTTCTTGTGAGAAAAATGCGATTTTATAGAATTTTCTCTAAATATTCTCCACCATTTTTTGTAAGGGCCACCATTCCCCTCTTACCATGTCCTAGAATGTCACTCTAGCCTGCTATTGGGAGGAAGGTCAGGATATAAATCTAATAAATAAATAGAATGAGTCTATGTCCAGAGCTTTGTTTGGGGATTCAAAATGGTGGCCAGCTTGCCAACATAGTTGTTGCAACAGCAAAACAAAACTTTTAGAAAAAGAGACGTCGTGCTGCTACTACTACCAATGGTGAGCCTCACTCATATGAAATGGTAGGAGAATTTCTACAACCCTGTGAGAAATCTGTGAAACATTTGCCTCAGTTTCTTTGCTCACAAAGAGGGTGGAGAGTTTTGAGAGGAGATTTGTGTGCATTTCTGTTTGTGACAGATGAGGAATGGAACAAAAGGAGCACATTTGCCCCATTTTCCCATTCATCCCCAAATAAATGTACAGTCCTAACAAAAAGTGGGCTCTGGGGACTTTGAGGGCCCAGATTATGTTGCCAAATGTGTAGAAGATACTCAGTAAGCTTATCCAGGTCTCACAGATTATTTAAAGCAGGAATGGGGAAAGTGTGGCTTTCCAGATGTTCTTAAACTCCAACTTGCATCAGACTCAGGCAGCATCGGATGGGGTGATGGGCGTTGTAATCCAAAAACATTGGTAGAACCACTATTTTCCCCATCCCTGAATTACAGTGTGGACCTGGGTGTGCCCATCACTAAATATAATGTTATAGGTAGTGATCATGAATATTAAATAGCATATTATGTATTCTAACTTTTCTCCTGCATCTGTGTGTGTTTCAATTTCTCTTTACAGATTCTTTTCGCAATTACTTTTTGGCTACTGCTCAGGCAACATCTCACTGAGCGGAAAGCTTTGCAATTCAAAGAAGCTGTTTTATCAGAGGTTAAAGTTGGAGAGGAAGAGAGTGAAGAAAAAGGTAAACACATATTTCACTTAAAAGGCATCTCAATGCCTTAAAACAGATTATACTTCACAATCTATGAGCCCAAAACAGAGACACAAGTGAGAAAATGTGGCAAAGAAAGCTAAGCAATACAGTCCAGCAATTACATGCTAGAAGATGCAAAAGGGGGGGAAATGGCTCTGGGTAGAAGTAAGGCAGTTGTGTCTGTAGTGTTGAAGGGAGCTTAGCAAAAAGTTCAGATTAGGGAAAGAGAACGAGGGCAGACAAGGAAAAGGCACAGTCCAAAGTAATGAGGTGAAACCTACTAAGCGAGGAACAAGATTCTTGATATAAAAATTCTGATAAGTGGGTGGAGTCCTATAGGTGGAGTCCACAGGCCCTTGGGTAGGTGACACAGATTTCCCCAGCCTGATGTCCTCTAGATTTTTTGGATTACAACTCTTGTAATTCTTGACTATTGTCCGTGCTATCTATGGCTGATGGGTGCTGTAGTTAAAAAACAAAACAAAAATGTGATGGGTATCAAGTTGGTGAAGACTAGTATACTTACATCTCCATGGAATGACAAGGAGGCTGGTGGGTACTGGGCTGTCACTGGCACACCTCACATGGATGGGCTAGCAACCAGTTCTACTTTTCCTTGACATAAGGAATCCCTTCCTCTCTGTGTCCTTTCCTTCTTCAGCTTTTCCTGCACTACTGTGCGTAGCCTGCCCAGTGTAGTTAAACTGCATACACTAGTCTTCTTTTTCCCCCCCAACAGTGTAAGGCCTTGTAATATAAGCTAAGCAAAGTAAAATTAATCACATTTTGCATTTGCAGAAGAGGAATCCCAAAAAGATGAAGAGGAATACCAAAAAGATGAAGAGGAATCCCAAAAAGATGAAGAGGAGGAATCTGAGGAAGAAGAGGAAGATGTAATGAAAGTCTTGGGAAACCTGGTGATGGCTATGTTCGTTAAGTACTGGATTTATGTCTGTGGAGGAATGTTCTTTTTTGTCAGCTTTGAAGGAAAAATTGTCATGTACAAAATCATCTACATGATGCTCTTCTTGTTCTGTGTAGTCCTATATCAGGTACGTAAGGGAAATTTTAGGGAGGGTAAAGTTAATTTCCAACTTGTGCAAACAGGATATATGTTTAATTATCCTTACTATAGTTTTAAAACAGCTGTTTGTTGTGAGGAATAGAATTGGATTAAAAATAAAACAAGTCCTATACTGTGAATTACTCCATATTTAACCACTTCTTCAGCATTCTTGTGACTCCAGGAGTGAGGGTACAACACAGTACAATAAAAGCCAGTGTCTGACCAATTGTGTGGATTTAGCAAGCACACACTTCCTAACCACCAAGGGCCAGTCAGGTGTGCGACTAAAGCCCCTTGGGTTTGTCCGTCACTCAGGTGAAAACTGCCTATTGAGTGTGGCATCTACACATTCTTCTGGTCACAGTGACAAGGAGACTCTTCTTCCAGTAGTTTATCCCCGTGCAGAGGTAACTCTCTACTACTTGTCCATTAACTATTTTTCATAAAAAAAATAGTCAGTTAATACACATATAAGGCACTTCTTATGCTATCTTGTAATAGTGAGGTTATGTAGCAGTATCAGCAGAATCATACAAAACTTTAGCAGAACAATGTATGTGCCCTAATCAATGGGTTCATAAAGGTTCAGCAACATGTCATTTGCATAAAGTCTGTTTAGGTCTCAGACAGCATTTTAAGCAAGATCTCCCCTATTAGCAATACTTAGTTTCACTTCCTCTTTTATGGACTGTGTCTTCCAGGCCCTCGATATACTCTTCCGTGCCTACTTACCCATGCAGTAATTAGGATTTTTTTAAAAGCTTCCATTGGTGCATGGGGGGTTTCAGGAGGGTCATAGCATGTGGGGAGACTTTAAAGATCAGGCAAATTGCAAGTTGTTTCATAGTCTCAGCACAATCTTTGTTTCATGCAGGAAAAAGAAATGTGTGGCCCTCCAGATGTTGTTAGACTACAACTCCCATTATCCCATTCTATTCTGTTCTCCTCCAACTCCCATTATCCCTGACCATTAGCCATGTTGGCTTGGTAAGATGGGAATTGTAGTCCAATAGCACCAAATGTTCACTATCCTTGATTTAGTGACATAGTTACCATTGCAGTTAATAATGGTCCCAGTTTCTTCTACCTATCCTTCATCACCCAGGTAAGCAAGAGGTAGACCATAGTGCTTCAACAATCTTAACCACACTCTCAGAAAGCAAGAATTAAAACCAATTTATTGCAACCTCATATAGTTGAAATAGCTATGTCCAAGTTGGTTTGAATACAGGCAACTGTTTCTATTAAAATTGTTTGTATATTTATTTATTTATGATTCCTAGGTGCACTATGAATGGTGGCGGCGAATTTTGAAATATTTTTGGATGTCAGTGGTAGTTTACACTATGCTAGTACTTATTTTCATCTACACATATCAGTTTGAATCATTTCCTGGATTGTGGAAAAACATGACAGGAATGAATGACAACCAGTGAGTATTTTCTGTTAATTTAGTCTTATTCTGCATGTGCAAATGAATGGTGGGTTTGGGTGCTGCTATTCATGCATAGAAGCCCTGCTGAGGTGAATGCAGGTTAAAGTGGGCGGAGATAGATTTTTCTTCTTCATGGTCTCAATGTAGCCACACACATGAGATATCTGCAGATCAATATTTGTTTTTAATTTTATTTAAGAGCATTTCTAAATCACTTAATATTTTAAAAAATCTCTAAGGAGTATACACAATGCACCATAGAAATACAAAGTCTAGCCCTCATCCTAAAGCAGGGAAATCTCATGTTATGCACATTGAAAGATGGGAAGAGCAGCTCTTTCCCTCTGTTCTTTTTTTCCTTAGCTGCAAACTAGGAACTTTGCTTGTGAATTTTGTTGCTTGTTTTCCTCTCAATCTTTTTTTTTCATTTTTACTGATCTTCATCTTACTTTTCTAATTTTTTTCTCACCATCCATTGTCTACAGTTTCATTCATTTTTCTGTCCCATACAAACAATAATCCTCAATCATCATCTAATCGTGAATGGCTCCCAGGCCATTTTTGTTTAAAAGTGCTGCAGTGGTGAGGCATTTGGTGTCAAAACACAAGATTGCAGTATACATTTTAAAGACCAGAAATAAGACTGCTTATAGGAGATCTCCTTGCAAGCTTCTTGTAGGTATAAAAGATACAAATGAATGAATGATTATGGCCACAGACGAGAACAATAGATATGTATATTTCTAGTTTTATTGTTAGTTAAGAAATTTGTGTGATTCCCAAAACTGCACCAATAGTCTTTATAGCTGCTGTGTCTTACAACCAGGTAATACAAATATGAAACATTGTCAAATTAATTGTGGTCGCTTGACTTAGCTGTCTCTTGTACCGCTTTATATTTCAGACTAAAAGATCTTGGCTTAGAGAAGTTTACTACAGCAAAATTGTTTACCCGCATCTTTATTCCAACCTCCTTTTTGTTAGTGTGCATATTACACCTGCATTACTTCCATGATCGTTTCCTCCAACTCACAGATTTAAAAGCCATAATTAGCAAACAGGACAGCGCCATTTACAGGTAAAAAAACAGGAAAGTGTTCTTTCTTTCATTGTCATCAACTTCTCAGCCTGAGGAATATGTGTTTTCCACTTCCCCAACCACTTTATGGTTATGTAACTCTGGTGTCTGAACAAAAACCGTATGTTAAAGCAAAGATGGCTTATCAGCTAGGAACTGGGTAAAAGGCTGCTTAGAAATCTTGTGTTTTCATTTTCTCCTAGATCCTTTCTTTTTGGCTGTTCCACTTAGATAATGTTGTATTGCTTAGTATTGGGGGGGAGAGAGACAATAAAACAGGATTGCTCTAAGAGTTGGAGCATTTAACACCAGAGTTCTGTGTCTTAACAAAAAAAAACTTTTTAGGGGGAAAAATTAAGACAAATTTCAGAAATAAAATATGTGCAATAACAAATACATAAACTGTACACCTACTACTTCCTGATCATGTGACTTGAACATTTGATGTTGTATTCAGATATTAATAAAACTGTTTATAAGCTACCACAGACCATACAACTACTACTGATACTGTCCCATTTCTGGCCAAGGTATGTTGTGACTGACCACCTGCAATATGTCCTAGCCAGAAATAAAGTACATGTGGAGGTAGTTGGGCTGTGCAGTGTTACTTTTTGTGATGTCTGGAATTTGTCAAGACTTGGTGCTTGTATTGATGTGATAATGGAGGGAGGGGCGATTCAGCATGGTGGACGCATACATACATTTTGCTCAAATTCATACATTTTTTGAAACAAATTTATAAAATAAGTCCTGTAGTTTACTGCATTACAACTGTTGCTAATGTTTTGGCTGAAATCCACAATCTGTTCACCCTAGACTACTGCCAGTGTTTCACTTGGGGTTCTCAAAACTATGGACTAGAGCTTTTATGGGCATTATGGGTATCTAAGGAAAGTTTCATCACTCAATTTGTTTTTGTTCTTTAGAATGGCATTTGTTTTTAGGTTTCTATTCTTCTTCTGTGTATTTCTTTGGTGTTTTCCATCCCTTACACATTTTCAGACCTTCTGAGGATCAGACCTTCCCAGGTTCAGAGGGGTAGAAAGAAAGGGTATACACTATTTTGAAACCAGCTGCAATAATCTTATATTCATTTCTGTTAATATGCAAACAAACTATTTGTTATTTGTAAAATCAAGATAATCTTTGGAAAAGCAAAGCCTGATTAACAAATTCAGTTTTCTTCTCCCTGACCACCCCAGCAAGGGTATATCTAGAATAGACTGTATATATAATATGGAGAGTCATTTCTTGTAGCCTGTATCTTTCTAATGTGTTCATGGATGGTATGGTGATCATCCACTCTGAAAATGAATCCTTCCCTGTTAATATATAACATTGTTTATGTAGTGTTCAATATGTGCTAGGTGCTGTCCAGAATTTTTAAAAAATGTAAAACAAATTACAAAAAGGAGAGAGCAGCTGGACAGTAAGGGAGAACTTTGCACAAGCTGGAAAGGAGTTAAGTAAGAATAAATAAAATAATAATTAGCCTAGGAATGGGAAAGAAATTTTAAAAAGACAAATTGTACTTTAAAAGAGAACTGGCTTTAATAATGTATTAAATTGAGAGAGAACAGAGGCCAGCCAAATATTTAAAGGAAAAGAATTCCATATATAAGGGGCCACAAAAGATAGAGTGCAGAGATGAAAAATAATATAGGGGACTGGAGGATCAAGAAGAAGATTAGTGTTTGATTGAATGGAGACTATGAGGAGGAAAATGGAGAGCACCAAAGACAGATAATGTCACCTAAAAAAACCCTTTTATTAGACTGAATGGAGGGTTCCAGAAGTATGTATACTATAGTTACCCAATGAACTTTGTGAAGCTGAAGAATTGAAATAATACTGATCTCATGATGATATGTTGATAGTGGACTAGGACATCTTGACATTTTGGAAACATCTTGAATATCCTGAGAACATCCATTCTGTCTGAAAAACAAGCGATAAGAGGATGTCTGCTATAAACCTGATGAACCTGAAGGTGATGAAACACACAGCAAAAGGGCAATGCTGTTGTGTTGGACAACATGAAACAGACAAAGGACTCAAAACTACATATAAGTCTGTCTTGAAACTAAAGGATTGTGAGGAGATCTTTCTGCCGTCCATGCAGCAGCTCATGTGCAGAAGCAACCTTTGCCCTGAGTTGACATTGGGGCTAGCCATCCAAGTTTTACTCAGATTTTGTAACTGTGAATGAATGAAATTGTGTAACTGAAGAAATAGTAAGGTGTTTAATTCTTCAAAATATGAGTGTATTGGTGTCTCATTAGCATCTCTTCACATGAAGTCCCACATTCATTATCCTGTGCATGTAAAAGATGATATCAGGTGGGTAGCTCGCTCCACCTAGTGGTTGAAGGCACAAGAGCACTGTTGAATTTTTGCAGGTCCTTCCTGGTCTGTTCCTGTCTTGCCTCAGTTCCCAAGCATGGTTGAGTCCTCTCTGCTTCTTTGGTTCAGACCTGTATTGTTTTTTCTTGTGTCTATGTTAGCTTCTTTATTAGTGTTTCTTGTTAACTGGTTTATTGCTTATTGTTGACTGTTTTTTCCTCCTCAGTTTTTTTAAAAAAATGTTTTTTATTTTTTCCTCCTGAATTCTGCTGTGGAGCCACCACCACCCACTTCAACACTGGCAGTTTTTACGGCCTCTTCTGGCCCACCCACCCCCGCCAGCCTCGCAGCCTCTCAAACTCTTTGGAAGCTTTAGCTGCAGCTACCTTTTTGATCAGGGCAACCTCCCCATAGGCAGCGGTGGCACCCTGACCGCACCCCAGCTTCACAGGCCTTTCTCCTGTGGCTGGCCTCTTCCCACGCTCCCAATGAGGAGAAACGTGATGGGCAGCCACCAATGATCTCAGTGGCCATTAGCCTAGCCCTCCCTGCCAGCAACCCAGTGCTGAAGCTGGCAGCCACCAACTGTGGGGACTGCATTTGGCCTCCCCCACCAAGCCAGCACTCTACCACCTATCTTGGACGGCCGCAGCAATATTCGCCTACTGTGGGGGTGGTCTGTGCCCTCCCACGTCTTCACCAGGAGCAACCCCTGAGGCCCTTTTGCCCCCGTAAGCCCCGCAGTGTGTTGCTCCCATGGGGAAAGCAACCTGCAAAATGGAGAAACCCTTGAAGTGGATGAAACTGCTCCACCACCATTAGATGCAGTGTTTGAGCCTTTACCATGTCAGGTCCCAGGCCCTTCACATCCTTTGGTGGCACAGTCAGGGGCAGCAATGGCCTGCCCCTCTACCGTCAGGCTTGAGGTGACTGAGGCACAGGTTATAGCAGGCAGGGCGGCTCTGGAAGGCATGGTGCTTGTTTCCAGCAGAACGACCGGAAGAGACAGGCTAGGCCCAGATGAACAGAGAGGATCAGAGGGGAATTCCTCCCACCGTGCCATCTGCAGAACACAGGGGGACCAAGAATCCCTATCTGATGAAGAAGGCAATCAGCCTCACCCTTCTTTGGGCTCCATTTTTTCTACCAGCTCCTCCCCTGAGCCCTTTACAGGTTTTTTGGAGGAACCAGTTCTCTTCAACAAACCCAAGAGGTAGGGGGCCAAAGGCTTCAGCCATCAGGCTCTCAAGCTCAGCCTATTCAGTTACAACTCTCAGCTCATTCGCTTCAACAATTGAAGGAACAACTCAGGGATTCCCTCTTAATAGATCTAGCTAGAGATCTGTTGACATCATCTGTCCCTGCACGTGTCCTACCACAGGAAGTATCAGCTCCCTCACCCACTCAGGCACCACCTTGAGCACAGGTGATGCAGGGCCCCACTACAGACTGCACAGCTACAAATGCTCATCCACCACTGAACCACACATCTCTGGATCCATATGCGCCCAGGGAAGGCACTTTCAACCTCCGGAAGAGGCACCTCTCAACCCAGACAATGATTTAATGATCCTGGACAAAGAAGAATGGACTGGGGATTGGGAACCTGAAGAGATTGCAGCCACTAGGATATTTCAGGAATGGCACTTCCTCCCCCTCCTGTGCAAGGCGATGGAAGCCCTTACTCTAACTTATTTTATTGTTGTTGTTGTTGTTGTTGTTATCATTATTATTATTATTATTATTAACTTCTACAGAGGATCCTCCTGCCCCCTTGACATCTAGGGTGGTGTGTCCAGATCCAAAACCCAAGTCTAAGGTCCTGAAACTCCCTTCTCTACTTCCCAAAGCGATAAAGTCAGAGTTTGACATCCCATTGCAGTTCAAGAAGTCGGTCTCGATAGCCAACAAATATTATATGCTGGAGCCACACATCATGGACCAGCTGAAAGTCCCACTGATAGATGCTCCAATTGTGAATTTGCTGAATCCATCTTTGAACCCAAAGGACTCGGATGCTCATCTTAAAGACTCCACAGAGCGCAAAATGGATCAGAGTCTCAGAAGGATCCACAAGGCTAGTGCACTCTGAATCCAGGCAGCGGCAGCCTCCTCGGTGTTTGCTCGAGCCTCCCTTCTTTGGTTGGTGGATCTGATGGATGGTCCGCAGCAGGACATGGCCCAAGTACGCAAGTCTTTACTCAAGGTCTCTCGGGCAGTAAACTTCATGGCAGATGCATCCATGGATGCTATGTAGTTTGCAGCAAGATCACTGGCAGCAAGCATCTTCATACAAAGGACCCTATGGCTGCAACATTGGAAGGCAGAAACTATGGCGCACACAAATCTTGCCTCAGAACTGTACATGGGAGGCAAGTTATTTGGGGATGATGCCCTAGCAAATGTCTTGAAATCTAAGGAGAAGTCAATGCCATCCTCCAGGAAAAGGGATGACAAAACGTCCTTTTGGCATTCATTCCACCTTATCTGTTGCCACAGTCCTTTTGTGGCTCCAGGACATCTGGAAGAGCGAAGGACGCCCACTCCAACCTCCCATTCTGGAACAAACAGTGCAACCAAGCTAAAGCATAACAACATTTTCCCAACTGCTCAGAATTTGGTTCCCAGTCGCGGGGAAATAAGCATCAGTTCTGACGTCAACATCCTGCCAGTGGGGGGCCATCTCCAATGCTTTGCACACCGGTGGAAGGACATGCCATCAGATCAGTGGGTAATACACACCCTAGATGGATAGTTCAGGGTGGTACTGGACCTCAAGAACCTGAGCAGATACGTAAAATACTGTTTCGCATGAACACCTTACTTTCAATAAAGGAGGCCCTGAGGAAGGGGGAGTGTCTCTCTTCAATCTACCTCAAGGAAGCCTACCTCCACGTTCCTAGATTTACACCCCAGAGGTGCTACCTCAGGTTTATGGTGGGCCAAGACCACTTTCAATACAGGGCTATGCCATTTGGCCTGTCAACTGCCCCCAGTATATTCAAGAAAATTGTGGTTGCCTTGGTGGCACACCTCAGGACACAGCAAGTTCATGTCTTTCACTACTTGGATACTTCCTGATTTGCTCCCCATCATTACACAAGGCCTGGGAGGACCTCCACATCACCTTGGCATGCCTAAAGGACCACGGCTTCCTGATCAACAAATCCAAGAGTCAGCTACTTCCGTGTCACTGCATAATACGTCTGGGAGCCACCATAGATTCTCATAAGGAAATCTTAAGGTTGTCCCAAGAAAGAGTAAACAAGATATGCAGGACAGTGTCAAAAGTCCTGTCTTCCAATTCAGCAGATCTGATGCAATTGGCAGCGCTCCTGGGGTTGATAGTTTCCACATTCCAAACTACGCCTTGGGTGCGTCATCATCTCGCACACTCCGATGGGTGCTTCTGCCCTTCCAAAGCGACATAGCATCCAGACACCACTGCAGAGTGACACTGTCACCATGGGTCCATTAGTCATTGCTGTGGTGGGTTCACAAACCCATCCTGTTGAGAGGAGTACCATTTCAGGATCCTCCTCAAAACTTGATCACGTCAGATGCCAGCCTATCAGGCTGGGGAGCCATCTGCAAAGGTCAGATGGTACAGGGCACATGGATGCCACAGGAATCCATTCTGCCAATCAATCTCCTGGAACTTTGAGCTGTCTGTCTGGCCCTCAGACTATTTGCAGAGTACAGGCGGCTGGGGTGGTGCTTGTCAGAACAGACGTGTCAGCCAAATCTTATTTAAACCATCAAGGGGGCACATGCTCCCACCACCTCCAGGAGGAAGCCTCTCTCCTCTTCCAGTGGGCAGTGAAGAATGTGGACTTGATATTGGCAGAATACCTCAAGGGGGAGGACAACAACCAAGCAGACTTGCTCAGTCGAGAGAAACTGAATCAGGGAGAATGGATGCTTCATCCAGGCACCTTTCAACAGATAGCAGAGTTAAGTAGACCTGTTTGCCAGCATTCACAACTGACAGATAAGGAGGTTCTTCTCCAGGTATGCGATGCCAGAGGCAGAGGGGATAGATGCCTTGACATCCCAGTGCCCTCCAGGCAGGCTGTATGCCTTCCCACCACTGCCGATTATTCCCAGGGTAATCCACAAGATCTGAACCAAATGGGCAACAGTTCTACTAGTAGTTCCTTGGTGGCCAAGACCTTGGTTCCCGGATCTCTTGACCTGTCAGTTGAACCCCTGTGACAAATTCCTCTAATAGAGGACCTGCAAAAATTCCACAGTACTCTTTTGCCTTCAACCACTAGATGGGGCTAGCTACCCACCTGATATCATCTTTTGACATACACAGAGAAGACTGATTTCATGGTAAGACCAAATGTCTCTTCTCCCTAGTGACTTTAAGAAAACTATGGGGACTTACAACTTAAAAGAAAAAGCTAAATTTAATATAAAAGAATGGAGGAAGCCAGTGAAGGGAAATATAAAGAAATGTATTATGATTAGCGTACAAAGAAAGGAAATCAAGCAGAAGAGTTGGGAATAAAGATATGTAGGAAGTTGCTTTACAGATTGAGCCCATTGAACCATCTAACACAGTTTTTGTCTACACTGACTGGCAACAAGTCCCCAGGGTTTAAACTTACAGGAAAACCTTTGACCAATTATTACAGCAATTAACAAAAGACATAATAAGGATCTATTTATCTACTTAATTAAAAGTGAAAGGGTTTATGTTTTGTTTTTTGATTTTTTTAAAAAAACCCAACAAACTTTAGCTACAATGTTAATGAGAGCAGAAAAAGAAAGAGAAGGACCAAATATAATGCCCAAACTCTTAACTGGAGGTGATGCTGCCAACTGAAAGAGAAGGCAAAAGTGAAGGTTTTGTGGCACAAAATAAATTCTGACTACTATATATTCAGTTCGAGATAATGGTCTAGACAGGTATAGGTAAGACTGTTTGCAATTGAAATATTGGTAAGAATAGAGCATAACAGTGATAGTGCAAGCCAAAATAAGAAATCACATTTAAGTTGAAATGTGAAGGGTGTAGAGAAAGGGGGCTGAGAGCTGTTCCTTGAAGGACTGCAGCTGACAGAATAAACTAAGAATAAAAAGAGTAATTGACAGAGACTTTAAAATAATGATTTATAGAAAAGGAGTGAAATAAAGACTTCATAGTACAAGCAAATCCCAAAGAACATAAGGAGCAAAGAATAAGAGATTATAAACTGCATCCCATGAACACGAGGATTTCTGCTTGCACAATGGGATGGGATTTTCCCCCTCTCCTCCTCCCGCATGTGCCCTTCAGCCTCCCTAGATTTACTCCAGAGGGTTGGGAAAACCTCAGGAACAGATTTAGGGGTCCTATGAGGGGAGGAGAGGGGTAGAACGTTCCACTGCACAAGCAGAAATCCTTGTGCTGGCAGAACAAGAGACTTAGCACTACATTGGATTCTACACCTTTTGACATTACATATAAAATTCATTATAAGTTCATACACCAAGCAGTTTCTGTGATGTTGAAAGCCAGAAGGGAAAGCTTAAAAGAAAAATTAGAAGAAAGAAAATTGAGGTTTTAAGAACAGTCAAATGTCTCAAGTAATGTGAAAATGTAAGAAGGAAAAAACAGGATTAAAGCTGGAGAAGAGACGGGATTGAAGGAAGAATAGTTAAGAATTGGAAATGCAACCACATGTTTTAAGCAAGAGGGGGCAACACAAAAAGAAAGAGAACTTAGAAAGATTGGTAAAAGAGGAAAGAAAAAAAAAGCTAGAGGGAACTGTTCAAAAGGACAAGTGGTAACAAGATGCAGAAACTTGAAAGTGAGTGGAAAGAAAGCAAGGGAATTTGGTAAAATATAAATAATAGGAAGAATATTACAATGAAAGGATGGCAGAGATCATGGGGAATTAACAACACAACATATTGACAAAAATGGTTGTTGCATCCCTATAAAATATTGTGTGTGCTTTTTCTTCATTTAATGCATTTATACCCCATGCTTTCTCCAAATATTCTCCAAATATATCAGAGTTGCTTTCACATAGTTCCCAGCAGCGTAGAAGATCAGTATCTGTTTTTCTGCAACTGAAGAACTTGATCATGTGCCTTCAGGGCATTTTCTGAGCCACTATTTATAGCCTTCTAGAATGTTGTAGAATCTCTTTTTTCCCTCTCATTTAAAAATATTAGAATTACTATCATTATACTGATGATCCTAATGCTTATTCTTATGCCAGTCTCCTTCTACTTTAGTCTTTGCTGTTCCGTTTATTCATCTGTATTGCAAAATCACTTTAAGGAAAAATAGCCTATTATTGTAAATTTAATGAATACCTGCCTGCCACACAAGTAAGCATACAAATAATAGTTTTACTTTTCAGTCTCATTCTGCATATATGGTAAAATACTCCAGAGCATTAGTATTCTGGGCCTGGATTTAAGTCAAATGCAAGTCCATCCAGATAAGTTGAGGTTGGTCCGGAAGCTGTAGCTGGTGCAAAATGCGGCGGCGAGACTGCTCACTGGAGCAGGATATCGCCAAGATGTCACCCCACTGCTGAAAGAATTGCACTGGCTGCCCATTTGCTACCGGGCCAAGTTCAAGGTTCTAGTTTTGGTGTACGAAGCTTTATACAGCTCGGGACCAGGATACCTGAAAGACCGTCTTACCCCTTATATACCCAGTCGATCACTGCACTCTGCAGGTGAGGGCCTCCTGCAAATACCATGTTATCAGGAGGTTTGTTCTGCACAATATAGGAAACGGGCCTTTAGTGTGGCGGCACCTACCCTGTGGAATTCCCTCCCCTTAAATATTAGGCAGGTGCCATCTCTGCTATCTTTTCGGTGCCTTTTGAAGACTTTCCTCTTTCAACAGGCCATTTAAGTTGAGACCTGTCCTGGTCTGCGTCTGTGTTAGAATTGTTTTTAATATGTTTTCTTTAATAATATGTTTTTAACCCTTTTTTTAAAAAAAGATGTTTTTAAAGCTTTTTTAAAAATGTATTTAGTGTTGTTTTGTTTTAATGTATTTTGAGGTCTTTTTATGATGTTTTAAAGTGTTTTTAGCGTTTCTGTTTGCCGCCCTGGGCTCCTGCTGGGAGGAAGGGCGGCATATAAATCAAATAATAAATAAATAAATAAAATAAGTTGAACTCAACCTTTATTTACTATCCTGAAAGAGATTTCCCTATGAATCAGGGGATTCAGGCAAAACTTACACTTGGCGCTGCTTGGCTGCTCCAGAATAATACCTTTCAATTAAAGGACACTTGCAGAACTTGAATCAGTTTAAAGCAATTTATACCCTGTATAAGCTCAAATAATCCTGTATACATTTTACTTGGAAGCAAGTCATTCATTTTAATGAAAGAATATAGCTTGTTCTTTCATTAATGTTGTATTTTGCCTAAGGTTATCTGCAGTCCTTTTAATCCAAGTTGCTGGAAGTCTAGTGGTGCAATGGGAATCTATACGCTTACAAGCATTCATTACCGCATGTTGTGTAATAATCCTTCAATAATTTTACTATTTCATTTTCATGTTGGCAACATATGCTTCCTCTGGTAAGACAGCTATGTACATTCATTCTTGTTTAACTCTATTTTTCTCTCTTTCTCTTACTACCTTTCCTGCTGCCATCCCATGCATTCTTGTGCTTTCATCTCTCTCACCAAAGCCATGCCAAAGTCAATGGTCGTGTTTATCTAATAATAAATAGGTGGGTATTTTAATGTTTCCTTTCCTTTTCTAACAAATGTATGTCTTTTACTTGCTTGCTTCCATTTTCACTCTGAAAGAAAAAAATAAGGCTGTATATTATTCTCAAAGAAGACAATGCTATCCAAGTACACAAACATTCCAGCGAACAAGGCACTTATTGGTCAACACAGTGAAATTCTAACTTTGAGAGTTCACTTATTTTTAAAAGCTATGAGTACATTGATTCACTTTAAATGTCATCCAAGTTCAGTAAATGCCTTGGCAATTTTATTTGTACTTAGATATGTAAAACACAATTGACTGAGTAACCTAGTTGAGCAGCACACAGTTGTGTCTGTAGACACTTTTGCCTGTGTCGCCTCTATGGCATCAGAGCTGGTGCCAGATGTGAATGAGTCGTGGCAATGCCGCTGCTGATAGGCTCCTGACAAGCAACAAGCTAGCCCTGCCTGCTTCTATCTCCCCACCCCACCCTAGTGCTTTTTTAGAAGGATGCTGCTGCCACAAGCCACTCATTTCCTTTTCTCCATGCAGTGCATGGCTCCAGTGCATGATGGCCACCATCCATTGTTCCAAATGCAATACTTGATGTTGATGTCAAATCAGAGCTGAGCACTCTCTCAGGTCTTGTTCCAAAGTGCTGCAACTGGGGATGAGATGTGAGTGACTGGTGATGGCACCGTGGGAGCCCACAGTGTTGGGGTTTTCAGCAGTGTTATGCAGTAGCTCTGTTGTGGACAGAAGCAGGGATGGTAATGGGTCCTTCTGGGTTCTGGGTGGTGCCTGCTTGTAATTTGATATCATTTGAATAAGCAAAGCTCTAAGTGTACAGAGCTCAACTTCAGGCATAAGAGCTCCAATGCACACACATATAGTTTTCTTATCTGAATGGACTTCCTTGCTTGCTTCAGTTGAGGGTAAGTACATAAAGAGTTGCCCATTGCTAAATGAATATGCAACTCCATGTGCAACATGGGCACATAGGCTAATGGTGGAAATGTTACTGTTTATTAAAAGTAGCATTGCCCAGTGCTGAAAACTTGATATATTTTATGTAGGTCCATGCTGTGGATGCACTGAAAAATAATAATAATAATAATAATATACAAATTAGGGTTCTATCAGTGTAGAAATGTCTAATATTCTTCCTGGAATGTATGAACTAACGTATTGTATTTGTGGATAAAATAGTTTTATCTGGGGTTTTTTTTGTATAATTCTCCAAAAATAGATACCTTTGTAGGATATTGTTTTATTTATGCAAACAAATTCAAATTCAAAAGAAGCCAAAATAGATTATAAGAAAAATTAAATTTTAATAAGAATGCTCCCTTTTGCATAATTGTAGATGCTATACATTCCAAGTACAAATGTTATTTTTCTAAAAACATAATAGACACGCTACAAAATATAGGTCAACTTCAACTTATTTAGAATTATGGGAAATCAGAAAAAATCTATATCGTTAATTTTGATTATGTAAGAATTCCTTGCAAGTAAAGGCACTAAAAGTACATGTAAAAAGCAGTTTCCTATTAGTATTGAATGTGCAATAATATGGAAGTTTTTTAATATATGTATAATGAAGACTTCAAAACAATAGAATTGTGTATTCTGAATTTTTTAAAATCAGGAACATAGATTCACGTTGCTGTTTTTAAAAATAGATGCTCAAATCAAATCAAGAAGTCGACACATATCAGAGTACAAGGTTGACATGATCACTTGCTACCACAGGTTTCCAAGCACATTTCATAAGCTTGTAGCATACATCCAGCGTTGCTGAAGTTTGTGATCACTTTGGTTGCCATGACTATATTTGTTGCACTTTTTGACTGCCCTTTGTTGAACACACCACAGGGCAATTCCTGATACATAACCAGCAACAATCCCCTAACAATATTTATTTATTAGGAACCCTCCTAATTCAGCATGACAGAAAAGGCTACAATTGAAAAGAAAAATTGACAAACTCCCTCTCCTTTTGAGCAGAGGTATTTTTGTTCATATGGGATTCTTTGGATCTCAGCCTATATGTTTAATGTATGTCATTATGACAATGCTTCAGAGGTGGAAGAAAGAGAATCTTGGACTTACAAGGAAAATAAATCTAATTCTGAATAATTATTGTTAATATAGTACTTCAGGATAGTGTTTCATTTATCTAAAAATTATCAATATAAGTATAGAATATAATACCAAAAGGAGTTCATTAACCAGTTGTTTTTGTAAACAAGAAAATTATGTAATATATTGGTTCCAAGAGTACACTGAAGCAACAACACCATGATAAACATACGCTAGGAATGGCAAAGAATTGTGGAAAGTGGGAAGGGACCAGTTGTTTCAGTAACTCTCAGATTCCAAAATCGAACTGTTATGAACAGAACCCAGCCCCCTCTGAATTTCTACCAGGTTGTTTCCTATGCCAGTTTCTTTTCCTCCCCATTGCCTACTCTTTCACAAATTGAACAAAATCTGACACTAAGTTGCTGAACAAAAAGTGATGCTAAGGCTTTTAGGCTGTTTCTAAGTTGTTCCTGCAGATGTAAACTCTTAGAAGCCCCCCAAATTGAGCTAAGGGCTAGTCCTTCTAAGTGATCCTTCAGTCTGCACTGTGTGTACTTCTGAGCAGTGTAGTTCTTTATAAGCTTCATGCAGTTCCCAGACTTCCCATGGGCAATGGAGGGTTCAAGGATGCTCAGAAGCATTTACTGTAGGAGGGAGTCCTTGGTTTTTGCAAACTCCGTGGATGCTCTCCCTCCTTTCCATGACCCTACTCCGCAGCTTTTGAGTTTAAGAAAAGAGGTAGGAGGAAAAATAGCAAATGAGTGATGGTGAAGGAACTCTCATAGGATGGCTTTTTCCAAAATTCGGGGAGATTTAGGGGGAAATCCAGGATTTTCCTGAGAATTCTCAAGAAAGGCTTGGAAAGACCAAGCCCACTTTGAATTGACATGGATGGGCTTCACCTAGTGTTGTGCGAAAAAAATCTCATTTTTTAAAAGACAATGTTCATCAATTAATAAGAATAGTAATTGCATTCAAAAATTATCAGAGGGGAGGGAAGAAAGATTTGGTGCAATCCTCATGAATTGGGTCTAGGTTTCTTGCTTACCTTAATTTTGAGGTGGCCAAGGGATTATGTGAGTGGGCTTTCTTTCTATGACCCATCTCTCTAGTGGTTTGCATTCTGCAGTCTTCCCAGGTGCCTGTGCTTCCTAAAAAAAACCATGACATCCTCAACTGGGCTTTCTTGTGAGTGTGGAAGCTGGGCAGGCTGTCTACAGTGTTCCTAACAGCTATTCATTATTTTGTTAAATGGTGCGTTTAGTTCTAATGAAATCAGTGTAGGAAGATTTTTTTTAAAGGTAATCCTTAAAAACAAAATCAGCGAGTGCACCAATCCCTGGTGTTTGGTAGCCAGCCTTCCCGGCTTCCCGCACTTTAATTAAAGCTCAGGGGAAGACGTCATAAGGTAAATCTTCCCATGGTGCTTTTTCAGATCAGAAAGTGCGGGCAGCCAGGGAGGCTCCAGAGCACTGGTGAAGTGTTTAATGAAAAGAAAACCACACACGCCATTCTCGGCTACCTCACAAGGATAAGGTAAGCTCAATCCCACACCCACCAAAATCATAAAGAAATTTTAAAGCACTCTGTGAACGAGGCAAAAAATCAGAAGCTTCTTTCACAGGGGAAATCAGGGGGCAGGTTGTGGCCCAGCACTAGTTTCTCTTATCTAGCTCAGAGACTAGTCCTTTCCATACTGTAGGCAATAAGCAAGCTACGTAAAACAGTCTCTCAAAGGATTTGCATTTCAGTAAATTTATTTGTGTGTGAATAAACAGAAAATAAACACTGAAAACTGATTAAGATCTGTTTACCTTGCATTGCTGCATAAATATATTTCTTAATATAAAGACAACATTACTCTGCATTTAAATCAGAATGATGGCCACTTCATTTTACCCCAAGGAAAAGTCTGGTTTCTGTGGGCCAATATTCCTCTTATAATAGTGTAATAGATAGTCCTAGTGAAGTGTAAAAGGAATCAACACCCATATGAGGAACAGGTTATAGAGAATTTGACAGTATGTATGCTGCAGTGATTTCTAGGAAGCTTTAAGAGCCAGTGTGGTGTAGTGGTTAAGGTGTTGGACTACGACCTGGGAGACCAGGGTTCAAATCCCCACAATCTCGGCCTCAGAGGAAGGCAATGGCAAACCCCCTCTGAATACCACTTACCATGAAAACCCAATTAATAGGGTCTCCATAAGTTGGAATGGACTTGAAGGCAGTCCATTGATGATTGTCCCAGGTAGAGGATTCTATGTTTTATAATGCACATTTTTCATTCTGAATTCAGTGGTAGTGATCCAATAATGCATATATTAAAATGTAAATGTACTGCCTTCAAGTCGATTCCGTCTTATGGCGACCCTGTGAATAGGGTTTTCATGAGGCTGAGAGGCAGTAACTGGCCCAAGGTCTCCCAGTGAGCTTCATGGCTATGTGGGGATTTGAACCCTGGTCTCCCAGGTCATAGTCCAACACCTTAACCACTACACCACAGAGAATCATAGAGTTGGAAGGGGCCTATAAGGGTATTGAGCCCAACTCCCCTGCTTAGTGCAGGAATCCAACTTAAAGCATACCTGATGGCTGTCCAGCTGCCTCTTGAATGCCTCCAGTGTTAGAGAGCTCACTACCACCCTAGGTAATTGGTTCCATTGTTGTACCGCTCTACCAGTTAGGAATTTTTTCCTGATGTTTGGCCAAAATCTGGCTTCCTGTAACTTGAGCCTGTTTTTGCATTTCCTGCACTCTGGGACAATCAAGAAGAGCTCCTGGCCCTCCTCTGTGTGGCAACCTTTCAAGTACTTGAAGAGTGCTATCTCCCATCAGTCTTCTCAATGCTAAACATGCCCAGTTCTTTCAGTCTCTCCTCATAGGGCTTTGTTTCCAGTCCCCTGATTATCCTTGTTGCTCTCCTTTGCACCTGTTACACTATTTTCCTACAATAGCTCTCGAACCATGAACCACTCACCAGAGTTTAAAAATCATTTTGCAGTGTGATAAAGGGAAAAGCAAGGAGGAATTAATTGAGGAAAGTGTGTAATCTTGGCAAGGAAGCAGGTCAGGAAGGGGTTTAGATGACAGCAGAAGACTGACAGGAAAGGACCTTGTAGCTACTCAAAGATCACATGTCAGAAAGCAACAGTGGTCAGATGCAGGTTCTTCAGGACGTGGACAGATTTGAGGGAAGGGCCAACTTGTTCTGGCAAGGGCTGGATGCAGACTGAGCTCTACATATCGTGACGATCCTTCCAGTCTCAACTCCCTTGCTGGGGAATAAACATCCTTAATGGAAGAGGCCTTTGGCTTGGAGCCTAGCACTCTATAGCTTCTCCATCACTTCTTGCAAAGAGTGTTGGTGGTGCTGGATTGATCATATGAGGCCTTTAGGGACAAGGGTGCTGCTTCCTCAGTGTGCTGCAGGTCCTAGTTCATAAGTTTGGGAGAACAAATTTTGATGGTCCCTGGTTGCTAGAGCCTTGCTCAGTGTTGGGGTCCAGATTTAGTGTTTCTGTGAGTGGTCATAAATCCTGATGAGAACTTGTGATTAGCATTTGCATAATACCTCTTGGTAGATCAGTGCCTCTGCTTTTGCTTAGGATTTACAACATACCTTTTTTGGCGTTATTTCTATATAGAGCTGTTACCCCTGAAATTAAGATATTTGCATAATGGCAGTTTAAATAGGCAGCATAACAATAATACTGTTTCCCACAATCCTGATCGCATGTAAAAGTAAGTGGCACAGGAATCAATAAGATTTGTATAATATGCTTAGGATCAAGATGTAACCTTCATAATTTTCACAGTGCCAAAATTTGGAATTAGAAAAATTTTGAAAGGAATTCACCAAGCCATTATAGACATTCATAAGGTTCTGGTGCAGCTCATAATAGGCTTCCAATAGCACCCACACTCCCTTCCTTCAGACTTCCTCTTTATTACTGATCCTGCCATTCCCAAAATTTACCTTACAAAAAGGGAGGTGCAATGGCAAGAAAGGCGTGCAGCAGCAACAGATGGCTCATCTTTAAGAACTGAAGACTCATGCAAAGTTTTACTTATGAGAAAGCTGAGCATTGGTGTTTCCAGTATATTTCTTCTCGGTTCTTTTGAGCCAGGACCCTTTGGGGCTCCATTTCCCAAACTCTCTGGGGCACAATGCACACCATGAACAACCATCCAGGCCTTAAAGATAAGGACTTTGCTGCTGCTGAAATCTGCTATGCCTCACTTAGTAAGGCTGACCTGTACCCCAAAGGTACAAACAAACAAAGAAGTCTTTTGAGGGAGTTTTTCACCACCTATGAGTTATCAGAGAAAGCTTGGTAACGACAGGCAAGCTTGGAAGGTGAAGTCACCCATCATTATTTTAGAGTAGTAACCATAATCACGTTGAGGCATATTTAGCAATTTCTCTTGGAAATCATTGTCACAGATTTTTTGCCATAAAAATTCTTTTTATGAAGATAGTTGCTAAAATTGTGCATATGTTGTATGATCTTACATACTTTGACAACTTGCATGTAGTTCATCATTGGACATAAATTTAATGTCATGTTTCTATAACAATGTCTTGATTTAAGCCTTACAAGTTCATTATTTGAAAGATGCTTTGTATTTATTTCTGGCTGTATTGGAAATTTAGAGTGTATTGTTCATGTTTTTATTAGTATTTTAAGTACATTGGATAAAATAATGAAGTGCTTGTGAAATTCAGAACCATAAAAGTTGTGTTTGGAATAAGTAAATAAAATGCAACAACATGCTAACGTGTAAAAATGAAAGACAGTAGCTTGATTTTAAAAATAGATTATTTAATCAATGTTTGTTAATGTCAATATTTTTCAATTCATTACCCAACAGTTTGCCTCATCCTGTGTGTACTACTACCCATTGTTATTACTCTGAGCACTCCTAGTCCATTTAAGTATTTGGGGCACTGAGCTGTCCACTAAGTCGAATTTGGACCACAGAGTAAAACATCAAGGAATGACTCTGTGTTAGAGCTGAAAGAAATTCCTAACTTTCTTTTAGAGAGAGGAACTAATAGTGCAATGTCATGGAATATTCTCAAATTAAGGTTTGGATTAGAGATTGATAGGTTGTCATCTGTATGACAATTCTACTAATTACTAACATAAAAGTATAATACTTTCCTGAATGCAACCTCTTTAATAGTATTAACAGAATTTTGAATTGAATAAACAGAATTGCGTACCTGCAATTGGAAAAATATGCTGATAAACCTAACAAATTGGCTTTTGCTTTTTTAAAAAATGAAAATATATTCAGAGTAAGAAGGTGTAAATTATTTGAAATAATTCACTTGCATAATGTAAGAATGATTAATAAGTTTTTTTGGAATTGTAGTATACACGTTCCATTTTAATAGAAGCACTCTTTTAATGCCAGGATGGCATGCTCCTGGCATCTGAAGGCCTGCTCAGATGGATTAAGAGAATGCTAGTGAGTTATATAGCATGATGTCTTATATCTGTTCTTCTTCTGTAACTCCTCTGTTCTCATTTCCTTTTTTTCTTTGTTTCAATTACTTTGAGCAGCATCAAGAAAAAATTACCAATCCGCCAAAATGAGTAAGTCCCCATGTGAAGTCATGAAATGCTTGCTGTTAAAACATGTCATTTCATGCTTCTACATCTTAAACTTTGACCATTTTTTCCTCTCTGGGGGAAATGTCAAGTTTAGGTGGCAATATCACTGATTACTAACGCAAATAACTAGAATCAAAGTGACAAATAATTGCTTCTGTAGTGAGATACCATGTGGAGTTTCTGTTTTCTAAACACTGTTTGACCCATTTATTCATGCACTCCTTGTTTTTTTTACTATATGAATTTAGAAGATTTTTTGTGGTATTGCAACTGATTAGTTTGTTTACATGCCTATTTTGTCTACCAATAGGCTCGTTCATCAAGATGGAAGCCTGCCTGATATCACAATGATAAATTTAAATGCCAATATTGAGAAGGAGAAGGGAAATGTTTTACAAGAGCAGGAAAATGTTTTACAAGAGCAAGAAAAAGACGAGCAGGAAAAAATGTTCCAAGAACCAGAACAATGCACGATGGAAAGGAGAGAGATAAGAGATAAGGAAGAAGGGAACGAAAATGAAGAGGAGGAAGTTGAAGAAAATGAAGATGAGGAGGATGAATCTGAGACAGAAGAAATATCAGGTAGCCTCTGGGGAGTTTCTTACCCTTGTCTATTTTGTTTTACTATTCATTAAAGGTGATTCATCTAGGATAAGTGCATTCATTCCCTCTATTGCTTATTTAGGTATTCCTATTCTCACATAGGTGTAGACAAAACAGCACCATCCATGTACAAGTGGGAGGAATCAAGTGGGAGGTTAACCCTGAGGTTTTCAGATGCTCAAGAAGTCTATAGAAAAAAACTAAAGAAAGGGAAAGAAAAAACCACAAAAGAGCCCTCTAAGGACTCAAAGAATACCCCAAAATGGTTAAGGTGTGTACTTCCAAACCAGCCAGAAAGCTAAACTTTGGCCCAAGATATTTTGCTATAGGGAAAGTGGTTTCCTCAGTCCCGCTTTTTATAAATACAGGTTTAGATATTGGTGCTTCTTTAATTTTTATATTTTAGGGTCTATGGAACTCCCTGCCACAGTAACTCAGAATTCCTCAGTATGACCCTTATACAATTAGGAATAAATGTGTTTAGATGTAAAAATGACACTTTGGGGATCTAGGAATGACTTCAAATGAATCTCAGTCACATTTGCCCTTAACAAAAATAAACCACTTAGCTGGTTTGAATTTTATTTTGAGAATAGAATGTTGAATTTGAAAAACTATTACCACCCTTAATATTTCTAAGTGAAAATAAAAGTAGCTCTGATCACAAAAACGAAAATACGTTTCATTATGTTTGACTTGTCTTTGCAGATTTAAGAAACAAATGGCATTTGGTAATTGATCGCCTCACCGTACTTTTCTTGAAATTTCTTGAATGCTTTCATAAGCTGCAAGTTTTTGTGTGGTGGCTTTTGGAACTACACATTATCAAAATTGTTTCATCATATATTATCTGGGTCACAGTAAAAGAGGCAAGTAAATAATAGATGTCCCTGTCAGTTTCTCTTTCAATATCAGTGTTAGAATGCAGTGAAAGATAGATGATCTGCTAACTTTCATATATGAATCTGAGGGGTTGAATGGATCATTTGGCAGTTGAAGTTTCCACTTGATTCCGTTTTAAATTAGCTGTCACTGTGAAGTAAACAAAGGAAGATCTGGAACTAAAATATGGTGACGTACAACAGTTTGAAAATGTGATGCTTGAGATTTTGAATTTGAAACAATGATGTTTTGAATTTCTTAAATATTTATTTGTTTGTTTATTAAATGTGTATTCCTCCTTTAAGCCAAAGGATGTGAAATACTAGACTTGTCCATAAAAGGTGCACCTAAAACTTTATTGAGACGTCAAAATGTAAATTTCAAATTATGTATTTTGCATTGCAAAATTTAAACATAATTGTAAGTTGCTTGGAGACCTTCAGGTATCAAGCAACTAATAAATCTTAATAATAATAATATAGTAGATTTGATATTTTGAAGTATTGCAGGCATATTGAAATTCAATTTGTTTCATCTCTACTAGATTCAGTGAACCAAAGTGCTTTATTGCTTTAATATTCTATTGCAGAAATCCACTCCTTCTCCATCCTCTTTGCTAAACTTTGTTTCATGCTCTTGTCATGTCCACATTTTGACTTCTTCAACTTTCCTTTCCCTTGCCTTCCTTTCTTACATCTTAGCAATGTTCACCTTTATCCAAAACTCCACTGCTTAAACATTTACTCCTCATATTACTTAGAATATTCCCTTCAGCATCCAGCATGTTGCTTGCCCTTACTTTGAAAGCTGTCCACACCCTTTCCTATGTTGATCTTCACACCGCTGTTTCCTATTAATCCCGTTTATATTCCTCCTTTCTTCAAGACTACCAGCTGATCAACTGTCCTGCTCTCTTAAACATTTCAACCCACTACTCTATTGTGCTTTGAATTCCTTGTCAGAATACAGTTTACCATGAGGCAACATAATAAAAGCCCCCAAAATGTTGTGAAGTTATTATTATATTATATTATATTTATTTGATTTCTTAATTGCTGGTTATTGGAAGGTCTCACTTCCTCATTTCGTACTTCCAGGTTTCTCTCCTTAACTATGTGTTTTTGATTGCCTGGGCTTTTGCTCTGCCATATTCTCAGCTCCGCCCATTGGCATCCAGTATCTGCACTGTGTGGACCTGTGTGATTATCATCTGCAAAATGTTGTACCAGCTCGGATCTATTAATCCTGAAATGTTTTCTGTCAACTGCACAATGGTGAGTAAGTAACTAGCTAATATAAAAAAGTAAAACAGTTATTTTAAATGAGTAATTTTGGGATCAGTGAGTATGAGTCATGATGAATAGCAATAGGCCCTCTCTCATGTTGAATTGGCTTAGAAATTTGTCAAGCTGTTTCCCTCCAAATCAAGACATATATCAGCTAATTTCTGAATCAAGCACATATCCTGCCAAGCATTCAATCCATTTGCTATATGTATATTTGATGGCATTGATGCTTCCTGCAGCCAGGAGAAGCCCCAGTGGAATCCCTCCTGGCTGTGGGAACAGTAGTGTAGTGACAAATTCAGAAGTGCAAGGTCCCTTGATGATAGTCACAGCCACAACCCCTACCTCCCCCTGTTTTTGCAGCTGGGTTGAGAATTAGATCCCTTGTTAATGCCTTCTCCCACAACAACAGACATCACTAGGAGCCAATAAGCATGAAAGGGGGGCAGTGTTCGCTACTGAGAAGAGTCTTCTCAGTGCCTGACTCAACTCCTTTCACTCTGATTGGCTGCAATCAGCAAAACAGGACAAGGAAGCATGTTAGAAGATTCTTCTCAGTGGCTAACACACTCCCCTTTCACACTGATTGGCTCATAGGATGTTGGAGACATAGGGACCCTGCTGGGACCCTGCTCCCAAAAAAGTAAGGCATCTAAGACCCCCTGAGGCCCTGGACAACTACACCCCTGGCGTGACTTTTTAGTCCTACAGGCCAAAGTTTTCCCACCTCTGTATTAGGTTATTCTAAACTGAAAACATCACTGGCAAATGCCTGTCCAGATTCTTCAACATCATGAGTGGGGTGTTTCCAGTTACCCCACCCCCTGCCTTTGGAAGCCTTTTAAGAAGCTGACAACAGCTGGTATAGCACAGTGGGGAGAGCCTGGCTGGGAGTCCAGAGTCTGTGAGTTCAAATCCCCGCTTGTGTCTCCTGACTGTAAAGGACCAGCTAAAGTGAGTGGCTCAGGGGTTACATGCCCTGCCACTTGTACAGCCATGGGCAAGCTGCATAGTTCCAAGGAGGCCAGTTGCCCCCCAGCTGGCAGTTGCGGACAAAGAAGGGGCTGGCTTGTGCAGCTGTGACAAGCTGAGCAGGTCCTAGCCAGCTGGGGAGGACTAGCCTCAGAAGGAGGCAATGGTAAACCCCCTCTGAATACCACTTACCATGAAATCCCTATTCATAGGGTCGCCATAAGTCGGGATCGACTTGAAGGCAGTCCATTTCCATTTTAAGAAGCTGACAGTTGTACTGAAGTTTATAGTATTGAAAATGGTTGTGTTTTTTGCTGTGATATTTGCTGTTATGTTACTGTTTTATTATTTTGTTATTATGAGATTGTTATTGTAATTGCTATTCACTTTCTTGTAAGTTGTCTTATGCATAATTTTTTTGTGGCAAGGTGGCATACAAATAAGATGATGATGATTCTTTGATAGCCTACAAGTAGTTGGGGCAGGAGATGGCCAAATAATGAGCTAGTTTTACCCAGCACTAGGAAGATGGGGTTTTTTTTCAATGTTGTAGAGTGAGAAGCAACACAGATTTGCAACAGATTGAACATGGGGGCAAAGTAGAGGGAGGATCAAAGATAAAGCCATGACTTCATGGTTGGCTGAGTGGATGTTGATGCTCTCAATGAATACAAAGAATAAAGAAGGAGAGGAAAGCATCAGAGGAAGTTAAGTAATTCAGTCTGACACATTGATAAGATAAGATGATGAGAAATGTTTGTGTGTTATGTGTCTTCAAGTTGATTACGACTTATGGTGACCCAATAAATCAGCAACCTCCAATAGTATCTGTTGTAAACCACCCTGTTGAGGTCTGTGGTTTCCGTTATGAAATATGTGGTTTCCTTTATGAAGTATGAAATATCAGGCAGGAAACTGAAGATGCTTGTATGGAAGGAAAAATGCTATGGGAGAAATAGGTAAATTGCATACAAGAGTTTGGAACTGAAGGATAGTAGTAAGTTCAGGCAGTACTTGGAGGGACAGGGTGGGTCAAGGGACGATTTTATGAAAAAGGAGGGGATGGATTGTGACATACATTAATGGATAAGGCAGAAGCCAGAGGATACAGAAGCTTTGTCCACAAAGCTATATGAGTTTCTTTACCATAAAGATTGTCATTTGCATAATGGTAATTCCCCTCCTTTACTCTTCCTGTGCATCCCCCATGCCCTCCCAAAATCAGTTCCAGAGTGTTGGGGGGGAAACCCAGAACAGGTTTCGGCGGGAGAGGAAGGTCCACTGCTCAGCCCGAAGTCCTTGTGCTAATGGAACTATTTTGTTGGATACCACACATTGTCTGCCTCTTTTCAATTCTAGCTATTAGTAAAGGTCTTAAAGGGAATTTATAAAGTCAGTGATGAAGGCCTGTGCAGGTGCCTGGGTTGTTTAGCTAATGATATAGTCCTAGCTCTGTTTAATCAATGCATTCCCCTTGAAAAAATTAAACTGAAATTTATCTGTCTTTTTTATTATTTTAGCCTAACACAATTGAGAAGCTAGAAGACATGAATGAATCACTTCTTTACAAAAAAGCCATTGATCCGACTGAGTGGGTTGGATTAAGAAAGTCTAGTCCTCTTCTTGTATATTTGAGGGTAATTATCAGTTATTCTCTGTTGAAATTATTCTTTTATCAGACAGTACAGTCCATGAGGTATAAATATTTTTAGGGGGCGTATTGCAAGATGCAGTGTGCTTGATTTTAAAATAATATTGATTCTAACATAGTTTCCTTCTCTTGTAGAATAACCTGCTGATGTTGGCGATTCTGGCCTTTGAAGTAACTATTTACCGGCATCAGGAGTACTACAGATGTCGAAACAATCTCACAGCACCTGAGACAAAAACAATTTTTCATGATATTACCAGATTACACTTGGATGATGGAGTACCTAGTTGTCTTAAATACTTCATAAACTACTTCTTCTATAAGTTTGGTTTGGAGGTAAATTCAGTGCCAGTATGGTTAAAACAGGACTTCAACTTGATCTTATTTATGTATTTTAGGAATTTATACCCTGCTCTGCAAAATACTTACTTGGGTATTTAAAAAAATTATACTGTTCAATTCTCAGGGTGGCTATCAAAATGTCAAAACACATTAAAATATACAGAATTTACATTCTCTTGGATAGTCCAAGATACATATATTTCTTCACTTTTAGAAACTCCATGTAACGCTTTGCTTACTAGCATGTAACAGTTGATAGGTTTTCTCTCAATAAATATGCCACACTTAATTTACCTTTCTATCAATAGTGATAGAAGGGATAGCCAACATGGTGCCCTCTCGATGTTGCTGGACTATAACTCTCATCATACTTGACCACTAGCCATGCTGGCTAGGACTGTTGGGAGATGTTGTCCAACAACATCTGGCACCACACTGGCCATTTCTGGATTAATTCAATATATCATTGGAAAAACTTATTTTCCAAGGATTTCAATTTTATTTGGTTTATTTTGTATAGCTGAATTTGTTTTATGCTGCTCCTATTGATTTTATTGGTTTTAGTATATTATTGTAAGTTCTTATATATTTGTCTTGTTATCGCAGAGCTGTTTCCTCTTGTCAGTTAATGTAATTGGTCAACGAATGGATTTCTATGCCATGATTCATGCCTTTGCGTTAATTGCTGTTCTGTATCGACGCAGAAGAAAAGCCATTGCAGAGATCTGGCCAAAGTACTGCTGTTTTTTATCATGCATCATTACATTCCAGTACTTTATTTGTATTGGCATCCCACCTGCTCCTTGCATAGGTAAGGATATATCTTGTCTTCTGCTGATTGTGATTTTTATTTTTACAGTAACCACTGAAAAACTGACAGGGCCCAGAATAGAGATGATATAAGTGATATGAAGAGCTTCCTGTAATTGTTCTTGCTTCTACCTTCATAGATTATCCATGGAGAAGTCCTAATGCCAACTTCAACTCTAATATCATCAAATGGCTATACTTTCCAGATTTTATTAAAAAACCAAATCCAGTCTTTCTTGTCTGTAAGTATTTTACTGCATTCCTAATACTGGTTTGCCCCCTTGTCTCATTCCTTGTAGTACATTTTAAATTAATATTCTGAAGCACTTTGGCATATGCAGATGAGTAACAATATCCTATTGCTAAACTTAGTCTGCAATTTCCAAGTCCCTCAAATAGACTCTGAATATGAGCCAATTCTTTGAGAAACACATCTGTTCATTTCCAGATCATTCCAGGGGTGGTAATGTGCACCAACCTCTAATATTCAGGCACTGCATATGAACTCTTAAGTACAGTACCGTCCCTCTTCCCACCACACACCATGTTTCAAACCCTGAGATTGGAGAAACCTTTTGCTGGGAGTCCTGTCAAAGAGCTTGTGGGGGGGGAAATCAGTTGAGTTATCAACACTGAACAGATAACAGCTCAGCCTACATAGTTTTACATGGCTCATGTGTGTTTAATGTTTTTCCTAGCTCTTTATGTATGTGTTCTTATGTGCATGTGTGTGCTGCTACTGCAGCTGCTCTGCTATTTTATTAGTTTGTAGTTTGCTTGTTTTCAGTTTTAATATTTTTAATATTTTTAAATTAATAATGCTATAGTTTTATATATGCTAACTTGATTACATATGAAGAAAGATGTTTCCAAACGTTATAAAAATAAATACAAAAAAGAGTAGATACACAGATGATTGTCAGTAAAATGTCGTATCACATATATCTAACCAAAGTTAGTGGTTTGCATTTTAATTTGAATGTCTTCTTCCTGCCAGATGATTTCATGTTGCTGCTATGGGCATCCTTACAAAGGCAAACATTTGAAGATGAGAACAAGGCTGCTGTACGTATCATGGCTGGAGACAATGTGGAGATCTGCATGAACCTTGATGCAGCATCATTTAGCCAACACAATCCTGTTCCTGATTTTATCCATTGCCGGTAAGAGCTGGGTCTTGAATATTTCTAAAAGCCATATATCTTTCTAAAGATCTGCCTCATTTATCCTCTTCCCAGACATTTAGACAACAGGTGTTCTTTTTTCCTGTGCATGGAAAAGCTGATCTCAGGTGGGTAGCTAGCTCCACCTAGTGGTTGAAGGCAGAAGACTGCTACAGAGTTCCTGCTCTGCGCAGCACGTTATTTCAGTTTCTCTTCTGCCTTCCCCCAAGAACCGTTGATCTAGCTCCTCTCTGCATTCAGGCCTGTATAGTTTGGTGTTTTTTTCCTATTGTGTGTCTGTACCTTTTCCTTCCTTTACTGTTTTCCTACATGTGTCTTGTTTAAAACAAAAAAAGGGGGTGTCATTTTACATTTCTCCTCCCCCCCAAGACTTCATGGTGGCGTTGAGCTGACCACAAAGCAGCCGCCCCACCACTTCGGCTGCGAGACCACTGTCTTCTTCGTTGGACTCTACCCCCCCCAGCCTTGTTTCTCAGGCGCGTGAGCAGGGACACCTCTTGCAGCGTGCTCCCCAGGACACCGAGTGCCTGTCACCCCCTCCTCCATCCTCTCACCCACGGAAGGCCTCAGCGGGATGCTACAGCTGCGGGGGAAGCATATTCAGCCCCCCCTCACAGCTCGTCAGCACCTGGCCCGGCTATTATCACAACCCTTAGCCCCTATAAGACCCACAGAGTGGTTTGCGCCCATGAAGAAGACAACACCCAAATCGGACCACCCACCAAAGAAACCTAAGTCACTTCAGCCTCACACTACAATGAAAGTCGTGCATCCGCCATTATCCAACCAGGCCCTAGGGCCTTTAGGTTCTATTGAATCCCAGGCAGAGGTAGCCATAGCCCGCCCCTCTTCCAGCAGGCACAAGGTGGCTGAGGCATGTACTGTCGTGGGCAGGGTGGCTCCACAATGACTGGCACCTAAGAGAAGTAGGGGAACCAGTCACGACAGGCAACGGCCTGGTGATGCACAGGGGGCTGCACCAACAGAGGCTCATAGCAACATGTGCAGGTCACAGAGGGACCTGGAATCCCTGTCTGAGGAGGAAGGCACCCAATTCCAGCCCACCCTGGAGGTGATTTTTTTTTTTTACATCTTCTTTTCTTGAGGAGTTTGAAGGCTTCCTCTAGACAGCTATGTCTCACCAAGTGTTACAGGAGAAGAGGGGTGAAGCATCCTTCATTTCACCCTCTTCATGTCAGAAACTCCAAGTTCAGAGGGTGGTGCACAACCCACACTGTTCTCATGCTCAACCTCTACAGTTTCTGCTATCACCACACATGCTACAACAATTAAAGGAACAGCTGAGAGATTATCTCCTAATGGATCTAGCCCCAGGTGTTTCCACATCAGTGGCTGAGGCTCAACAGCAAACACAAGACACACCAGCCACAGCACCCACTCCGCCACCTTCAAGAGCGCAAGTGGTGCAGGGCCTCACTACACTACACTCTTCTTCAAACACGCCCCAACCACCGGGCAGGGCATCACTGGACCCTTATGCCACCTCACAGGGCAGGTATCCTCAACTTCAGGAGGAGGCAACAGTGGACCCAGACAATGAGCTGATTGTCCTCGATGAGGAAGAATGGAGTGGAGATTCAAAGTCAGAGGAAGTAGTGAGCAATAGGATTTTCCAGGAGGCTCATTTCCTTCCACTCCTGTGCAAGGCAATGGCAGCTGTGAACCTAAATTTCCGGAAGATCCTCCAGTTCCCTCAGCATCTAGAATTTCAGCTGTGTGTCCAGACCCGAAACCCAAGTCTAGGGTACTAAAACTTCCATCACTGTTGCCAAAAGGGATCAAGTCCAAATTTGCTGCCCCGCTGCAGTTCAAGAAATTGGTTGCAACTGCTAACAAATACTATACGTTGGAACAACACATCATGGACCAGCTCAAGGTTCCTCTGGTTGACGCCCCCATAGTCAATTTACTAAATCCATCCTTTAACCCAAAAGACTCGGATGCCCACCTCAAGGATCCATCAGAGCGCAAGCTGGATCTAGGCCTTAGGAGGATTCATGAGGCCAGTGCGCTCTCCATTAGAGCAGCAGCAGCCTCCTTGGTCTTCGCTAAAGCATCCCTGCTGTGGCTAGAGGACCTATTGGACGGTCTGCAGCAGGATCCGGCTCAAATCCGGAAGTCTTTTCTGAAAATCTCGAGAGCAGTTTATGGCAGATGCATCCATGGACGCCATGCAGTTTTCGGCAAGGTCATTAGCAGCAAGTGTTTTCACTCAAAGGACTGTATGGTTACACCATTGGGAGGCTGATATTGCAGCATTGGGAGGCTGATATTGCAGCCCGCTCTAATCTCGCATCTGAGCCCTATGTGGGTGGAAAACTATTTGGCGACGACATCCTGGAGCTGAAAGGGCAAGAGTTCTATTGATAGTTCCTTTGTGGCCAAGGAGACCCTGGTTCCTGGAACTCGCCGATCTGTCAATCGATCCTCCATGGCAAATTCCGCTCAGGGAAGACCTATTGTCACAGGGACAGCTTCTTCACCCAGACCCGGGACGGCTGGCGCTTCATGTCTGGAGATTGAGAGGAAATGCCTCTTAAAACGAGGCATTCCAGCTCAAGTGGTGGAAACTATGATGGCCTCAAGACGCCCTTCCACAATTAGAATATATGAGACTACATGGAAGGCCTTCTCGACATGGTCACAAAAGAAGGATTTAATTCCAAGGAAAGCAGGCATAAACGACATTCTCTGCTTCCTACAGGATGGCTTGTGCTTGGGTCATAGGCCAAACACTCTCAGACGCCAGGCTTCAGCCCTTTCAGTGGTTCTGTCTACATCTCCGGAAAAACCGCTGGGATCTCATCCATTATTCAGGCATTTTCTATGTGGGGCAATGGCATTGGCACCTCCTACAATCCATCGTTACCCAACTTGGGATCAACACAAGGTGCTAACGACCCTACAAAAGCCCCCTTTTGAAGCCCTAAGTCAAATTTCCCTACGTCTCCTATCCTTTAAGGTCTTTTCCTTGTGGCCGTTACTTTGGCCCAGAGAGTGTCTGAGCTGAATGCTCTGTCTGTTGACAAGAATTTCTGTGTGTTTCATAAGGAGAGAGTAGTCCTACGCACCGTCCCTTCTTTTCATCCTAAAGTACTGTCTACCTTCTACTGTCAGCAAGAGCTGGTACTTCCTTCTTTTTGTCCTAATCCCATTCACCATACAGAGAAAGCATGGCATTCACTGGATGTGCGAAGAGCCCTGAAAGTGTATATCTCTAAAACAAAACATCTCCATCAGACAGATAGTTTGTCTCCTTCCACCCAGCGTCTTTAGGGAAGAAAGTGTCTTTGTCCACACTCTCTAGGTGGATCAAGGCATGTATCACACTGTCCTATGCCTCTCTAAAGTTAGCCCGGCCAGCCAGGATAGTGGCCCACTCAACTAGGGCCACATCGGCAGCATTCTCATTCCACGCATCTATCACAAAGGTAGAGCAGCTACATGGGCCGCACCTAATACGTTTATTAAACACTATAAGATTAACACATATGCATCAGCAGAGGCAGCTTTTGGGAGGAGAGTGCTACAGCACGTTCTCCCAGGTCAGTAGTGTAATCAGGTCAGTGATGTTCCCACCCTACATGGGTCAGCTTTAGTATGCCCCACCTGAGATCAGCTTTTCTATGCACAGGAAAAAAGGCATTTGGTCTTACCGTAAAACGGTTTTCTCTGTGCATGTCAAAAGCTGATCTCAGGGCCACTCCCTAGGAGAGCTGGGTTGCCATCACTGTCTTTTTCATTTTAGGTCTACAGCAGTGAGCATATGAGTGCTGTTGTCTCCTGTTTCGTGTTGATAGTTCCTATTATTTCTCTTTGTTCTTTCCTCCTCTTGGTTGGCTTGTTATCAAAAACTGAAATAAGGAGCTGCGCAGAGCAGGAAGTCCTTGTAAAAAAACCCCAAAAACCTCTTTAGCACTCTTCTGCCTTCAACCACTAGGTGGAGCTAGCTACCCACCTGAGATCAGCTTTTGACATGCACAGAGAAAACCATTTTATGGTAAGACCAAATGTCTTTTCTGTTTGTGGCTTCTGAGTTCATTGTGAGTCAGAATTGCACAGCAACATTGGAGGGCTCAGACCCATAAGATGTTTTCTCATATTACCGCCCAGTATAAGAAGTTGGTTTATGTTGCCGCAGCATGTAAATCAGCATAAGCATCACAAAATTTACAATATACATTAGTTGTGCTGAAGCAATCAAAGTACTGAAAGTAGATCACACACTGTTGCACTACATCTTGAAGGAGAAACAAAATATTAAGAAGTTTAACCTAGCAGTAGGATGTTGTTATTGGGTGCTTTCACACTGCACTTTATTCCGTTATTCTGACGATTTATTTCCTGTTAATTTGTGCATAAAATTTGAGCTTTCACACGACATAACGGGTAGCTCCGGAATTCTGGTGGAATGTTGTGGAAGTTTAGTGCTAAATGATACCTGAAAAATTCCGATAGCAGGCTGGGAACCTGGAAGATTGCAGGAGTTTTGCGCTACTGCCGCTGCTCACATGACAGCCATCCCAGCATGCAGTGCATTCCCGCCCTTTCCAACTGCCACCGCCGCACCTCCCAGCCGATCCCAGCTGCTCCTGGAGAGCAGCCTATGCTGCTGCTGCTTAACCAGAGCCTATGCTGCTGCGCTGCTGCGCCTCTCAGCTGATCGCGATCACGATCACGCCTCCTTCAAACCCCCCCCCACGCACCGAAAGAACAGGCCTCAAACCGGTAGGTGAAGACCAGTGTGAAAGACTGTTGCACAAAATTCCAGTATAACAGGTACTGCAGTGTGAAAGGGATTTTTGAAATCCGGAACGAAGCACTACCTTTTTAATTCATTAAACTAGCGCTATTAGCCCCATGTGTGAAAGCAGCAATTGTTATTGTTGTTGTTATTATTTATTCCATTTATCAGTCAGTTTATACAAAGCAAGTGTTTCAAGTGACTAGACAAGAATAAAATACACTGCATAAAAACAATTTTAAGCCAGAAATATTTTTAAAAAGAACAATGCAAAATACATAAAATACCCATTATTATTAGTTGGAGATTTTTTCTTTATTATTTGGAGATATAGTTTACATATATACAGAGAGAGGGAGAGAGAAGACAAGGCTGTTGTAAGGGATTGTTTGCATTTTGACTTTATTGTTCTATAAATAAAAATATGTAATGTATAGTGCATATGATCTTCTCAGACAGGAACAGAGGAAATGACAAGAGCCAGAGTTACTGCAGCAGTATCACTGAGACATGAATTTCTTGACAAATTAGTATGCCATTTGGAAAATTGTATGTGTCTGTTCTATTGCTACTTGGCTCCAAAATAAAAGTTGTCTGGCAACACAGTGATTACAATGATGCTTATGGAAGGTCTTGCCATTTTTTGTCTAATAAGACTTAATGAGGAAAGGCTCATTAATGAGGAAGACTTACACAAGGAAAAGAGTCTAGTTATCCATGGAAAGTTGAAGGGAGAACAGCCACAGCTCAGTGGTAGAGCATCTGCTGTGCATGCAGAAGACCCCAGGTTCCATCCCTGACATCTCCAAGTAGAGTTGGGAATGTTCCCTATTTAAAAACCTGAAAAACTGCTGCTGCTAGTCATTGTAGACAATACTGCGTCTGGGTCTGACTCAGTTATAAGTAGGGATGGGCAAGAAAGTCAATTCAGTTTGCATTTAAACCCTAATTTATCAAATCCACACTTTCCAAAACAACATGAGAACCAAAACACAGCCATCCGACTAAGCAATGTTTGCAAAAATACATGCGTTAGGGGAAAGTGTTCATAAAAATGAATATATTGGTGAAAAAACATACAAAAATGCATTACATTAGGAGAAACTGGTTGCAAAAATGTGCACATTAGTTAAAACAGCATACAAAAATGTGTTTAGTAGGATAAATTCTCACCAAAATGCTGGAGAATTTTCATGACGATTTTTTTTTAAAGAAATTTGAAAATCATTGCAGAAATATGGAGAACTGAATTTAAAATTGGAAAAAATGAGAAACGGAGAGAACCGAAATTAACAGAACTTTCCAACCCTAGTTATAAGGCAGCTTCCTGTTAAGCTTCCTAGATATTTAGTTGCCCTTCCACAAATGGAAAGGTTCCTTCTGGTCACAGAAAGGACTCTGATTTAGTGGAGACTTCATCTGCTGAAAGTGGGACAGGCAATTTTCACTGATTCCCTTTCCCTCTGCAGCCTAGCACCACCTCCCAGAGGATTCCAAAATCCTCTGGAACAGATTTTTAGGGAGTACAGGAGACTACAGTGGGAGTTGGCAAAAATCATATCTCTCCATCCCACCCCCTGCCTCCCTCCAGTGGGACCATCCTGTGAACGGAGCTTTGTTAATGGGAAGTTAGGATCCAAGCCAATAAATCCAGATTTACCATCACAGGATGATGTCTAATTTCTCTGCCCAAACATAGTCATTTCAACAACATCAACAGCATGCCTAAATAGTTGACAAGAATATTTATTACACCCCACATAACTATGAATTGAACAAATAGAGGTTTAACATTTTTCACTCCTGTTTTTTCTTGTTGCAGATCTTACCTAGATATGGGTAAAGTGATAACATTCAGTTACCTCTTCTGGTTTGTCCTAACCATCATCTTTATAACAGGAACCACTCGGATCAGTATATTTTGTATGGGCTACTTGGTAGCTTGTTTCTATTTCCTGCTCTTTGGAGGAGATTTGTTACTCAAACCTATCAGAAGCATTCTTCGCTATTGGGACTGGCTGATAGCTTATAATGTCTTTGTGATTACCATGAAAAATATATTATCGGTAAATGTTTTATTATTAAATCTAAAGTCTATCAATATTTATGTCTGGATTGGAGGCACTGTATTTCTAGTGCTGTGTGGTTTCGGGTGGGAGTGGGATGTAAAAGAATTATAGAAATGTATTCTGATATTTACATCTTTGTTTTAAATATTACTATACACACTGGCTGCATTCACACATAATAAAAAGCCAAATCTTGGATAAATTATACAGCCACAAGAGTGGCTGTATACTATAGCCAGTGTGGATTTTTCACATTCTGCAATGTTAAATTGAAAATACCCCCTATGCCATTCTGTTGCTTCCCAAAAGCTCATTTCAACACAAAACCTTACAGAACCTATAGTCCTAAACTCAGAAACGTTTGCTTAACAATGCTCTAAATTTTCATGGTGATACAAAAAACACTCAGAGAGAATCGAGAGTTCAAAGTGTAAACAGAGAGAGAGAGAAAACAGATCCCTTTTGGACTTTTTTCTGTCGGTGGTCTCATAATTTGTTGAAATTCATTAAAAATCAGCCATGCTCACAGAGTACCTGTAATCCTATTACTGACCTTGCCCCATACTCTGACCTTCATCTTCTGCAGCTTAAAAGCTAAAAAATATGCATGCCTGATTTTTAATTAATTTAAGAAATTTAACATTGATCTCAATGATAAGTGTCGACATGCTCAGTAAGAACCAACTGTCAGTGTTCTAAAAGCCATGCTCACAGCTGTTTGGCTTGGCTAATCAGGGGGCCACATCCATGCAAACATTGATTCCACTTCAGACAGTCATGGCTTCCCCCAAAGAATCCTGAGAAGTGTAGTTTGTGAAGGATGCTAAGAGTTGTTAGGAGACTCCTGTTCCCCTGACAAATCTCCAGTGGTCAGAGTGGTTTAACAGGTAGCCCCTGTTCTTTTTTCTTTTTCTTTTTTTGTAATAATTTTTATTATTCAAATTTTCATAAAACAAACACAACAAAATCTCTGTGAGGGGAATAGGGCATCTCTTAGCAACTCTCAGCACCCTTCACTAACTACACTTCCCAGGATTTTGGGGGGAAAGCCATGACTGTCTAAAGTGGAATAAAGGTCTGGTGTGGATGTGGCCAGGGACAGCTTTGGTTTAAATTTGGGTGGGAGACTACATGTGCCTGCTGTAGAATGAAAAGGTGGGGGGAACCCTGAAAAACAGTGATACTGTTCAGACCGTTTTCCTTTTGGACAGGAAAGGGGCTTTCCCTCCATCCAGTGCCCACCCACTCAATCTCCACTCCTTCCCCTCCCCTCCACTTTCCTCCCTACCTCTACCCTTCCTCCCCTTCTCTCCCCCCTCCCCCTCCTCCCTCCCTGTCCCTCCCCCAGGTCAGTCTCACCTGTCCTAAGCATGATTGTACAGGAGTAAATCCCAATGAACTCAAAAAGTATGCAAATGGTCAAATCTGACTTCCCCTGCTCCACACTTCTATCCCTCCCTCTTGCTCCTCCCCTCCCTCTTCCTTTGCCCTTCCCCTTTTTCCCCCTCCCCCATGGTCAGTTTCACCTATCCTAAGCATAATTCTACAGGAGTAAATCCCATTGAACTCAAAAAGCATGCAAATGTTCGAACCTACACTCCCCTCCTCCTCCCCTCCCTCTTGCACCTTCCAATCCCCCTTCCCCTCCTACTCCTCCCTTTTTCCTTCCCTCTCTTCTTTCACCTTTCTCCTCCTCCCTCCATGGTCAGTTTCACCTATCCTAAGCAAGACTGCATGAGAGTAAATTCCATTGAACTCAATAAGCATGCAAATGGCTAGACCTGCCTTTCCCTCCCACTCCCGCTCCTCTCCTCCTCCCTCTCCTCTCCCCTCCTCCTCCCTTATTCCTCCCTTCCCCTCTTCCTTCTTCCTCCTCCTCTCCCTCCCTCCCTCCCTCATAGTCAGTTTCATCTATCCTAAGCATTATTGCACAGGAGTAAATCCCACTGAACTCAATAAGCATGCAAATGATCAAACCTGCCGTCCTCTCCCCCTCCGGCCTGCTGCCATCCTTCTCCTAACCTCTGCCCTTCCTCCTTCTCCCCTTCCCATCCTCTGTGATCAATCAATTCTCAACAAACTTAAATAGGATCCCATTTTTTACCTCCCGGATTAAAAAGCAGAGAAATTCACTAATAGGCAAAAAAAAAAGTTGCAGTTTAAGAAAGTACCTATAGCCAACAGATATTTCTATCAAACTTTAAAAGCTGGGAAATTGGGCAGCTGCAGCGAATGCTCAGGGGAGCAGGAGACCTGACCTCCTCTCTGAGATACTGTACTGCCAAACAAATTTGGTTTGTATTGTTTTTCCCCCCTTTTGCACCAATTAGTGCTCATATGTGGAAGTGGAGCAGGAACACTTCAAAATAGCCATAGTTGCTACATAGTTGTTGGGGAATTTTTGGATATGCAGAAGTACATTAGCTTGTAGATTAAAAGAAAAACAAATTTTAAAAACGTAAAACACCCTGACAAGACCCTCTGCTCAGTGACTTTTAGGATCTGTACAATGCTGAGAGTAGTTAAGCCAGAGAATGTTGAGGCTGTTCCAGGGAGGAGGTGGGAGAGAAGAATTGGCCTGGCTGAGCCGCTGGTAGCTTATAGTATTTTTGAGTAGGGATTTGGTCTAAGGAGATTAATTACGAGGTTTTAAAAATGGCCTTTCTGATGGTATGCCTTTAGCCTTTTTGGCTGTCCAGAAACTTCCCCTGCTCATGCATGATATAGCAAAAAAGTGCTTAGTTTCAAATTTGGCAGCCAGCTCCTCACCTGAGTCTTAAAGGTTTTTATAATATAGTGGCAGAAGGTGGGGAGGGGGGAGAGTCTCTTATAGCACTACCTGTTCTGACTTGCTAGAGCCCTGAACAGAAGTACTCTTATTAGGGGTTGTTGATACTCTGCAGCATTTGGTTTCAAGGTTCACACTTGTTCCCAGATATTTACCAGGCAGATAATGGAGGTCAGATATGTTTTGTATGTACCTCATATGAGCACTATTTGGTGCTAAAAAGGGGGGAACCTTGTAGAATGGACCATGGAGTGTAGTTTGATTAAATACTTTAAAATCCTGTTTCCTCTTATTTTTATATCATGGAAAAAAAGTGGTAAACTCTTGTAGAGAGAAACACTATTTAAAAAGTTATAGTAGAATTTATTGCAATGTGTATACATTTACCAAGGAACTCCAACCCTGGGAAAATGTTTATTGTCCTTATTTTCTTCTTCTTTTAACTTTATGTTGAGCAATAGCACCTAGTAGTGGACCACAGATGATTTACTTTTGCTTTAATTGTAATATATCCATCTCTATTTGTTCCAGATAGGAGCATGTGGCTACATCCAGTCATTAATTCAAAACAGTTGTTGGGTGATTCAGGCATTTAGCCTGGCCTGTACAGTTAAGGGTTACAAAATTCGTAAGTACAGACTTGTAAATTCCTTTGCATTATTCTTAAAAACATCCATGAAAAGCTTTTATATTTCCATTATTTGAACATAATTCAACCTCTTAGATAAATTCAAATGGATAGAACTGAGCAATTTTTTAAACTAAACTAAATAATCAGAAACATTTGTTAGAAAATGTCTTTTTTCTAACAAGATAGCACAATGGCAATATATATCAAAATAATGACTCCTCTCTACTCACAATAATATGGGTGTAGTTCACAGCATCAGAAAGCACTTTGGGGGGTAGTAGTGTTCATGAAGATGAAGACTGTGCCCAGGGCCCACATGCAGAGGTGATGTCTGCTAAGGTTGATATCTTGATTCCCTTTGTTTTAAAACCAATCTGTGTTCATAGATATCATTTTGTTTTTTTCTGCATCTTGTTTTGATTGCTGCCTAGCACTTGTTTGTTTGCATATTGCTCCTTTTTTTAAAAAAAAACAGATAATCAGTACAGCTTCTGTCCTTCCAGAGTCGCTAGTTTTACATCTGACATAGATGGCGCCTAGCCTCATAACGGTCGTGAGGAGCTCTCCATGTAGCTGAATCAGTGAGGTATAATGCAGAAATATAAGTAAGCAGACCATTTTGAGTTCATGAACAAGGAAAGTGAACCAAAACCTCTGTCCAAAGTGGCCTGCTTATCAGTTTAGCCAGGAAGCAAAAGCTCTCCTCATATGATGGTGTATAGAGTGGCAGATGCAATGTCCTCAGGTGCATCTGGGGTATTCTCAGGTCTATGTACATTGAACATCAAGGTTTGGAGGGGACATCTATGCACATTTACCACTTAGAAGCTGTCTTGTGATAGTGAATCCTGATAAGGCAGGGCTCATGATTGCATGGTGGCTTCTGTGTGTATTCAGTTAAACATACATAGAAACACCCTTCATACTTCTACAATCAATGCACAAAGGTCTGAGAAGAATGCCTGCACACAAGGAGATTGGAGGTGAGACTTACATTCACAACCATGCTCCATGCTCCTCCTCCTCTAACGTTTGCATGTGCAGGCAAACACCTAAAGAGGATTAGAGAGAAATGTACAAGTAATCAAGAGAATTGGGGGGGGGGGCTTCTATTATCTCATCTTCAGTTCTCTGTCCCTTTCCTTTGTAACATTTACACCTGCAGGGGTACCCCCTCTGCCTTCTGTCTCTTCCTGCTTGTGTTTCAGCCATGAAAGCCTTAGATACTAAAAGGGGTAGAAATGTAGGGATGCATGAAGAAGAAAATTTCTTACTTTCTGTACTCCTCTATGAAGTTTGTTTATTATGTATTAACAATAAGTATATGCTACCTAATCATAAAGATTTTTGACTGGTGTGTACAATAACAATAAATTACAAAGCAGATAATGAAATAAATATAACAGCCGATCAGCAACTCCAAGAAATAAATTAAACAGATTTTAGATTGCACTTAGTTCTGAAAATACCACAGGGTGGGTGCCAGGCAAGTCTCTCTGGGGAGAGCATTCCATAGCCAGGGTGCCACCAACAAGAAGGCCTTTCACCCAGTAGGCACTTGCCACACCTCACTTGAGGGAACCTGGAGAAGGGCAAAGAAGTCAGAATCTTGCAGATGTGGATCTTAACTGTTCCTTAACCATTTTTCTCCCTTTACCTTTTTTAGATAAAATATTGTAGTATATAAGCAAAATAATACCTATTGTGGAATTTTGTTTACTCTTGTTAGCTTCAGATAAAAATACAGACTGTAAACTACCTAGTGGAGAGGCAGGAATCATCTGGGACAGCATTTGCTTTGCTTTCCTCTTGCTGCAAAGAAGAGTCTTCATGAGTTACTACTTTCTTCATGTGGTTGCTGATATTAAAGCTTCACAGATCCTGGCGTCCAGGTAAACTGAGGTGTTTTGTTCATTTTATATCATTTTATTATATAGAGCCATGTAAAATAGAAACTATAGTTGCATTCTGTTTCAACAAAGGAAAACAAGATAAATTATGAGCTGTATTCAGAGCTGCAGCACTCTTCCTCTCCTGTCCCCTCCAGCCCCCTGTCAGACCTCCAAATCAGCTCCAGAGCATTGGGACATCCTCTGGAGCAGATCTTAGAGAGGAAACAGGAGTTCCGTTACACAGCATTGAATACAACCCTGTTCATATACCAATACTGTTCATTTACCATCTTCTCCCCAAGCAGACAGTGAGATGGATGGGAGAAGCTTTTACACTATGCAGTCCAAAGATCTCCCAAACCAAAGAACACCTGAATGAGTCTGGGACTACAGAATCACTTCCTTTGCACTACGTGTTTGCTGCATTTATTCCATCATTTTCATGATGCCACAAAAGAATGGCAAGGTGTGCTGGGCTTCAACTGGCAATTTGTTAAGCTAACAAACCAGTAAGGAACCACACTGTGAAGAAGGCATATGGCAATTTAGCCCCACTACCAATACTCTCTTCCATATATAACATTTCTGTCTTACTAATCAGCTGTTCCCTAAGATTGCATGACCCTTGTGGCCCTTACTTGGCTTCCAAGGCATGAAAGTATTCCATTATAATACAATAGTAGGGAATATCGAGGTGGACAATGTGAAGAGAGATGTGATATGTACTTTCTTCATTCTGAAGAGTCACAGATTCCTCTTGAACTGCAAAAGAGCTCCCTGAGCCTAAGACAGATCCCACTCACCTTGGGAGTGAATGTCAATCTAACCTGGGCAAGGTGTTCCTGGAATCTCTGCATTCTCATTACATAAGTCCTGATGCTAGTGAAAGTCCTTGTGTTCCTTCTCACCAAACCTCTTTGTACCATGGTCTCATGCAAGCATCATTCTGTTCAGTTCCATTTGTTCTTGCCTTGGGATCAGTTCCATTTGTTTTTGCTGTGGTACTTCCTCTTGCCATTCCAGTGGGATGCTACAGAAATGTGACCCTCTTCAAGGAAGTCTCTGTCTTACTTAGTGGGAGACTTTTCCCAGGATGCCTAGCCCTAGGTCTTTCAGGTATTGGACCAGAAAAAGTGGATCCCTGGTTCTAGCCTCTCTGGTTAGAGTATCCATGGCAGCTGTAGGGGATAGGGCAGATAAGGTCTCTGGTCTCCAGGGAAGCCTAATTCACTAACAGCTGACTGAAAACTATTGTAGTTAGACAGATTCTCACACCTTTGCTCCCTAGTCATGTCCTGTGTTGGATTCAACAATGAATGCTTCAAAAATAAAATGCATAAATTATCAAGGAGGCACAAAGCTCCAATTCTGATGGAGATAATTCTTATCACAGAGGAGCATCTCCAAGAGTGACCAGCATGAACAGGACTCTGAACTAAACTACAACTGGCAAGACAGCAGATGTCACTTCACTCCAGGAGAATGGATTCTGAACAGGTTGATGATATAACAAGTATCTGAAAAGATGTCATGCCCTGATGAACTACAAGATATTTGCCCTGGTACTCAGTAATGGATGAGCCCTCATCCCTGCTTACCCGATCTCTCCAGAGAATCAAGTCATTTAGAAACACAGTGAATTTCATAGTCCCCATATGACCTTGATGCTCAAGATTTGCAAGCTTGAAGTCTCCAGGATCTACTCTTCCTACATACCACTTATCATGAGCCATGACATGCTATTTTAAGTTGTTGTACTCCAGTCAGACCAGGATCAGTAAAAATTACTGCAGAAGTCAATTGGAATCAGCTAGCTAAATATCCTGAGGAGGTTGTCTGAACAATTTTACTATTCAAGCATATACCGGGTCTGTGACTGTACAATAATAAATGAATGAATGACTATTCAAGCATAGAATTATACCTGAGATTATGAGCTTCTCTTTCCAAATTCCTGGCATGAACAATAGAGGACCAGGCCATCAGCATCTGTTAAAGATTTTCCATGTCCTTCAGAAAGGGCTAGACATATGATTGGGGTACTTGTCAGCTGTAGCAAGACTGACATAGGAAGTATTCACATCAGTCAATGCTCCCACATTGCAAATGAAATGGACTGCCTTCAAGTCGATCCCGACTTATGGCAACCCTACGAATAGGGTTTTCATGGTAAGTGGTATTCAGAGGGGATTTACCATTGCCTCCCTCTGAGTCTGAGACTAGTCCTCCCCAACTGCCAGCCCCTTCCTTGTCCGCAACTGCCAGCTGGGGGGCAACTGGGCTCCTTGGAACTATGCAGCTTGCCCATGGCTGTACAAGTGGCAGGGCATGTAACCCCTGAGCCACTCACTTTAGCTGGTCCTTTACAGTCAGGAGACACAAGCGGGGATTTGAACTCACAGACTCTGGACTCCCAGCCAGGCTCTCCCCACTGTGCTATACCAGCTGTTCTTCCCAGAGCTTGGAAGAATACTTTTAAAAAGTAATAAATTACAGTTACAGTTACGTGGCCCAAAAAAGTAGTAATTACTGTTACAATTGCAATTGCTCTGAAAGTAACTGATTACTTTTTCTCAAAAGTAATCACTACAGTTACATTTCAGTTACTTTTTTAAAAAAACGCCTACAAGGTGCTGGCCTTGGCTGCTGCACCTCTAAGTAGCCTAAAACAACATTAAAAATAAACAAACACATACAGAGGTAGTAGAATAATTATTTTTATTCATAAGATAGCAATGGTGGTCTCTCTGCTGGTAAGGGTGGAGGGGAGGGAGGCTGAGGCCACTACTCAGATCTTTGCATGTCAAATCAAGTGCAACCCCCCCCCACTCAGCCAGCCAGCATAATCTCTCTCACTTAACTACCTTCCAGACCCTGCCCTGCCACCAACTAAGGGACACTCACTCAAGCAAACATTTTCCCCTGAGATGCAAAAAAGTTAAAATACTGCAAATGCAGCGCAGTAGCCAGGGAGGGCAGCAGAGGCCACTTTGTGTGCCAAGTGCAAACACAGTATTCTCTCTCTCTCTCACACACACACACTGTCATATTTCACCTCCACAGTTCTTTATCTCCATTTTGCTGCTGCCTCTTTCTCCTCCTTTATCCATGTTCTTGACCTCCAGATCCTTTTTCCCTCCACTCCATTCTTCACCACCACTATCCATTTTTAAAACAATTGTTTTCTCCACTCCACCCCGTCTCACTGTCCGCCTCCTCCCTTGTCGCCTCCTACCCATCCACAGAGCATGAGAAAAGAGCGACACTGCACAGAAGCCCAGTTTGAGGCACATGATGTTCATCCACAAATCAGAGGAACAGAAGACTTTCCCTGCTCCCACCCCCAAGTAATGGTCTAAAGTAATTCTGGAATCGTTACAGTTACTCCACAAAAGTAGTAAAATTACTCCTAGTTCTATTATAATCAAAATGTAAAGGAATAACCCACTCGTTCCTCAAAAACGTAATGAATTACAAGTAATTCGTTACTTGTAACTAGTGACTTCCAAACTCTGGTTCTTCTACATTAAGTGTTCCTGATTGAAATAATAGTGACCTGGGCAGTGAGCATGCAGAAGTGGACACTGTGCAGCTAAGCTAATGTAAATAAGGGCCCTACAAAGTAATATATCCCCCTCGAGGATGCACACCTTAATGTGGTGAGGGGGTTTGAGAGTATTGAAGAAGCTGAGAGCAACGCCATCAGGAGTCTAGACCAAGAGGCTAGGCTCCTAGCAGGGGCATCCAAGGCGGAATGGTCAAAGCTGAGACACCAGACTAAGATGCATCCAAACTCAGAGGAAGGCAGTGGTAAACCACCTCTGAATAACTCTTACCACGAAAACCCTATGAACATAATATCCAAAATGCAACACGAGATAGTGCTGGAAGATGAGACCCCCAGGTCAGAAGGCACTGACCAAGCTACTGGAGAAGAACACAGGACAGGTACAAGTAGCACTGTGACTAATGACGCAGCTGGGTCAAAGCCGAAAGGAAGCCCAGAGGCTGATGTGCACAGATGCAAAAGGAGAGTCCGGAGTTGTACAACGCACACAATAGGAACATGGAATGTGAGACGCATGAACCAGGGAAAGTTAGAAATTGTCAAGCAAGAAATGGAATGTATCAACATTACAATACTTGGCATGAGTGAATTAAAATGGACAGGAATGGGACATTTTCAATCATGCAACTACAAAATACGTTATGCAGGCAATGAAAAAATTAAGAAGAAATGGGGTTGCTTTAATGGTGAGAAGTGATGTAGCTAAAGCAATTAGGAGCTACAATGCAAGGTCTGGATGATATCAATGAGATTAAACGGGAAACCTATTAACAGAACCATCACCCAAGTCTATGCTCCAATGGCAAACGCAGAAGAAGAGGAACTGGAGAGATTTTACGCAGACTTACAGGAAGAAATTGATCACACACCAAAACAAGATGTGCTGATAATCATGGGGAACTGGAATGCAAAAGTAGGGAACAGAGAAGAACTAGGAATTGTGGGGAAATGGGGCTTAGGAGATAGACATGAAGCAGGAGAAAGACTTATTGAATTCTGTGAAGCCAATAATTTGTTTCTTGCAAACATATTTTTTGAGCAACTGAAAAGACGACTGTACACCTGGATATCACCAAATTGTCAGTATAGGAATCAAATTGATTATATAATTGGTAACAGAAGATGGAGAAGTTCCATACTTTGTGCAAAAACAAGACCAGGAGTAGACTGTGGTACAGATAATGAACTGATCGTATCGAAAATCAGAGTAAAGCTAAAGAAGAACAAAATAATCATAATGCCAAAATACAATTTAAATAACATCCCAGAAGAATGTAAAGATCAAATAAGGAACAGATTTGAGGCTTTAAACTTAGTTGACAGAGAACCAGAAGAACCATGGAGTAAAGTCAGAGACTTTATCATGGAAGAATGCAAAAATACAATCCCTCTAGTTAAAAAGAGAGAAAGACCTCAATGGATGACTGAAGAAACTCATAAAATGGTTAAAGAGAGAAGGAAAGCAAAAGTAAAAGGAGATAGAAACACAGTCAGAACCCTAAATGCAATAATACAGTGACTAGTACGTAGAGACAAAGAGAACTATTACAATAGTTACTGTATAGAAATAGAAGAGGACAACAAAAAGGGAAGAACAAGAATCCTGTTCCAAAAGATTAGAGAAATGAAAGGGAAATTTAAACCAAGAGTAGGGATGTTGAATAATCAACAGGGGAACACACTGACTGACCGAGATGAAATAAAAGGAAGATGGAAGCAATACACTGAAGTACTCTGTAAAAGAGATGCCAGGATGACAGATTCATTCATGGAGGAACTGTATGATGAAGAACCAGAAATTTTGGAATGTGAGGTGAAAGCTGCTCTTAAAATACTTGGAAGAAACAAATCACCAGGAATAGATGGCATACCAATAGAGTTGCTACAAGCTACTGAGATCTGTCCAAAGTTTGACAAAAATCTGTCAAGAAATATGGAAAACTAAAAAATTGCCCACAGACTGGAAGCATTCAATATACATCCCACTTCCAAAGAAAGGGGATCCCAGGGAATGCAGTAATTATCGAACTATTGCCTTAATATCCCATGCAAGTAAAGTAATGCTCAAGATTCTACGACAAAGGCTCTTACCGTATATGGAGCGAGAAATGCCAGACGTCCAAGCTGGATTTAGAAAGGGAAGAGGCACCAGAGATCATATCGCAAACATACTTTGGATAATGGAACGGAGCAAGGAATTTCAGAAGAAAATCACCCTGTGCTTTATAGATTACAGCATAGCCTTTGACTGTGTAGATCATGAAAAACTATGGAATGCTTTAAAAGAAATGGGGTGCCACAGCATCTGATTGTCCTGATACACAACCTATACTCTGGACAAGAGGCTACTGTAATGACGGAATATGGAGAAACTGTCTGGTTCCCCATCGGAAAGGGTGTGAGACAGGGGGGGATTTTATCTCCCTATTTATTTAATCTATACGCAGAACATATCATACGGAAAGCAGGATTGGACCAAGATGAAGGAAGTGTGAATACTGGAGGGAGGAATATCAATAATTTAAGATACGCAGACGATACCATACTACTAGCAAAAAGACTAAAATAATGACAACAGAAGATTTATGTAACTTTAAAGTTGACAATGAGGACATTGAACTTGTCAAGGATTATCAATACCTCGGCACAGTCATTAACCAAAATAGAGACAATGGTCAAGAAATCAGGCTAGGACTGCGAAGGGCAGCTGTGAGAGAACTAGAAAAGGTCCTCAAATGCAAAGATGTATCACTGAACACTAAAGTCAGGATCATTCAGACCATGGTATTTTCAATCTCTATGTATGGATGTGAAAGTTGGACAATGAAAAAAGCGGATAAGAGAAAAATCCACTCATTTGAAATGTGGTGTTGGAGGAGAGCTTTGTGCATACCATGGACTGTGAAAAATACCAATAATTGGGTGTTAGAACAAATTAAACCAGAACTATCTCTAGAAGCTAAAATGATGAAACTGAGGTTATCATACTTTGGACACATAATGAGAAGACATGATTCATTAGAAAAGATAATAATGCTAGGAAAAACAGCAGGGAGTAGAAAAAGAGGAAGGCCAAACAAGAGATGGATTGATTCCATAAAGAAAGCCACAGACCTGAACTTACAAGATCTGAACAGGGTGGTTCATGACAGATGCTGTTGGAGGTCGCTGATTCATAAGTTGTAGTCGACTTGGAGGCACATAACAACAACAATATGGCTATAGTTAAGTTGACTTTTTTGGAATTAACTGTAGTTAGTTAGTTAACCCCAAACTGTCACTTCAGAAAACATGACAATCTGAAGTTAACCACAAGCAAAAAGCTTCCAAACTCCTCCTAGCTGTGTATGAAGGAGAGGAGGCAAAGGGATGATGGTTAGGGTATGGCTTATGTATGACATACTAAACCTTGGCATGTGAATACAGCCACTCCATCTATCTGTCTGTCTATCTATCTATCTAATCTGTTTTATGTTACATTGTTTTAACCCACACTTGGGGGCGGGTGTGTTGTTTACTTTTTTGCAGAGGTGCTGAACTTTTCCAGGCCACAATTGTGAAGGCTGTAAAAGCAAGAATTGAGGAAGAGAAAAAATCAATGGATCAACTGAAGAGACAGTACGCCTTTTTTACTTCTTCTCTCTAGCCATTTTACTTCTCTAAGGGGTTAGCTATTTCCTGTCTGATGGATTAGCTATTGCATGCTTGTTGGTTAGAGTACAGCACCACATCATTAGCCTTATAAAATGTACTTGAAATTTACACCATAGACATCTATGCACTTTATATAGTGGCCCAGTTTGGACCTTACAGTTCTGGCTTGCTGAAACCATCATTTAGAATGTGGTTGAAGATCCTAGTTACAGGTAAACCAGTGGTCATAGTGTGCTTAGACTTTCAAAAAGCTTTTGACAAGGTACCTCACCAAAGATTCCTGGGTTAGCTTAGCAGTCATGGAATAAGAGGAGAAGGTCCTCTTGTGGATCAGGAATTGGTTACGAAGCAGAGAGTAAGAAAAATGGACAGTTCTCCCAATAGAGGGCTGCAAAAAGTGGAGTCACCTAAGGATTGGTATTGGGACTTGAGCTTTTTAACTTGTTCATAAACAACCTAGAATTAGGGGTAAGCAGTGAGGTGGCCAAGTTTGCTGATGATACTAAATTGTTCAGGGTTGTTAAAACAAAAAGGGATTGCAAAGAGCTCCGAAAGGATCTCTCTAAACTGAGTGAATGGGTGGTAAAATGGCAAATAAAATTCAATGTAAATATGCATACTGGAGCAAAAATTCATAATTTCACATATATGCTCATGGGGTCTGAACTGGCTGTGACTGACCAGGAACAGGACCTTGGGATCATAGTGGATAGCTCAATGAAGAAGGCAAATTCCATGCTAGGGATCAATAGGGAAGGTTTTGAAAATAAAACTGCTGATACAATACAGTTGTATAAATCTATGGTGTGGCCACATTTGGAATACTGTGTACAGTTCTGGTCTCCTCAGCTCAAAAAGGATATTGTAGTGTTGGAAAAGTTTCAGACAAGGGCAACCAGAATGATCAAGGGGATGGTGTGACTCCCCAATGAGGAAAGGTTGCAGCATTTGAGGCTTTTCAGTTTAGAGAAAAGGGAAGTCAAAGGCGACTTGATAGAAGTGTATAAAATTATGCATGGCATGGAGAAAATGGATAGAGTGTTATGTGATAGGCTGAATGTTGAAGCTGAATATTGGAAGATTCAGGAAAGACAAAAGAAAGCACTTCTTCACACAGCACATAACTATGGAATTTACTCCCAACAAGAGGCAATGATGGCCACCACCTTGGATGGCTTTAAAATAGCTTTTAAAATGGCTTTTTCAGTTAAGGAAACCAACCCCTACACTCTCTTTCTCATAATACAAGTTAGTGCTGATATGCAGATGATCAGCATAAAGAACTGGGAGGCAGCATGATTTAAAGAACAGTTCTGGCATACAAAATGCCACTGTATACAACATATATAGCTTCTCTCTATATTTAGCCTTTGTGACAAATTCATGGAGGATAAGGCTATCAGTGGCTACTAATCATAATAGCTGTGCTCTGCCACCATAGTCAGAGGCAGTATGATTCTGAAGACCAGTTGCTGGAAGCCACAAGAGAGGAGTATGCTCTTGCACTCAGGTCCTGCTTCCCATGGGCATCTGGATGGCTACTGTGAGAACAGGAGGGTGGACTAGATAGCCACTGGCCTGATTCAGCAGGCTCTTCATATGTTCTTTTGTTCCTAAACTGATACTAATTCACAGTTCCCCTTTTCAAGGAAGTAACCAGAATTGGCAGGTGGACAAAGGAAGGATGCAAGTGGGGGAGCTAATGAGCCCAACCCTAGTTTCTGGTTTGCTAAACTATGATTGGGCAACTGGGAATCATACATCTGATTCAGGCCAGTTTTAGGGCCAAACTTTGTGTTATATTAAATGTATGGTTTGCACATACTTCATTTCTTTCACTTTTCTTGACGATAGGAGTCATGGAGGAAGGCTTCAGACCACAATAGGATTTGGGGGAAGTTCCCAGTCCTGATAAGAATTCTCCTTTCCTTAAAATTGCTATTTGTTTCTGGGGGAAACTACTGGATTTAACATAAAATATTGATGTACCTTTGTAGGGCTCCCTCTGCAGTGATAGACTCTGGTCAAGATTGCTCTCCCCATGGAGAGAGTGCTGTGTGCATAAATCTATACTTGCATTGGCTGTCTTCAGATTGATGCTGAACTTGTGTGAATGTCAGTATCCAAGGGTCAGAACTAGCCCACTTGTTCTTGCTAGACCCTTCATACATTCAGCATCCACTAGTATCAAATACCTGAGTATGGTTATAGTTTAGCCCTTAAAGATGTCTTAATGTGCTCATTCATTTACTGATCTCATCTAATGCATAACACTGAGCATGATGGGAGACAGGAGGAATGGGAAGAGAAGTCCTTATGTAGTCCGTTGCAGAGTGCACTGCCCATGAAACTGGACCATTTTCCAGGACTGATTCAGTTTTGCTTTCATGACAAGAGCAAGAGATAAAGGAAGAGGTGGGCTTCAGCAGCTAGATCTGCATTGCCTTAACCCATCTCACAAGAGCATAAGCAAGAGGCAGAACACTTTTTACGTATATGATGCAGATGTGTGTATTTGGTGTAATTCAAAATCCATTTTGCTGTCAGAGTGAGTTATACTCTGAGAAAATTATACAAGTAATATGCATAATTCCAAGGCTGTGGTTTTCAAGGAGTTTGGGAGGGTTGGTTTTGGTTTTGCCTTGGAGGTCTAAGTCTAAGTGGTGCAGGGAAACAACAGAGAAGGGTGACCGAAGGGGAAAACAGTGTGGGAGTGTGTTTATGATAGGCAGCAAGACCAATAACAGGTTAGTAGTTACGAATCAGTTATTGAGTATTGTTGCACTAATTATACAGCCACCTGGGAACATATAAACAGAAGGTATTTTTGTTCTACTTATTTAGAATTTTTCAGTTAAGGAAACCAACCCCTACACTCTCTTTCTCATAATACAAGTTAGTGCTGATATGCAGATGATCAGCATAAAGAACTGGGAGGCAGCATGATTTAAAGAACAGTTCTGGCATACAAAATGCCACTGTATACAACATATATAGCTTCTCTCTATATTTAGCCTTTGTGACAATATAAAATTAGTTGGGGTGGAGAGAGTCCGTTGATTACAGTAAGAATATTCTGTAATTATTTCAAATGCATAGGCAGTGTGATCCACAAAGATCATGGTGTGATTCTGACATTTCCTTTGACAGAATGGATCGTATCAAAGCCAGGCAACAAAAGTATAAAAAGGGTAAAGAAAGGATGTTGAGCATGAACCAAGAATCCTCAGATGGGCAAGCAATTGAGAAGGCTACTGAAGATGATGATGATGGTAGTATTCCTTCAGTATATCAAGTGTTGGTATTTATTGCTTGGACATTGGTAATATCAACATGAATATGTGTAGGGAAGTATTATATACCATCCAGCCACTTGATGAAGAGGCTTTATAGATCTAATGAATATTTATTCAGAAGTCAATTCCACTGTGTTCAGTCAGATAAGAGTGTGTAGGATTGGCATTTCAGTGGACATACGGAGCTCACTTATCCTTCCCTTTCACTTCAGTTGAAGAACAGCCTGATATTTGCACTCACATTGTTGTCCCAGTCACTGAAGTAAATTGGAGACAATCCAAGGGTTTGGATTAGGGTGTTAAAGTACAGTCTAGAACTGTGGAATATTGCATGTGACAGGCTACAGCTTTATAGCTTGATATATAACATAATAAATGTCCAGATATTGTACTACAGGAACATGTGAAAAATATTCATTTTGAGGCAAACAATTCATATTTGGGTTTGAATTGTTTTCATGTGTGAAACTGTTAACGGAATTGTTGGAAAGATACTTGTATTTATAAGCAGTTTCAGAATAGCAGAGCCTTTTTTACCTTCAATATTCATTTTATGCAAAATTTCAAAATGAATGAATGAATTCTATTTTAGGAATTCAGATAAAATACTTATGGATGGCTACTGTTTTCAGTCTTATATTTCAGTTTAAATGCAGTAGAATTTAATTCATTGCAGCTTTGTAATTTATATTAAGCAGCTATCAAATATTGGAATTGTGTGTTTTTAAAAAAAATAGATTTCATCACCACTGATGACATATTTGCTTTCCCCAATAATGTGTTAATAATATTGGGTTATGTCCACTGTTAGTTATACTCAGAGTACATCCATTGAAATTAATGGGGATGACTAAGGGTACAATCCAACTTGCATTTATGCTGGGCTGAGGGGAGTTGGATGTGGCAGATCTCCAACTGAGCCGGCTCGCTCCCAGCTGAGCCAGGCTACGCTGGCATAAGTCCCTGAGCCTGGCTGAGCCGGACCGGCACATGTGGAGCCAGCATAAGACCCGAAAAAGGGGTATGTTGGGAGGGTGTCGGGGAGGGAACTTAGGCCACATCCAACTCATGTTCGGAGTGCTCCTACAGGTCCCAATCCAGTGAAAAGTTATGCCAGGAAAAAGATCAGTCTAAGCAAATGATTGCAATAGAAGTCAGTGGAGAGGGCTTACTCCCTGGTAGGGGTATTTGGGAGAGCAGGCTTTTACTTTCTGTTCCCTGTGTACAGCTCCTGGCTGAGCCAGCATTCAGCCAACTCAGAGGGTCCTGAATGGCAATTGGATGCAGTAGAACTTTATACTGGCTTCTCTTGCTCCAGCACAACTTACGCTGGCTGCTTCCCCTGAGTTGGATTGTTCTGCTCCTTAGGCCCATTAATTTAAATGAGACTCTCTGAATAGACCTTAGTTAGCTACAACCCATTGTCAGTAGTTTTTTTCTTTTTGCCCAGTGTTCACATAATGATGTTGCACAGTGTGTCAGTAAAACCTTTGTTTTGTTTTCCACTGGATTTATAGAAAGATCTATAGAATCTATTCAAGTATATTGTACCAGTATTTGTGGGAGGAGGGGATTGTAATGCACACTAAAATATCTCTTTATTTGGAAAAGAAAAGAAGGAAGGAAGCCACAGACGTGAATTTACAAGATGTTTCTGAGTAAGCCTCTGGTAAAAAAATAATAATAATCAGCATTCCCTGAATATCTTTAAATTTGAAGTCAAATTCTATTTTACTTACATATAAAATTGACCATGTTCTAATGATGAGTTAATTAACAACAATGAATAAATGCCTGTTATGTGTTGTTTGTCTTGAGTATAATAGAATTGGATCAATTCTTGCAAAGTTTGGAACTATTGAAAAGAGAAAATATAAGTAGTAACATGTTTCACTTTGTAAAATTAATTTTTGGACATATTTCATTTTAGGAGAAGCAGACAAAGAGAAAGCCAAGGGCAAAAAAAAGCAGTGGTGGCGGCCTTGGGTTGATCATGCTTCTAGTAGGTTTCTCATCTTTAAAATACATGAATTTAACCCTTATATCCTTGACCAGAATGGAGGCATTCCCATGACCTGTTTGTTTTATGCATCGTTTTCTACTTGTGGCTTGATAGTTATATGGATGGTATGGCACACAAGATCAATAGACTAATTATTATTAAAATATTATACATTTCAGTGGAGTTGCTTGAAGCAACTGAAGTGCAAAGTTAAAATGTCTGAAATGTATAGATGGTTTTCTTTCATCCCATTCTAAAAAAAACAAAAACATTTTGCCCTTCCAGCTGTACACTTAGTTTCCGTGCATTCATATCTATGCCTCCATGTATCTTTAGCAGGGTTATCGATCTAGCAATTTGACAAAGCATTTTAAATGTCTATTTCTGTCAAGTCACAAGTAAACTGTGCCTATAGATATATATTTATATATTTCTGTTTCTAAAGGGCATGATGGAAATGTAGAGACTATCCTTTTTTTCAAACAGTTACTGAAGACAAAGTAATTATTTTTGTTTTCAAAAGAAATCACTTCAAATAATGTGTTTTGAGGCTACAGCTGTTCAGACTGGACCTGGCTATTGTCTCTGTTAATCCTCAGTAGTTTTATGGCAACAGAAGCATTGTTGAAATTCAGGTGATAAGTCTGAGTCTAGCAAGATCCCAGGTTATCTTCTGCAGCGGATTTCAATTCAGGCATAAGGCTGAGAGAATGGCACAATTCTGCTGCTTTCTGCTATAACCCACTGTATGAGACAGACCTCTATCCATGCACCTTTTGTTAAATTCTTCTCAATTATATTCAGTATTTCTGATTCATTTCTCCCTCATTATGTGTTTTAGGAAACAAATGCACACTACCTATTATTGCAATAATGCATGTACTTCTTGTGAACAGTAATATATGGCCAAGCCTTGAAAAAGCCCAGAAAACTATTCACTAGCTCTGTCTATCCAAAACAATCGTTCACTGTTTCAGGACTGTAGTTTGTGTATTTGAATGAGCCAAGTACTTTTTTCAGCTAAATATTGCAACATGGTATTCATAATATCTTGTGCATTTAAACAAATATGCACATCTAAGTGTGTTTTATTTGCATTATAATTTTTACTTATGTACTGTATTTACATGGGATTCTCAGGGATCCTTTTTCTAGGAAGAGCATGGCATAAGAAATGTGCTTTCACACAGCTCTTGCTGTCTGATAGTCTCCAAAATAACAGCAAGAATCAATGTGGGGAGAAGAAAACAATACAGTGCTTTCTTCCCATTGTGCTTCCCCTATTCTGATTAATATATTAAAACTGATGTGTGGCTTTCTTCTGGAGGAATGTTGGCCTGTGGATGGAGAGGTATGATCCACTTGAAAAATTGACTGCAGTTTCAATTGGATTGTTACTTCATCACCACACTAATGTGTACCTGATACATACCTGCAGGAGGTGCATTATTGCAGTTTAATCATACCTTTTACCTATAAAAGTGCCATATGCATTCATAACTCTAGCATTAAATGTAAAGTGAACTTTGTAGGGCTCACTAGTGATAACACCAGTGCCTGCTGCATTGATAACACCAAGAAAAAACATTGATCTGTATTACTGTCCCCCTTAATATAAAGTAACTCTATCCTGGGAGACACTGTTGCAATTAGAGACTGCCTGCGGCAGCAGCAATAACAAGATAAATTAAAATGAGTCAAGCTTGTACAGTTTAAAATGATATGTTTGTATTATCAGTTTGGTTTTGGTAATGTGGAATGTGTGAGCCATTTAATACCAGTAAACATAAAATAGTATGAGTTAATTGCTGATGGTAATAGCTTTTGAATAAGAAACAGAAGAAAGGTTCACAAAAATATGGATGTTTGTATTGTATTCATTCTCTCATTTCTAGTTGTAAATATAACAATTCTTTCTGCTAAGTTCTATACTAGTGAGTTTTTTATTTTTTCAATATAAACAGATGGATTTTTGAACACCTATAAAGTCTTCTTGATGTACATAATGCTCTGCAAGAATATTAATATCCAAATGAATAAACACAATTCTCCTGTGCATGTAAGATGATCTCAGGTGGGTGATGTGCTCCACCTAGTGGTGGAAGGCAGAAAGGCACTAATTGATTTTTTAGGAGTCTTCTAGCCTTCCCTTTTGGCTCTGTCAGTCTGTTATCTTTCTGCCTTCACAAGAGTGATTTGTTGTGTGCTCTCGGCTCCTGATTACCTGGTTAGGCCTGTAAAATTGTCTTATTTGTTAGTGTTTTCTGTCTGTTTTTTCTTCTCCTTAATCGTTCCTGTATAAAAAACCAAATAAGCAATAAAACCCTTTTTATTCTCATTCATTTGGTTCCTTCAAGCTTTAAGGCGTTTCTTTCAGTCTACCTGTGTTCTCCTTCTGTCCTGATTTGTATCTGGCTTCTGCTTTGCAAATTGGTTTAGCGCTTTACTGCTTAGCAGCGGGATGGCTTTGCTCACCATTTTGGGATTTTTCTCACTTTGTCCTTTTCCCCACTCAATATTGTGGATCTCCTGAGAGCTACACTTATCCTCCAATCAGCTCTTACAGCCTTTAACAGATGTTCTTTGCAGTCTCCATTTAATTTACACAGTCCCCATAGAAAAGTTCATACACACCCCGCTCAGTATCTGTTGCCCTCTCTTCTGCATTCTGCCCCCCCCATTACACCATTCCTGGTGTCCTTGTAAGTCCTGCTAGTAAGCTCTTCTCAGCCAACCCATATTGTGCTATGGGGAAGGTTAAGGCAAATCTGCAAAGCCTATGAAGTGAAGCAAGTTGCTGCAGCCAATACCATGGCCTGCTTTTGCAAGCTCAGTGACTTCAACACAGCAGGGCTTACCTCTCTTAGAAACAGCCTCTGCATTGTCTCAATCACATTCATCTGCTTTCACATATACAGGCAGTGTGACCCTAGAACCAGAGTTATGGACTTTTTCCATGGTTGGCCTGCAGGACAGGGCAGGATTTCAAGGGTCCCTTTTCCCTCACCAGTGCATGGTAACAGTGTGGAGGAGGTGGTGGGGGAATTAGTTCAGCATCAGATGCCCCAAATGCCACTGACATGTCTCAGAGGGCCTTGTGCCGGACTTTGTGCCTGCAGGAGCAATTATCTAAAGATGTGGGTGGGCAGCCTCAGACTACTTCATCACTCCAGGCAGTTTTTTCTGTGCAGTTCTCATGGGGATTTCATGGGATTCCCTTATAACAACACTTTGCAGTCCTATTGCCTATGTCAGCAATTCAAGATAGTTGACAGGATAACATAATCAGGGCACCAGTCCAGGGTTCAAATGTCATCAGGACTGACAATATTCTTGCCATGTCTGGGGCATCTCAACAGCCTCAGGTCATCCAGACCAATCCCACCCCTCTCCCTCCCTTTTCTGCTCAAATGCTTCAACATCTAAGGGACATGCTGTGAGCTGGTTTTTCTAGGGAATTAGCATCCAGAGTTAATTTAGCCCTGCCTTCTACTCTTCTGGCAGCACTGCAGCCCACTACCCCCTTACCTGCCCAACCACACATTTTGTATCAGCAGGGAATCTTACAAACACCACAAGCTCTGAGGCAGCAGGGACCTTCCCAGCACAATCTGGTGCAGTTGCTATGCAACCTTGGCCGGAGTAGCTCCTCCATCTCCTGATCCCCATGATATCCACCAAGGATTTGCAATGTGCTCTCACTCTACTCACTTCAGAGAACTTCATCAGGACACACCAGCAAGACCAAGACTTGCTGAGTTTGGATGAAGAGGAATGGACTCTGTCACTGGGGCTCCAGCTGGAGTTCATTTCCTGTCCTCCACACTTTGTACCCTCTCCTCTGTCATCTCACCTGGCCAAGCAGCTCAGAGTACAAGAAGCCATTCATCATCTCTTGTGCATTTTGGCAGTACAGCCAGTTCCACCCAAGGAGAAGTTTCAAGGCATCTATTCAATTTTCTTTATGGTCCCAAAGAAAGATGGGTCTTTCTGGGTGGTACAGGATTTTAAATTTCCGAATGAGTATATCAAATATCACAAGTTTTGGATGGAAACCCTAATGTCCATCATGGAGGTGGTTTATCAAGGGGATCTTCTCTCCTCAATAGACTTCAGGGAGGCTTATCTACATGTTCCCATATTCCGCCCCCACAGAAGTTAACTGAGGTTTGCTGTCAACAATTTTCATTTTTAATACGAGGCCTTGTCCTTTGACCTTTTGTCAGCCCACAGGGTTTTCACCCAAATCCTGGTGAATCTGATGGCCCAGCTCAGGCTTCAGGGGGTACATGTCTGTCCTTACTTGGATGACCTGCTTATTCGCTCCCCTACTCTTCCAAAAGCATGGGAGGACATCCAGGTGACTGGTGTGTCTCAAAGAACATGGGTTTTTGATCAACCAGAAAAAGAGTCACTTGTGTCCAGCTCGGTCTCTACAGCACCTGGGAGCAATCCTGGCCACAATACAGGGAAACTTATCTCTGTTCCCTGAGAGAATCAACAAAATTTGGCTGGCAGTCACTGCAATTCTGGGGAAAGCTTCCATAGACCTCATGCATCTAGCAGAAGTTTGGGGCCTTTTGGTTTCAGCAATACAGACAACCCCATAGGCATGGCACTATTGCCCTTTCAGAACAACATTGCCTTCTGCCATCACTGTGAGTGTCCCAGCAGGTCTGCAGGTCTCTGCTGTGGTGGACCCATGAATCCAGTCGTCAGAGAGGAGTTCCACTTTGCCACCATCCACGGACAATAGTAACACAGATGCCAGTCTTAACAGGCTGGGGAGCCATAAGCAAAGGTCATATGAGTGCCATTCGCCTGGCTCTATGGTATCTCATAATCCTCAGACCCCTTCAGGCAGTTCTTGTAAGGACTGACAATATGATTGTCAAGGTGCATATGAATCATCAAGGGAGAACAAGGTCAAAAGCACTGTAGGAAAAGGCATCTTCAGCTGGCTGGAGATTCATCTGGAGTTCCTGACGCAGAGCACTTATGAGGAGTGGAGAACTTGTAGGCCAATTGGCTGAGTTGGGATCAGGTTCTCAATGGGGAATGGAGGCTATATCCAAATGTATTCTAAAAGTTTGTCACATGCTTTGGCAAGGTCACTGTAGATCTATTCATGACTTACCACAATCGTCAAGCACAAAGGCTCTTCTCCTGATAGGTAGATTCTACAGTAGAGGCCACAGATGCGCTTATCTCCCCATATCCTCCAGGGCTTCTGTACGCCTTCCCCCCATTTCCACTTCTGGCCGCAGTGCTTTGAAGGTGCAAGAAGAGAAGGCAAGGGTTCTGTTGGTGGCACATATTGGCCTCGCTGGCCATGGTTCTCCAAACACCTTATTATGACAAATTTTCCTCTGTGGTGTCTTCCTCTCAGGAAGGACCTGCTCTGCCAGGGGCGTCTACACTACCTGTATCCATAATGGCTAAACCTTCACACCTGGATATTGAACAGAGTCATTTAGTCAGATCAGGTCTATTGGAAGCAGTAGTGGATACCATGATAGAATCCCAATGTCTGTCCACCATTTGACTTTATGGTGTTAAAAGCACTTCAGAAGACCTCCCTTTGAGACCCTGAAAACTGTTCCTCTGTGTTTGCTTTTTTCCAAAGTTCTTTTCTTAGTGGCTATTACTTCAGCCTGCAGGGTCTCTGAGCTCAGTGCTCTGTCTGTAGATAGGCACTTCTGTACCTTTCACAAAGACAGGGTGATCCTGTGTACCATTTCTTCTTTTCCTCCTAAAGTTCTCTCCTTGTTTCATTCTCAACAGGAACTTTTCTCCCTTCCTTTTGCCCTTCTTCTGTCCATCCCAGCAAGAAAGCATGGTACTCCTTGGATGTGCAAATGGAAATGGACTGCCTTCCAGTCTATCCCGACTTATGGCTACCCTATGAATAGGGATTTCATGGTAAGCAGTATTCAGAGGGGGTTTACCATTGCCTCCCTCTGAGGGTAGTCCTCCCCAGCTGGCTAGGGGCTGCTCAGGTTGCCACAGCTGCACAAGCCAGCCCCTTCCTTGTCCAAAACTACCAGCTGGGGGGCAACTGGGCTCCTTGGGAATATACAGCTTGCCCATGGCTGCACAGATGGCAGGGCACATAACCCCTGAGCCACTCATTGTGGGGTGATCTTTAGCTGGCCCTTGACACCCAGGAGACACGAGTGGGGATTTGAACTCACAGACTCTGGACTCCCAGCCAGGCTGTCCTCCCCACTGTGCTATACCAGCTACTCCTTGGATGTGCAGAAGACTCTAAAAGTGTACATATCCAAAACAAGGCCCTTCCATCAAATGGTTGCACTGTTCATATCTTTCCATCCTGCCTGTTTAGAAAAGGTTTCCTCTTGTCCTGCACAGGGCCTGACACAGGAAACGGAGGCGAGACTGGCAATCATTCTTCCTTTATTAGAGTCATGGTTACATCAAAAGCAGTGCTCTTCATAGACCTATCTAGGCTGACTCACTACTGATGCTAACTATGCTAACTAAGCATTCTCTGCAGCTTGTGGAGTAAGTTGACTCAGCACCTCAGTCGGGGGGTGCCGCCTTAAGTAGGGAAGGTCTTCGCCTGTAATCTCCGACTCCTGCGTGGTTCCACCCTCCAACTGTCCCACTTCTCACGTCATCTTGCAAGGGGCAAGCTTCCGACTGCTCATTGGACAGTAAAGGCTCGCTAGGTGCCGGCTCGACTTCAGGAGGCAGGGAGCAAGTTGGTGGGGAAATGTTTGAAGGTCCAGGCGGGGAGTCCGAGGTGTGTGGAGTTGGCGCACGCACAAGATCGCTCCCCAATGGCTCTGGTGGGGTGCTTGCAGGTGGCAAGGAGCCTTCAGGTGGAGAAGGGTCTAAGTCACCTGGGGGATTGTCCAAAGAAACTAGAGGGCTGCTAGTGCTCCCCCCTTCCTCAAGGCTCTCAAAAGTCTCGTCCTCCTTTGCCCACTTTCCCTGATGCCCTTGGGATAGCTGGGGCTCAACACCTCCCCATGCTGTCATGATGGCTTAAAGAATGTATAGCATTAGCATACACTTCCATGAACCTGACTCCCCCAGCACGGATTATGGCTCTTTCCACCAGGGCTGCTGCAACCACAGCTGTGTTTGCGCTTAATGCTCCTCTGAGTGAGGTGTGCAGAGCAGCTACATGGGCTAATCCGCACACTTACATTAAGCACTATTAAATTAATGTATATGCCTCAGTGGAAGCAGCCTTTGGAAGATGGGTGTTACGGTATGTTCTTCTACAACAGTAGGTAGCCCAGCCTTTGGTTCCTGCCTGACATTGGTCAGGTTGGGTGTGTCTCACCTGAAATCATCTTACATGCACAGGAGAAGGGACCTTTGGTCTTACCCTGAAACGGCCTTCTGCATGCATGTAGAGATGATCTCGGGGGGCCACTCCCTGGGCTGGGCTGTTGGGGGCAGCTTTCTCTTTCTGTATTTTTTATATTTGTAGCAGAGAGTACGGTTGGCAGAGAATGTTTGTGGTTATAGGAGGTTGGTCGTTGTAGGAGTATTTTCTGGCTTGTCATTGGAAAACTGTTTGATAGAGCCAAGGGAAGACTAGAACACTCCTAAAAAATTGATCAGTGCCTTTCTGCCTTCAGCCTCTAGGTGGAGCTCAGCACCCACCAGAGACCATGTCTACATGCACATAGAAGGCCATTTCAGGATAAGACCAAAGGTCTCTTTCCTACTATCATTTTCTACTGAAGTCAGTAGGGAGTTTACTATAAATGAATCAATAACGTTTCATTGTTACAAGAATTTGTAATCTCACAAGATGTAGAACAGCAGGCGCTATTCAGACTGTCTCCTGTGGTGAATGAAATGAGGTGATACTTCTGAGTCCTAGGCTTGCGCATGCCCATCTACTTAAAACATGTATCTGTAGCATGGCGCATTTGTGCAATCTATATACCACAAAATATGAGTGGATGGTTGCACATTTTTTTAACAACATTTATATACCACTTGATTGTAGTAAAACCTCTAAGTGGTTTACAAAAAAATAAAAACATTAACATTATAAGTGAAACAGATTTTTAAAAACAGTTAAAATAGATATTTAAAAACATTCAAAAGATAATTAAAATCAACACTAACCAAAAGCATTCATCATGTCTGGGATGTAGAATGTATGAGATGTAAATATATAGATGTAAATATGAAGCATCATGTCACACAAGAAGTGTGTGGGACAATTCTTGCACAAGACCAAGATTCATTATACACTACACTATATATGGAGTCTATAGTCTATATGCTCAGCATATTTTATTTATTTATTTATTATTTAATTTATATCCCATCCTCTGAGCAGGAGCCCAGAGCGGCAAACAAAAGCACTAAAAACACTTCAAAACATCATAAAAACAGACTTTAAACTACATTAAAACAATACATCTTTAAAAACATTTTTTTAAAAAAGCTTTGAAGACATCTTAAAAAAGAAAAAAGGTTTAAAACATTGGGTTGTTTTTTTTAAAAAAAGTTTACAAACATATTAAAAAGCAATTCTAACACAGACGCAGACTGGGATAAGGTCTCAACTTAAAAGGCTTGTTGAAAGAGGAAGTTCTTCAATAGGCACCGAAAAGATAACAGAGATGGCGCCTGTCTAATATTTAAGGGTAGGGAATTCCACAGGATAGGTGTCGCCACACTAAAGGTCCGTTTCCTAGGTTGTGCAGAATGGACCTCCTGATATCTACAGGAGGCCCTCACCTGCAGAGCGCAGTGATCAACTGGGTATATCGACTGCACTGTCACAATAAGATCAAATTAGGCAGTGTTCACCCTAAAATAGTATCTTGTCATTAGTGTTTATACCAGAATAAGTTTAAACACTATGAGCTATACATACTGAGTAGAGATGGTATCTGTAGTACAGAACTGGGGCACATTATCTCAGATAGTGCCAGATCATATGACCCTTCATCATGTAACCTTTGTATAGCATAGGTGAGACAGGAGAGAATTCAGAACACTCCAGTTTATATCTGCAACTACTAATACAAAAATGGCTTCAGTATATGATTGAGAGGGTGAGGTATGATTGAACAAGAAAATTATATAATGAGAGTTAAATGTATTCTTGAATGTCATCCTATTTATTACTACGTTTATTATTATTTATCATTATTTTGTTTATTATTATAACTATATTAAGGGCATTTACTTTACATACAGTTATTACTTTAATAGCCTTCACTAGCAAATGTAATGCTGGCTTTTATTTTCTCTTGCTTATTATTTTCCTTGTTTGATCAAGTTAGGCCTATTAGCTTATTTGAAGTTTTTAAAAACTGTGCTTCTGTTCAAGGATATAAGGCCCAGTTCATTCACATCACATCTTAAACATATGGAGGCCTCTGAACTGTTTAAATTCATAGGCAAAAATTAATTTCTAGCTGTGATCATATGTGACATTTTAAAAAAAAGCAAGGCATTGTTTTCCATCTTCTCTGTTTTAAGCTTGAAGAATATAGTAAAAGGAAAGCAAAATGCTACCAGATGTCTACTCACTTTTAGCAGCATTACATTTTGATTTTGTTTTTCTTCAGTGATGCAATTTTAAATTTAGCTTACCTCCAGATACCCAGTAGAGTTGGAGATTTCTCAAACTCTGGCAATATGGAAGCTTTTTTAAAAAAAATATTGTGCATTTTTAATATTATCTTTCCAACTCTTTTTACATTTTACGAGTCCAATTTTTTCTGCTATATTTTTTTCCTGCAAAATTTACACTTTTTGTTTGTCATATCTGCAAACACCAAATGATTTTTCTGCCATGGATTCTGTTCATCTCTTGCTTTCTCTCCACGTCTTCCTGTGCTTCATTGAGTCCCACAATCATAGAATGCTTTTGTGTGTCCTTGTGGTGGCTCAGGATAGAACTTGTGAGGGATCTTCCCCCCTGCAAGAAATAAAAGAAAATATTTTATTTCGCTTAGTGGTCAGAAGTGGAGATTATTATTTGTTTGAGACGGACAGTGAAGAAGAGGAAGATGAAGAAAAAAAAGAAGAGGAAGAACTTCCAAAAAGATCTGCATTTCAGGTATAGTGTTTGTGTATATGTTCCTCCTACTAAGGCTTGAATTGTCTGAAACCGCTCTGAAAATCATAACTTGTGCTAATTTAAATGTTGTTGCTTGCTTATTTTGTTACATTTCTGCAATGCAAGAATGATACTAGAGATGGATTTTCATTCACTTGCACTTGTAGCATGTTTTTTAAAAAATAAAGTTTCATATCCTGAACTTTATTTTTCTGATGTTGCATTGGAGACAAGTGAATAAAACATCTTTCCATTGGCATTGCTTGGTATTGCTTAGAAGCTTTTCTGTTTTGAAAATGGGGAGGGAAAGGCCCTGCTGAAATCTTAACAATATAGTTATTGTAATAAAAACTGTTTTGTATATGTTATGTTATGTTATGTTATGTTATGGTTTATTTCTAGGCTGCCTTTTGGCTAAAAAGGCCCCCAAGGTGGCTTACACAAAAATAGAAAAACACAAATACAAATAAAAACAATACACTTTACAAAAATTCAAGCCAACAAAATCCTAGCATTTCTAAAAAGCAACAACAGCTTTAAAAACCAAAAGCATTCATCTTCCTGGTAAATGTCACTAAGTCATTTCCCAGAAAAATGTCACTAAGAGCAGGGGTGAGGGGAAAAAGCAGGTGGAAAAGCAATATGTGGATATTGTCGGCTGGAAGGGGAAAGATGGCGGCAGAGCTGGTCGAGTGTTTGTTTTACTCCCCTATCAATTTTACATTCCTTCAGTTGTGAGCTGTCTAATTACGAGTAAAATTATCACAGGAGCTGGATAGCTCCTGTACCTGTGCTGAGCTCCTGAATTCCCTGAACCTCGAATCTCAGCATTGTATTTTGTGGGATTTATCTTGAAAAGAAGATGAAAGGAACAGGAGAGATAAGCTGTGAACCGGTTCACGCTGGCCTCTTGAGGAGCCAAATCTTTGGAGCAGGAAGCTGAAAATACCAACGTTTATTTAAACCTTTTGAAGTTGAAAGCTGAAAGACTCTTGTTTCCCTAAAAGATCTCCTTACAGCTGGAATGACTAAAAGCCAGCCCGCATAGACAGGTATTTTATCATTATTTACCACCATTTTGCCTGCGACTCTGTCTAATTAGCCTACATACTCATGCAGCAGCAGTAAACTTGGAGAAGCTTTGAAGTATTGAAGTTACACAGGAGGAAGAGCAAGAAAGCTGAGACAAACCTGAACTCTCCTCCCCTGCCTCTTAAGGGTGTTGAAAAGTGAAAGAGGACAAGGAGGGGGAAAAAAATCCACCCTGACTGCCAGACAGTTACATGAGCAAATTTGGCATCGTTGCACTTTCCTGTACTTTTACGCACTTTTTTGACTACTCCCCTCCCCACGAAGGAAGCTGCGATTCTCTTCCTCTTTGAACCTGAGGGCAATCAAAAGAACTTCAAGTGGGACAACAATAACAGTGTATTAGGAGAAAGAGGAGTAATTTGAGGAGACTACGCTGATAGAGGCTTCGATATGAACAGCTGCTTATAGATAGAGCGTGCAGCCTTGGTCAGCTTAACTGCAGGTTACCTCTTGAATTATGTAAAATAAAAGGATATGGTTGCTTAAAAGCCTGTTCTTAAAAGTAATAACTGTATAGATACCCTTTTAACAAAGGCGGGACTTGGTCTGAACTTTCTCCCATTCCTTCTGACGTGTAGGTTGGAAAGGGGGTTATAAGAGTTCCGGTTTTAATGTGAATTTGTATTTTAATGTGTATTTGTGAAAGTTACTAAAACAGTTGTTTGACCATAGTTTCACTCATTGAAGACTGGATTGGTCTTTAGTTTTAACATGGTTATTACGTGTGCTCAATTTAACAGTTCACCATCTAACTTAGTTCAAAAATCAATATTAGACTATTGTGAGCAGAAAATAAAAGGAAATGAGTCAAAAGCAAAGGAGCAGTGGATGGACCAAGAGATCCCAGAATTGCCATCTACGGACAGTTTGGGCTTTTTAAAACAACTGGAGTAGGAGATAACACAGCTCAAGGAAGAAACTCGGATATGTACCCCTTTAATGATGGTCCAGCCAATTGGTCTATTGACCCAGACCTGATAGAAGGTAATTCTTCATCACCCAAGCAAATTCAATTTTCTGCATATAAAGAAATATTAAACATTCTCAAGAAAAGTATAGGTAAGCCCGATTTAGGAGAAACAGAGGAAGAAGCTCCCTGTTTGTGGGGGCTGTTATGGGATCAATGCTTTTTATCAAAGCAGACAGCAGAAATAATTTTTTACAAAATGGATAAGTTGCAGCAGGAAGTACCTGGTTTGAAAGCCACTATCGGAACATTAGTTGGGCTTGTAGAGTTGGGAATTCTGCCTGTAGCCTCTCAGACAAATGGCCCTACCCAAGGAATGGAGGATAGCATGGGACTGGGGGATCATCAAGACAGGGACAAGCCAGAAACTGAGGAATTAGATAAAAACATAGTAACCCAACAATTAAATGACATATTTGAAGATTGGAAAATGAACTCAGAAACTTGTCCTTATGCCCATAGTAATGAGCAAGCCCTTAGTACCAATAACGCTTCCTTCATCTTAAACCTCACTCCTTCTGATCCAAGGCTGTTAATAGTAGATGAATATTCAGACATGGCCTCTTCTCCAATACAAGAGAAACACAAGAGTACTTCATCAAGTGTCATCATACAAAGTCCCAAAATGTTATCTACAGAAGAAGGTTTGGATATGATACACCAACCCTCCACCTGCCCGGTACAGCAACATAGTCCAGGAGAAACTGTGGAGAGCAGAGGGCTATGAAATCTCCCCAAAAATAAAGAAAATAGAGAAAAAGAGAACAATTCCAATCCCTATTATATAAAAAAGAGCTTACTCAGGGAGAGACCTCCTGATGAACTCTAAGTGGTCATTCATAATTGGCCAGTGAGAAAACTAGGAGGAGGAATAAGATCTGAGACTGAACTCTTAGCTGAAATTCAAACTGTACTGGGGGTAGCCTTGAACCTAAGAAAAGATATTTCCTGCAAATGTCTGTCCTATCATGGACAGAGAGGCAGCATTGAACTAACATTTCAGGACCCGGGGGTACAATGTAAATTTTGGTCTTTATTATATAGGTTTTCCTACAGAGGGTTACTATTTGAGCTGAAAGGACAACAAAAAAAGTTCCATCAAAGGCATAGTGACTCTTCACTATGGGCATCAGAGAGAGAAAGAGAAAGACAGTCTAAAAATAGCATCTGGAAAAGTAGGAGATGGAAGAATATGAGCAATAAGACCCCTTTGTTCGTCACATACCCGAATAATATCAGGCTGTATACCAATAGACAAGAAAACCAGAAAAAATATTATATGCCTACCACCCAGGATAAATGGCCTAAGGATAATTATAGAAGGTTTAATGATGAGCCTCCTAAAACATTTTCAGTCAATTCCAACTGACTAGATACAAAGCACAAAGGACTGAACATGATCTCTTGGAATGTGGGGGGTTGGGAAAATAAAATGGCAGATAAAGAACTTATTGAAATGTTCCAACAATATGATATAGTCTGCCTGCAAGAGACCTGGACTTATGAATATAACCTCCCACATCTGCTGGGTTATAAAACATTTAGCCAGCCAGCTACAAAGAAAACCAAGAAAGGATGAGGAAGTGGAGGCCTGGTGTCTTTCATATCATTAGAATTAGCAGGAGAATCTCACTTGGCCAACTTTGGACTACAAAACAACTATCTTTTGCCATTACAACTAAAAACAGAGACTGGAGATCCTTTTTTTTTATATAAATACCTATTTTCCATCTACTAACTGTCTGCAAATAGCCCCTAAGATATGGAAAGATCTATTCCTTCTGCTGGAGCAGATAGGTCAGAAGTTCCCACAAGCTTATATTTTTATATGTGGGGACTTCAATGCCTGAATTGGGGCAAATTCTGAAGGTTTCTTGCAACCTTTGGGCATAGACTTGGAAGAGATATTTTTAACATCCCATACCTCCATGGATAGTAAATATAATCAGCAAGGATTAAAATTCTTAGAATTTATATATCATCTTAATTTATACTCCCTTTATGAGAGTTCAGTGGATAAAACCAGAGGCTATTTCACCTACTTGAGTAAACGAGGCGCTAGTGCTATTGACCATATTATGGTCTCTGCCTCACTATTCCCTTTAGTAAACACTTTCGAAATCCTTGAACAAACTGAAAGTGACCATTTTCCCATATTGGTGTCCTTAAGGCCACTGCTTGAACATGTATAATCAATGGAAACAGTAAATCTGATTGGGGAAATGCTGGGCGAGAGGAGACTGAAATGGTGCTGCAGATTGAGTAGCACTACCCAGAAGAAACTACAAACTAACTATTTGCTGAGCAAGTGACAATTATTTTGGGATAAATCCTTGAATCATATAGATATCTTCCAGCAAATTGTTACAGAATTTAGGCCTTGCTTTGTAACATCTAAAGATAAAAGTACACAGATAACTTGCTATAGTTGGTTTGATGCTGAATGTAAAAAGGCCAAGAGAGAACTGGCCAGAAAAATAAGGGAATCCCGCAAGAAATCATCTGAGGAAACAATGGAAAACTTAATTAAATGTAGGATGGAATATAAAAGATTGCTCAAAAACAAGAAAGGGGTATATATAAAAACCCAGTGGCAGGAACTGGGCCAGGCGGTAACGGAATGGAATGAAGGTAAATTCTGGGATCCGGTCACCCATGGTCTAAAAGAAACAAGGTCTACGGTGGAGGCTGCAGTCCCTGCCTCCTCATGGATTAATCACTTCTCCAACATATTTGGAGGACAGCCTAGTAATAGGGTAGAGACAGAGGTACATAAAGATCTCACCAACCTACCTGAGTGGCAACCAGTTACCACTCGCGAGGTAAAGACTCTCATCTCTTCTTTGAAATCAAAGAAAGCACCAGGAGAAGATATGCTTCCCCCAGAACTTTTCAAAGAAAACAGATTGGTGGACACCTATTCTTGCCGGATTATTCACCACAATAAACATCACAGACAAATGCCTCCTGCGTGGAAAACAAGTATAGTATTCCCAATTTACAAGAAAGGGGACAGGAATGACCCACAAAATTACCAGTCAATCAGCTTGTTAGATATACTTTCAAAGCTTTATGCCCGATATTTACTTCAAAAACGAATAGACTGGCTGCAAGAAAATCAAATTATCCACGAAGAACAAGCAGGATTTAGGAGAGGGTACAGCACTATAGATCAATGCTTTACCCCAAATTACATCCTAAAGACATATATTAAGAATAAAAAGCATCTTTTATCGATCTTTCCGCTGCTTTTGACTCTATAAATAGATCCAGGCTATGGAGAAAATTACAAAGTTCTAATATTGACTGCAGACTCTTACAGTTGATTCAAGAATTATATAGCAACACAGAATTGAGGGTTAGAGTAGGCTTAAATGGCTCTCTGACAGAAGCCCTTAAAACAACACGAGGCGTGAAACAAGGCTGCCTTTTGGCTCCCAATCTTTTTAATATTTATATTAATGATTTGGTGCCTTGGCTAGCTCGAGTAGACTCCCCCTCCCCAGCAATTAGGAATAGAAAGATTTTTATCCTTATGTACGCGGATGATTTGGTGCTCATCTCCCTCTCTCACTTGGGTCTTAAAAATCTCTTGGTCGCATTTAGTGCCTATTGTAAATGTGAACTTTTAGCAATAAATTACTCTAAGACTAAAACTATGGTCTTTGGTAAACATAGTCCAAAGTACAAATGGATTTTAGATCAACAGGTCATAGAGCAAGTCCGTTCATTTAGATATTTGGGCATCGTCTTTAGCGAGTCCCTCACATGGAAATGGCACAGAGAGGCGACGAAGCTGAAAGCATAGAAAACGATAGGGGCATTAATGAAGTTCTATTATAACATGGGAGGATGGTTTATTGAACCTGCCTTAAAAAAAATTGGTAGCAAAGTGGTAACACAAATGCTATATGGCGCTGAAATTTGGAGGTCTGACATAGATACCATAAAACCCCTGGAAATAGTACAGAATAATTTTTTTCAAAAACTATATTCTCTTCCACCAGGAATTCCAGCAGCCTTTTTGAGAACTGAATCTGGTTGGCCGTCAATAAAGACTAGAGCGGAGTGGGTACAGTTAAAGTATCTTAAACGAATTGCCACTCTGTTAAATGAATGCCTTCCAGCATTGTGCTACATGGAAATGAATGATAACCAAAATTGGAAGTTGACGTTCCACAGGCTCTTATATAGTTGCCATCTTCCCGAGTCTTATTCTCTCCTGGGCATGGATAAGAGGCACTTAAGGGACTGGCTCTTCTGGATAGAAGCTAGAAGGGATTTACAATTAATTAAGACCTCCAGATTCTCTCCATGGTTCGCTTCTGTGAAAACAGAACACTTTAGAGCCAGTTACTTGACAAAATTAATGCCAGTCTCCCTAAGAAATGCTTTTATGGAATTACGCTTCCAAGTTATGCCAACTGCAGTATTAGATGGACGTTACCAAGAGGTGCCATTTGAAAACAGATTGTGTATCTGTGACCAAGCTCAGGTGGAGGACATTGTTCATTACATGTTAACGTGCCCCCTCTATGGGCACCCAAGAGAGAGATTCCTGAAACCTCTTGTATCAGGGAAGTAGGAATGCTCTAGTAGAATCAGTGCAATTTCTCCTGAGCGATACTAACGGCCACATGACATACAAAATGGCTCTTTTTGTGCTTGCTGCAAAAAAGATCAGAAAGAAAGAACTAGGTAAAATGGTAATAAACTGTTTGGGAGATTCACATTTTTAAATTGAGCTCGCCAATGCTAATTTGGAAAAAAAAATTATTATACAACAGGTCACAACAACTTGTTCTTTGTATACTTTTACATACTTCTGTATGTTTTCATATTTTATGTTTTCACATTTTAATGTATTTGTCATGGCCTTTGGCTAGTACAATAAAATTTTTGAATTGTCTTGAATTGGATATTGTCTCAACAAGTAATTTTTATTTAGCACAAAAATCAGATGAGGATAATGATATAATCAAAACCAACTTATGTCATAGGTAGATAAAGGTAAGTATATAGCTGCAACAGCATCCAGCAACCGGATTAATGCATGCATGTCTCCATTAAGAGTGCAGCATCTTGGTGCTCCCATAATTTCTTTGGATTAAGGCAATGAAAGTGAGTCTGATTTAATGTTACATGTTCTCATAGGTTAAATTTTCTTAAGCGAGCCCATAAGCATGCACACACATAAAGAAATGGTGTCACAATGGATTGTCTTTCAGGATCTTTCCTAGTTATGAAACCTTCTGTCAATAAGAATAGTGGTGGGCAGACTAGATTAGAGTTTTCATCATAAGTTAGACTAAGCTGTTTGAATCCCTCTGCCATATTGAACAATGTGGTGTTTCATGCATGGTGCTGCAATACAAGATTTCAACTTCATTTTTTAAAGGGCACACGAATAAATGAGTAGAAACTTTATTTTCAAAAGCTCCCCCCCTCAATTAGCTCCTATTCAGTGTTATATGCAGAAAGTAAAATGTTTTTATGTTCAGTGGTATAACATTTGTTTATATTTACAAAGTGGTGATTAGTAATAAAAGCAAAAGCAATCTATGTGCAAAAACAGGTTTCCATATGAACGTCAGAGACGACACAGTGGTCTGCTTTGTATGTCACAGTAAGGCAAACTACAGCTTACAAGGACCATGTGAACATGATGGCTCCTCCCCACTCCTTTTACTTCAGTGCAGAAAAGTTTGACTTAGTATGTCATCCGAACCCAGGGTTATGCTTAAGCTCTCTGCTTCACTATGATCTGTATTCAAAAACAAACCATGGCTTAGCTGCCCCGACGCACTGAGAAAGCGGTTTGCGGTAAGCCATGGTTTGATATAGCATTACATGTGAAAAGGGCCGATATCATCTTGTTTTGCCACAGATGTCAGTGTGGCTGTTATATATTGAAAATAAGTGCTGTATTTTGGATCTTAAAAAATTATGTCAAGATCTTCTAAGCTTCTGTTGAGCCACCCTGAGGTCTTCTGTTTGGGAGTCTATGATTTTAGTGATTGCTTTACCTTGAGTGTTTTTCAGCATATATATTTGTGGTGAAATACATTAGTTGATACTCCAAGCTGCAAAATTATTACATTTTGTGTGTCTGGCATAAGTATTCTTCCGTTCAAAAGGATAGCATCGGGGTAGGGATGGGAATCTGCTAGTATATGTCATGTATAAAGCTTAACTTTCACACATAACATGCTCTTCTAATAAACATTACTAATATATTATTTTATAAGTGTAATTAAATAACCTGTATTCAAGCATTGTATCACTAATTCAAGTGCACAGCTAAGCTGCATATTCACATTTTATGAGCCTGTTGTAAATTAATGTAAATCCTGTTTCTAATAGTATCATGCAGTATATTTCTTATAACAATAGCAGTTATGTTTTCACTAATTTGTCTTGCTTTGTCCTTCTTTATAGAGAGCTATTGCGAAATTTGCTTCTGCCATTTTAGCCTTGCCAAAGTCTGTTATTAAACTGCCCAAAACTATTCTTCAGTATTTAATCAGAGCTGCAAAGGTATTTGACGTTCCATACCATGTAGAATGTGATCTCATCCCATACTATGCTGCCATAGGGTATCCCTTTTCTGCATTTTCCCTCTTAACATGAACTTTGTGAGGACTTAATGACAGTTAAGGGTTTGGTATGTATAGCATTCAATAAACTGAATCATAAGATGAATTATCATTCTCATTTTGATTGTGATCCCAGATCCCAGAGAGAAAATGCAGAGACACATCTTGGCATAATCTTGACATTTCTGCCTAAGCTGTGTTGAGAGGGTTCCATGGGTTGCATGCATTTATAGATAGTGGATTAAATGCTGCCCCTATTTAGATAGGTGAACTGTAGAATAAGACCAGAATTTCACCCAGCATGGTCATCTTTCTCAGAAAGCTGGTAAAACCTTAAAATATTGCAGCTAAGCACACTTTCCATTCATCCTGTTCTTGTGCATCATCATTCTGGTATCAATAATCCATTAGCCTGTCTTGGGACATCTTCAGTAGTACATGTGATGGCATGCATAATGTATGCAGTATGTCACTTACACGCAAGAAGCACTAAAAACATTTTTCTTTCAATTTAACAGTTCATATCCAATGAACTTGTTTGTGTTTTAGTGCTGAAGTGTACCTTAATGTTTAAACCCAAACAGTGACATATTAAAGTAGTTTATTACTAGTTGGAATTAGTCCTCAAAACTATCTACAGTAACAGAATCTCAGAATCAGTATAACAAATGCATGGTATCTCAGTAACAACTGCTGACTATATTACAAATGTTGAACAACTACTTCCAGTCAATATAGGTTTTCAAGACTGTATTTCTCCATATAAATTTACACTAGAGGAATGTTCAGCAAAATGTATTAAATTGATTGATTGATTTGATTTTGATTTTTATCCTGCCCCTCTTTCTCACAGCAACTTGGTGAATCTCAGGCTTCAGTTATTGGCTTGGATCCAAAGAACCATGAGCACCCAAGCAGCCCTTTCTGCTCTCTTTCTGCCTAATCATCCTCACTACAGCCCCCCAAACCCATTCATGATGATGAGGATTCAGGATCCTCAGGAATGGTGTTGGATATAGCACAGAGGATGCAGATAGAAGAGGGAATTATTGGGAATTGTGTATCTGACTCTCATGAATAGTGCATTTCTGTTTGCACAAAGCACCTCTGGATCCAAGCCATTAATATATTTTAATGCAGCAATACCAGCTGCATTATGCATTGCTTATTACCATAAACCAAGTTAGTGCCCTAAACAAAAAGGAGACAGGAACTCCCCTCACTATCCATTAGTAATTTTCCATGTTCATAGATCAAAAACAGGTGGTTTGTTTTATTTTATGTCCCTAAACATTTAGAAGACAAATATCTCAATAATGTAACAAAGTTATTTCTGTACACCAGAACTGCAAGAAATGAATAAAGTTAAAGCAGAATTTCCAATAATGACTCATTCCAGCTTCCCTGAGACAGTTTGTGCATGCTTGTTTTGGTAGTGGTAACTTCTATTCTGTTTGTTTCCCAGTCCCCTTCCCTTTGCATGTATGTGTTTGCTTGTTCCTTGGCTGTAGCTAACCTTTCATTGGTGAAATGCATAAAATGATGCAGTGCCAGCTAAACATGGTTTTCATTTTGCAATGAAAATCACGCAGACAAAAGGACATCTTTTGTCTCAAACTGCCATCATACAGTACATTTTTATTGTTCTTTTTAGTCATACATTTGGGTGATGGAAAAATAAATGCACAATATGTGGTGATTATAGCATTATGAATTCCCATTGTGCTCCGACTTCAAAAGATGCCACCAACCAATGCCTTCAGGGGAAATTTTTTTTTTCATTTTTATTTATTTATTTATTTGTTGTACTTATATACCGCCCCATAGCCAAAGCTCTCTGGATGGTTTACAGTAACTAAAAACATTGAAACAAATATACAAATTTAAAAACATATCTTTTAAAAACAATTTAAAACACAATTTAAAAATTTAAAACAATTTTTAGAGTTCAGAACATAGTCTTTGTGGATTCTTATGAAACTCACAAGAATCCATAACTTTTTTCAAATGTTTTATTTTTAAACGAACCAAAATCGCACTAAAACAAATCTCAGTTTCATTGAGATGTTTGAATAGGAATTGAGAATGGTTGCTTAATCTCACAGATCTAAACATTTTTACTCAAATTGTCATTTGCATTAACATTTCCTTACTGAGAAACATGAAATAAATCAGTTTGTTCCCTCTAGTTTGTTTATCAGGCCTGGATTACTGATCCTAAAACTGCCCTCCGACAGAGGCGCAAAGAGAAAAAAAAGGATGAAAAAGAAAAGGGACAAAGGCGGAAAGGATCTGGGGATGGTATGTATGCTTCTGTAATTTTCTCAGTTATTACACAGCCACGAGAGTGGTTGTATACTATAGTCAGCATGGATTTTTTGCATTCCACAATGTTAAATTGAAAATACCCCGCATGCCTTTCTGCTGTTTCCCATAAGCTCATTTCAAAACAAAACCTTATAAAACATATAGTCCTGAACCCAGAAATGCTTGCTTAATAACCTCTAAGTTTTCATGGTGATACATAGAACACTCAGAGAGAAAACAGATCCCTTTTGGACTTTTTTCTGTCGGTGGTCTCATAATTTGTTGAAATTCATTAAAAATCAGCCATGCTCACAGAGTACCTGTAATCCTATTACTGACCTTGCCCCATACTCTGACCTTCATCTTCTGCAGTTTAAAAGTTAAAAAAAATGCATGCCTGATTTTTAATTTATTTAAGAAATTTAACATTGAACTCAATGTTAAGTGTCGACATGCTCAGTAAGAACCAACTGTCAGTGTTCTAAAAGCCATACTTGCACCTGTTTGGCTTGGCTAATCAGGGAGCCACATCCATGCCAAACATTGATTCCACTTTAGACAGTCATGGCTTCCTCCAAAGAATCCTGGGAAGTGTAGTTTGTGAAGGGTGCTGAGAGTTGTTAGGAGACTCCTGTTCCCTTGGCAAAGCTCCAGTGGCCAGGGTGGTTTAACAGTCAGCCCCTCTTCTGGGTATTGTAGCTCTGTGAGGGAAATAGGGCATCTCCTAGCAACTCTCAGCACCCTTCACTAACTACACTTCCCAGGATTTTGGGGGGGGGGAAGCTATGACTGTCTAAAGTGGAACAAAGGTCTGGTGTGGATGTGGCCAGGGACAGCTTTGGTTTAAATTTGGGTGGGAGACTACATGTGCCTGCTGTAGAATAAAAAGGTGGGGGAAACCCGGAAAAACAATTATACTGTTCACAGTGTTTTCCTTTTGGACAGGAAAGGTGCTTTCCCTCCATCCAGTGCCCACCCACCCAATCTCCACCCCTTCCCCTCCCTTCCACGTTCCTCCCTACCTCTACCCTTCCTCCCCTTCTCTCCCCCTTCCTCCTCCTCCCTCTCTGTCCCTCCCTCAGGTCAGTTTCACCTTTCCTAAGCATTATTGTACAGGAGTAAATCCCATTGAACTCAAAAAGCATGCAAATGATAAAACCTGCCCTCTCCCTTGCTCCTCCCCCTCTTCCTTTGCCCCTCCTTCCCCTTCCAATCCCCTCCTTCCCCTTCCAATCCCCTCCTTCCCCTTCCCTCTTCCCTCCCCCTTCTCCTCCTCCCCCATGGTCAGTTTTACCTATCCTAAGTATGATTGCACGGGAGTAAATCCCATTGAACGCAAAAAGCATGCAAATGATCAAACCTGCACTCCCCTCCTCCTCCCTCCTATCCCCTCCCTCTTGCCCCTTCCTTCCCCATTCCTTCACCACGTCCTGCCCCTCCCCTTCCAATTCTCTCCCTCTCCTCTCAGAGGTACATGTTACCAAATTCTTCCAAGCTACACAGGAAGTGGATTGGACTGTGAAAGACCAACCCAAATTGTGTTTGCATTTTTACAAATTTATAGGTCAGTACAATATCTCAAAGAGGAGGTCAGCTCTCCAGCGCCTCTGGTGCATTCACTATAGCTGCCCAATTTCCCTGCCTTTTAAAGTTTGATAGAAATATCTGTTGCCTGTAGGTACATTCTTGAATTGCAAAGTTTTGTTTGTGTAATAGTGAATATCTTGTAAAGTTTTATAATAGCCTTTCCCCTTTCTTTTGGGGAGGCGCCATAATAGTAGAGCCTCGTGCCTTGCATGCAGAAGGTCCCAGGTAAATTCCATGGCAACTCTGTTTACGAAAGGACCATGTAGCAGATAATGGGAAACACCTCTACCTTTGAAGTCATATTATACAGATTATCCTTTCATGCGTGGCAAGAGAAAGGAAATAGTGGTTTATTTTACCTGGTTTCTTCTTGTTGGCTTATTACTATAGAAAGATGTAATAGGGAAAACATTGGCCCAGTTCAGTCATAACAATTCTGGTTCATCCGACAATGCTTTGTTGGACCAGAAATGCATCCACTTCCACTTCCTTTTCTCTCATAACTTAACTAAGTACTTCTTGATTTGTTGCACTACAGTCTTGCCTGAAGTCCAAACCCCAAAAATCTGACTTAAGCAACCTCTAAAAACCAAGATATCAAACCACAGTGACATATCTTAGGTTGTAGGGATCACTCAAACTGCAGTTTCCCAGTTTGGACAGTATGAGAAACTGTGGTTTAACAAACCGCAAATTTTCAGTTAAGGCACAAGAGAAAGGGGAGAAAGGGCAGGGAAGTGTGTGGGCAGTCAGTTTGTTGGGCCAAAATAGTTATGTTTGTTCCAGGACATTTTGTGTTATACAGTGGATTGATATATAACACAGGCAACTGTTGCTGCTACAGGGATAGAAATAGTGGAGAGTGATAAGTACATGGGTTAGTTTTAGTTTTGGAAGGAAAGAGACAGTAAACAACCAAACCAAATGCTAGTTGATCGACCAGTATATTCAGATAATGCAACATCGCTGTCTAAAGTAAACTAAAATCACTGATGGGATATATCTCAAATTAATTTAATATAATGATTGGAAAATTCTGTAGTATTTGAAGATTGCTAAGCCACAGGATATATTTGTACATTTTTTGTTGAATAATTCTGAAATGCCCAAAGCATTTGCTCATTTCTTTAATATTGATTTGTCAGTTGGTATAGATATGGAATGGGAAGAACGAGAAGAACCTGTCAAAAAGAAATCCTCAGGCGGACCTGGTAATCAAAGAAACGAGAAAGTATTCTTTTAAAACAATAGTAACTGATAAGTCAGTACAACCGTGTGTTAAAGAAAGGCAAGCTGACAAAGTATGTGCATGATGTGCTTAGAATTTCCTGACAACTATATATCAAGATTCACAACTCTGCTAGCACAAATGATACTATTCAAATCAGAAAGCAAACATCAGTTTGAACTGCAGAATTGTGCAGCTAGATAAATTAACCAGATACTGTTTTTCATGCCAGCCAACTATATTTTGAAAATTAAAAATACTAAAATGTTTAACAGAGATGTCAGTTGCACCCATAGTATGTAGTGTTTGAAACAGGAACTGCAGAATGAAAACAGAATGTGATAAGCCAAATTCAGTGTTTATAGAGAATCTGGTCATAGAGAGAATTTATATATAAATGTAAAAAATAAAGGCTCTGAGATCACCCAGCAATTACAATTACTGGTAGCGATGCAAAATTGGTTCAAACGTTTGGCCGCTAATCTGGCCCCTGAATCTAGAAATGCCAGATAAACAGTGGAATCCTATACATGTTTACTCAAACGTAAGTTCTGTTAAGTTCAGTGGAGCTTACTTTCAAGTAAATTTGAGTATAGCAGCTAGAGAATACTAAAAATTGTTCCTAGGGGCTAGATTTTCTTCAGTTGTTTACATATATTGGCTACTGTGGTGATTGTTAATTTACTAAACTTTATTTTTCTTATTTCTCCCCCCACCTCCAGATAACATTATCAAAAGAATATATAATATTTTGAAGTTTACCTGGGTTCTCTTTCTGGCAACAATAGACAGTTTTACAGCTTGGCTCAATTCGATTTCAAGAGAGCACATTGATATTTCCACTGTGCTAAGAATCGAGAGGTGCATGCTTACTAGAGAAATCAAAAAGGTAATAGGACATGCTCATATCATTTAATTGATGGCAATAAGCAGGTTTGTGAATTCTGGCCTGCCTTGGCCAAAACTGTTGTTGCTAGATATGTGTTGCACCACTGTAGGTTTTAGCAACCACGTAGTATATTCTAATTTTTTTTAAAAAAAAATGTCTTTAGAAATATAATGTATATTAACAAACACTTGCCATTTTTAGTTTGGTGGAGATTTAATCATTTTTGCTATAATTGGGAATGGAGGAAAACCTTAGTAAAATGTGAAGAATACAACACTTCTGTGGTGTAGTTCTGATTTCTGAGTTTTCAATTGCCTTTACAACGCTCATTTTTTGACATTTTGTTCTTCTCAAGTTTCCTAAAAACATCTTTGCACCAGAAAATTAGCAGACCCCACTTAAACTTCTAAATTGTCTCCCTTCTTTCTTAGGGGAATGTTCCAACTCGAGAGAGTATCCATATGTATTATCACAACCAAATAATGAAACTTTCTAGGGAATCTGGATTGGATGAAATGTATGAACCTGGACAGGCTGAGAGGACAGCAAGTCTAGAATCTGCACTTTCTCATGACAGTGAATCCAGGTATCTTCTTAAAACTGACACTAATTCGATCAATACATGTAGGGTAACATCCAATGCTATGTGAATGGAGGTTGCCTTCCCCAATCGATTTTCCATCCTCCTCCATCCACGCCCCATTCCCAAATCTACCCCAGAGGGCCCCGCAAAACTCTGGAATAGATTTTGGAGGTGCATGGTGCTACAGGTGGAGAGGAAGGAGAAATCCTATTTTACCAGTGGAAGTCTGTTCTGCTGGCAAGTGGCCACAGTTGGATATCATTCATAGAAGATAAACTTCATAAATGAAGAAATATCCAGTAGTAACATTTAGGTAAAAGTAGCTGATTAATGTTGGAATTTGCATCTGGTATTGAAACAACTTCTGTGGATATGTGACTAGGACAGTATAATCAGCTCCTGTGTTTGAGCCATTTGTTTTCCTTGTGTTAAAACGTATGAGAGCAGCAAAATCTTTCCACCTTGTGAGTGTTTTTGTTCTGATTTTCTCTCTCTAGCTACAACAATGTCACTTTAGGAGGAGGGTATTTTTCCCCTCCCAAAGCTACGGTAATTGCTGTCATGGCAGATGGTTAGCTATAATCCCTTTTTTCTATTCTAAAATGTTATACTTGATTGTACCTGAATCATTTCATTGTCTTCAAACATTATGATGGCTTTTAAACTTCAGAGTTTAGATTGAGAAAAAACAGAATTAAAAATTAGAAAGATTGTTATGGCTAATCTAGACACTGGAATGCTGGATGAAGTGGTAAATACTTGGCACTCATTTTAATCTAACACAAGTTTAGTTTAGTTTAGTTTATGAAAAACCAATGTAAACATATTGGACTACATATTTAAGTGTTCTTTTGTTTAAAATTGGCTTAGTGTACCTATAGGGGCCCACACTACAAAATTTCTAACTACCCACCTAATTAATTGACAAATTAGGAAACAAATGGAAATTAATCAAGTAACTCTATTGTTGCCCATGCTGAATGCTACTTTCTAGACAGTTTTTGTCAACCTTTGCATATGTGAAGGAACATATTTTCATCAGTATCCATGAGACTGCAATATTCTGTTCCCTTAAAGTAAACATCCTACAATTCTGGTAAAGTGGTGTAAAGCTCTTATTTCTTGCCTCATTATTGCATCAGATTTGCAAGTCCTTGGTGTATAACTGTCTCAAAAACATTCTGTCAGAACAATCTTTTTTCAATTGATTACACATATTAAGACACTACTTTCCTTTATCTCAAATTCTTTTTTCACTAAAGTTTGCTGTAAAATGCATCACACTTGGCATCTTTTATCCCACTCCCTGTTTTACCTGGTAATTGACTGTTTACATTTACTCAATTGTTGGCTCCATAATGGGGATGGAGTTTGCTGCCGATCCGCTTGTATTCCGATAGTCCGTCGTTCGATCCTGATCCGCCCTTCTTTTATTCCCGCTTGCTTTGGCACTTGCCAATTCGATCTGCTGTTTGTTTTTTGGTTGTGAAAAAAATTGCGTAATTTCATTGTAATTGCCTATGTAAATTATCACAATGTTCCACGTGATTTATTTTTTCCTATTTATCACACCTACTCACTGTTACAAATGCATCAAATAACGAAGATATTTACGTAAAATTTGGGGGGGGGGTTAAATCCGTGCTGATTACAGCTGCAGCCCACTGCAAGAAATCAGTGCTGATACAAAAAGATAGCCAACTGTCAGATTCAGTTGGAACTAACTCCAATTTAGCAAATATTCTCTCCCATCCCTACTCCATAATCATAACTGATTAACCATCAGAATATGTGCATGGGCACATATTTCCATTATCCTATTGTATTGATAAATGATAGGAGATAAGGACTTTTACAGTCATCATACTTATAGTGAGAAACTGCACATTAATTTAAATACCTTTGAAAATAAGGAAACCTTTTTTAAGTACTTGAACATGTTACCATGGCATAAAGTAAAACAGCTTGCATTTTGTTTAATTAAAAAATGTATGTCTGCTAACATATACAATCTAGATTTCTGCTGAAAGCAGATTAGTTCATAAATTGTAGGCCTTACAAATTGTATGGGAAGAAGTTAGCTTTACATTTATATTTTTTTTAAAAATCCAAACCAGCCATTTTTAATATAATGGAAACTGCAATTAATTAGGTTTAGGGTGTCAGACAAAAGGCAAAGGCAGACCTTTCCTAAAACTTCCTTATCCTTTGTGTCCAGGAAGCATCTGAGAGTCTGACAGTGCAAGCCTAAGCAAGTTTACTCAGGAATAAGTTCCTTTGAGTTCGGGATGGAATTTTCAGAAAACTTTGATATCAAGCTTTTCCCCATGGATTTTTCTAATTCCCGGGTCACATGTTGATCTTAATGAGAAGTGAGCTCCGCTAAAAATGTGAACCATTCTCACATATTATATGCATTATTATACACATTATGGTACATATGATGTTATATGCCCATACTGCATATTCCAGGTTTCCTAAAATAACCAGCACATAAGCAAATCAATACCACAATTGCATATAATTATATAAAAATACTTCCTCCGTTCCCCTTTTGAGCTCTGTGGGTTTTTCTCCCTAGTAAATATATTTATGATTTCAACTTTATCTGCAAGATGTGATGGCACAGGCTGAAGACTGCGCTGTTGGAGGGGAGGGAGGCAGATAATCCAACCAAACCAAACTGACTTTCCTTCTTATTTTGACCACTGCCATCAAGTGAACATCTTTTTTCCCTTTGTCTGCCTCAACTAAACAGCTGCTTAACCTTTTGAACTTTAATTAGTTCAACCTACTCCCTGTACTGGGGAGAGTGGTATGGCACTTAGAGGTGAGGTGCATAACAAGGCCTCAGATAATTTTTCCCCACAACAAAGTATGTTTTTACTTACGGTTTTGGTTAGGCAACAAGTTAAATTGTTTTTGAGATAATTTGGATGGGGGGAACTAACATTACAGTTAGAACAGTTATACATAAGAGCAAACTAAAAATAGAGATCAATGCATTCAGTTTCTACCTATTCTAGACTGTTTCCCTAATCAAGCCAATACTTACCAATTTGCATCCCTCAGTTCAGTTTTCAAGTCCCTTTGTTATCTTCTCCTGGCTCCATTCTTCTACAGAGCCCAACTATACCTTCTTAAAGTGTTTCATCCCTTTCCCTCTCTTACAGCTCTTCAACTCTTCCCCGTCCTATATTCTAACTCAACTTATATGCAATATTTTTACTCCCCCAGCCTTTTAGCCTATCAGAAGGGGAAGTAGATTCCTGGTTAAGTTTCTGTTTTACCCTTAATTATCAGGTTTCATGCTGAATCCTACTGTGCCTAACTTCCTGAGCAAAACATCCCTTTGTACATTCACTTCATGTGAGTGTTTGACATATCTATGCAGGAGAGCCTTTAAAGCAAAAGCAACCATTTTACAACCCAATTTTTTCAACCAAAAACAAGCATAAAATGGCTGAAAGCCCTATACTTTACACCATAGTTTTCCATTTACCTACTATTGATTCTGTGTGATTATCAAAACATTGTTCTGAATAATGACCAGTGTATTCTGGTAGCTCATTATCTCTCCTCAAAACCTTTTGTCTGTGTGTCTTTGTATAGTGCATGGCTAACCTGCATGTTTACTACTGAGCCACTTCAATATGCTGTTGGTATTTAACACTGTCTTTGTCACTGTTTGCACTGCTAGCTGCTGCACTGAAGCAACCACGCTGTTGTTATCAAGGCAGTCTACCCTTGATGATTTAGATGGACCAGATCCTATTCCTAAAACAAGTGAGCGTGCGCGACCTAGGCTTCGTAAAATGTACAGCATGGATATGTCCTCCTCATCTGCTGACAGTGGCAGTATAGTGTCAAGGTGCTTACCCATGCATGCTTTGTTCATTCATTTACCCTGACCATTGTAAATTTTGGCAATGTGAAAGTTTGCAAGTGTGGTGTGTCTGTGTTTGTATGCAAGTGTGCATGAGTAGAGTTACTTGAAAAGAAGCATAGTAGTAGAAATGTCTATCTCTTGTTTAGACACATACCAATATTTCTGCATTTGGGACTTTCGCTGTTTAATTCTTATACTTTTGGTCTCATGTTTCTAAATTAGGTGCCTATTCATTTAATTAATTCATTCATTCATTTTAACTGAGAACTTGGAATGCTGCCTTCAGATCCTGGTTAAAACAGAAACCTGGTTAGCCTTACTCACAGCAGCTAATATCATTGCTGACCCCGCCCCACAAAAAACCATAACTATGATTAAGGCTGAAGGTGAGCAATTAATTATCAAGAGAAGGAGGAGTGGAAAAGGTAAAACACGCAACCTGATTGCCTGCTCCAGTCTCTTAACTGTGGTTGAGTGTGACTTCACTGGTATAATATTGAAGTCCCATAATAGAACAAAACTTGAACACATCACTGTTTTGTTTGTGAAAAAAAAAATTAACAAAAACATTGTTCCCCCTGTTCTTGACAGTGAGGCTACCCAAATCACCATGCTGTATTCTCGTCAGGGGACAGCAGAAACTATTGAAGAGGTTGAGGGGGAGGAGCACGAAGAAGAAGGGGTAGATACTCCATCAAGACAACAGCATGACATGGAAGATTTTTGTATAGATTCTGAAGGAGCTGCATATACTTCTGATACAGATATGCCATCTTATTCTGCTTTGGATGGCATTGCTGAACCACCTCCTTCATACAGCAAAGCTGTGAGCCTAGAACTTTTTCCTTTAGATGACTCCCAAGATGACTTTTCTGACAAAAACCATATGATGGTGAGCCCAGATGAAAATCAGTCTGACAAACCAGAAGATTCTATACTCCCTCCTTTGACACATGAGCTAACTGCAAGTGAACTACTTCTAAACAAGTAAGAATCATAAAATAATTTTCCCATAGGCATATAAAATTATGTAAATTAAATGTGTTATGAAAATTATATTGTCATGATGCTCAGCTGTTTAAATTGGTACATGAATTGCAGCAAACTCATTGATGACCAGATCAACCTTATTACATTAGTTTTATACAGTTTGATGGAATGTATTTCATTTATGACACTTGTACCCTGCCTTTCTTCCAGAGGATTGCAGTGACAGGCATGGAGTACCCAGTAATCTCCTATCAAGGCACTGGCCACACCTAGAGCTTCTTAGCTTCAGCTATATAACCGCATAATGTGCTTATAGATCATGAAACTTTGGATAAAGTTTCCTTTACTATTCACAAATGTAGGACTGAATAAGACTAAGTTGCAATGGGATGCAATGGGCACTGAACAAAACTTTCAGGGATTTGCTATGATTATTTGGGGGGTATTTACAAATCACAAAATTCTTACATGAAAGGCATAGTGACAGTCTTCCACATGCATGTTTCATGTATACATGGTTCATACCAATAGCAATTTTCCAGGACAAATCCACACCCTACCACACAGATTGCATTTTTTTTAAAAGCTTTATTTAAACTCTTAAATATACAGATATTGTAACATGGGAAAAGGCCCAGATGTGGAACCTGATGCCTCAAAATATTTGGGTGGGATTCTAAAACTTACTTTAAGTGTATCCAAGGATTTTTCTGCACCTGAATTTGTTTTTGTTTTCTTTGAGCAGCAGACCCCATCCCCTAATGAGGAATAACAAATTCTTTTGAAATAAATTTTAGGTGGCTTGCCTTATGGTAGGGTGGGGATGTTTTACAGCCCGAGGACCACACTCCCTTCTGGGCAACCTTCCAAAGACTCCATGCAAGTGATGGGCAGGGCCAGAGGCAAAAGTGGGTGGAGCAATTAATGTAAATTTTAACTTTGTATAGTTGGCTAGTCTCTGCACAAACTTACACACCCCTTTCTATCCTTCATTTAGAGAAAAACATTGTCAGAGTTCAAGGACACATTCCAACCAGGCAAAGACATTAGGGGTGCGAAGCAGAGCCAGGGAGGGATTTGGCCTGAGGAGACTTCTGAGGACTAGATAAGACAGAGAGACCTGGAGGGCTGTATTCAACCCCCGGGCCTGATGTTCCTCACACCTGTCAGGTGGCATGAACTGGATATTGAAAACTTATTTACATGGTTCTTTAGGTCATGCACTGTTAAACAGAAATATCTTTTTGTTGTAACTTACAGACTATTCTGCAGTATTTAAAATATTGACATGTCAAATTATGTGATTTAACTTTGTCCCCACAGAATGTTTCATGATGAGGAACTGGATGAGTCAGAAAAATTCTATTCTGGTCAACCTCGTTTTTTGCTGCTTGTTTATGCTCTATATAATACACTTGTGGCGCGTTCAGAAATCGTGTGTTATTTTGTAATTATTCTTAATCACATGATCTCTGCCTCAGTGATTACCCTTGTGCTTCCTATTCTTATATTCCTTTGGGCCATGCTCTCCATTCCGAGGCCTAGCAAACGGTTTTGGATGACAGCTATAGTCTACACTGAGGTATGCTGACATTCTGCTTATTACTGTTGGAAACAGCTTGTTGTGCTCTTCTTATATTTTAATAATTTGTCATTTTTATGAAATGTCTGGAATATTATCAGGTTTTTTGTGATTGAAATGAGGCTGCCTTTAACCTTTATCTTTTCTCCTTTTTTGCACAGGTAACTATTGTTATAAAATATTTTTTCCAGTTTGGCTTCTTTCCTTGGAATAAACACTTAGAGCTCAGTAAGAATAAGCCTATGTTTGCTCCCAATATTATTGGTGTTGAGAAGAAAGAGGGTTATGTTCACTATGACCTTGTACAGCTACTTGCCTTGTTTTTCCATCGATCCATTTTAAAGGTATTTTGGAATTAAAATATGTATTATATTGTTTTTAATCTTTGTTTTTTATCATCTTTATTTTTGTTGTTACTATTATTAAAACTATTTTTAAATAATTTTGTATATTAGATTTTTACATACTGACCTTCCAACTTATCTGAATTGCTGTTTCCATATTATAAATATTGAGATTAAGATTCATGGAGATTTGAGCAAATTATCAGACTATATGAAAAGGTTCTACTGCAAAATCAGATCAGAATATGATTAGTTAGCTGATCTAACTCCTGATTTAAAGTTATAGGCATTCATTCCAATATCCTTGCAGTCTTTTATGAACAGACATCTCCATAGGAGCATCGGTTTCTGCCCTTAAAATATATTGAAACTGCCAAGTCTTTAAAGTTTAGTCTCAGCTGACCTGGGCTTGGTCGTAAAACCTGTTTACAATGCTACTGCATGCCCTTTCAACCATAACCAGATCCACATATTAGGGCTGTGATACCCATGAAGGCTGGAACCAAATCAGTTCCTATTAGAAATTAAGCAATGAACCAGTACATTCATAGTTAAAATGGAGTATTCCAGTAGCTATATTCCTGACACATGGCCCACAAGAGGTTAGGTGACTTGAAGATAAAAATGTATACCAAGGGGCTTGTGTATCCTATAAAGAGAAGGAATTCCAACAATAACCAATTTTAAAATACAATAAATATAACATTTAAATGTGACAATTACCTAACTGTTTCTTTTAGTGTCATGGATTGTGGGATGAAGATGATGGAGGAGAAAATTGCAGTAGTAAAGGTGACTCTGATGATGAGTCAGCTGAGTCAGATAGGAGAGGTTCTGCTGATTCTTTGACATCAGTCAATTTGGCAGCATCTGTTGAATCCATACATGTCCATTTCCCAGAGCAGCAGACTGCCATCCGTAGGAAAAGTTCAAGCAGTGGCTCACAACTTTCTCACAGATCCAGCTTCTCCTCACACCGTTCAAAGAGAGGTATGTGGGTGGTCCACCACCACGACTGAAACTGAATGTGGAGTCATGAGTTGTACTTGCCTTAGCATTGATTTCTGATTATCCAGTAAATTAATTTTAGTGTTATTGTATTACTAATTACCTCACGTTTGAGATGGAAAGTTGTACCCCTAAATGAGCCTGCCTGGGAACTTCATTTCACTTCAAAGGCCTTCCCTGAATCCTCCCTCTGTCTGATATGTGATGAATGGACAGAAGAGATATGGTCTCTTCAGTTATGGTGCCCAAAATTCTGAAAAAGGTCTTCAGCATAAGGGAGAGGGCTTTTTTGTTTGGCAACAAATAATCTGGTTTCTTTGGGAGTGATGATAACTTATAGCTCAATCCTAACAATGTCTACTCATAAGTAAGTCCTGTTGAATTCAGTAGGGTTAGGGCTATAACCTAAGTCAAGTTGAACCAAGTTGCAAAGGTTAAGTTTCTGAAATAATGAGAAGCCATGGTTTCCACTATGTGAACAAGCTGCAGCAAGCCTCAAGCACCCACATTTGCACTCACAAACTCTACTCTTCTGTGCTCCAGAGGAAAAAATCAAAAACTTTCACTTCTGATTTTAAACCAGACGCAGTTCTTTGTGATGGTTAGTGAAACAAGCCAGTCAAAGAGTAGCTTTAGATACTACTTGTTTTTGGCAACCATAGTTTAAACATACCGCAATTCCCCAAGTGGACTGTGGTTTATTTCAAATCAGAAGTGAAAATGTTTGATCTCTGCCTTGCAAGTGTCAAGAAGAAGGAGGGGGAGAGAGGTTTCATGTTAATATCTGAACGTGGCCAAAACTCTTTGATTTGATTAATCTTTACAGTCAAGCTAAACTTTTGTTTTAAGACTGATGTGACAAAATGCAATTTCTTTCCCCAACTCAGGAAGTACCAGCACACGGAACAGCAGTCAAAAAGGAAGCAGCGTGGTGAGCATAAAACGAAAATCAAGGAAAGAACTTCTCATGGACAAGCTACGAGAACAACTTGTCATAGCTAAAGCATTTACCATTAAAAAGTGAGCAATTAAAGCTTTTACCCAGTTTTAAATGAAAGGAGGAATCAATTTTGCAATGTTCTGGTAGGATTTTTGGGATAATGCATTTCCATAAAAGGTTTAGAAACAAAGCTCTGTGTAGCAGTGTTAACCATTGCACTGGGGCTGGAGGGCCTTTTTGATGATGAGGAGGAGGAGAAGGAGGAGGATTATAATGATAATAATATTTCTATTCCCACCTATTCCAGAAGGAGCCCAGGGCTGCAAACAAGAGACAAAACTAAAAACATCTTAACTATCCTAAAAACATATATATATTTTTTAAAAAACTTTAAAAATATCTTAAAAAGCAATTCCAACACAGACTCCGACTGGTATAAGGTCTCTACATAAAATTCTTGTTGAAAGATGAAGATCTTAAGTACGCACCGAAAAGATAACTGAGATGGCACATGTCTAATATTTAAGGAGAATGAAGGGTAGGTGCCACAGAACGAAAAGTCCGCTTCCTATGTTGTGTGGAACGGACCTCCTGATAAGACGGTATCTGCAGGAGGCCCTCATATGCAGAACGCAGCGTTCGACTGAGTATATAAGGGCTAAGATGATCTTTCAGGTATCCTGGTCCCAAGCTGTATAGGGCTTTATATACCAAAACCAGCACCTTTTCCTTTCCGGAAACCGACACAGCTGTCTCACCAGCAAAAGCTGGCAAAAGGCACTTCTAGTTACTGAGGTCACCTGAGCATCTAATGACAAAGATGTTACAGAGAGATAGAGCTGGGTACTGCTGACACCTTGCCACAAATCTCCTGATGACCACTCCCAAGGGCTTCATATAGATGTTAAACAGCATCGGGGACAAGATGGTATCCTACGGTACCTGACAGCATAACTGCCAGTGGGCTGAAAATCAATTTCCTAATACTTTTCTCTGAAGCTGACCCCGGAGATAGGATTGGAACCACTGTAAAACAGTGCCTCCAATATCCATCTCACCAAGTTGGCTCAGAAGGATACCATGGTCAATGGTATCAAAAGCTACTGAGAGATCAAGTAAGAAAAATAGGGTCTCACTCCCCACCCCTTTCCTGATAAAGGTCACCACCTCTTTCAGGGCTGCGACCACTTCCTCCCACAAGGACACATTGACCACACCATGGATCCACTCAGTCATACCCGCTTGGCAAGCTTTAATAAGCCAAGAAAGGCAAAGGTCAAGAGGATACATTGCTGGACACATTGTTGCAAGCACCTTGTCCACGTCATCAGGCTATATCAGTCTATGTCTCTGTTCATATCCTTCCACGTACTTTTTTGCTTGCCCTAAATATTCTAGAATAATCATTGGCTTTCTCTTCACTTGGGGGTGGGCAAGAGGGCAACGCAAGTCAGACCTTCAAACTCACCTGGTTGCATTCCATCTCATATATGGGGCTAATAAGAGGTGAAGGGGTCATCATGGGCCCATCATCTGGCTTCATACATTATGTTGTGATTATTAAGCAAATGAATAAGTTTTTTGTGGGGGGTAGTTAAATGAAAGTTCATAGTTCTTTACATAAAGTTATTTGTAAGTAAAACTGTCTTTTCTGTTATTTCAGGATACTTCAAGTATATGTGCCTATCAAACAGTTTTTCTACAATCTTATCCACCCAGAGTACAGTGCTGTGACAGATGTTTATGTCCTAATGTTCCTTGCTGATACTGTGGACTTCATTATCATTGTGTTTGGATTTGGGGCTTTTGGGGTACGTTAAAAGTCTGATGTGTTTGAATGAATCCGCCATAAATATCTACTGTATCTCCTATGGCAAATGCTCCCTATCCCTTACTGCCCCTGTTTTTCTTTCCAGAAACACTCTGCAGGAGCAGATATTACCTCATCATTATCAGAGGATCAAGTGCCAAGTGCGTTCTTAGTGATGGTGCTAATTCAGTTTGGAACCATGGTAGTAGATCGGGCATTGTATCTGAGAAAGACTGTCATGGGAAAAGTCATCTTCCAGGTCATCCTTGTTTTTGGTATACACTTTTGGATGTTCTTTATCTTGCCTGGAGTGACAGACAGGTAAATGTTGGTGGGTTGGGTTTTTTTGTAAATATGCTTTTAATTTAGCAGTGTTACCACTACTGCCTTAAAAAGGTGATCAAACCATGTACAAAGAGGAAAGATTTGCTTCTTGTGATCTCAATTTAAGTGTCAACTGTGGTTGAACGGAACAAAAAAATGAAAACTGAAGTTACATGTAACAAGAGGAATGGGCAGGTCATGTCTTATTTGGGTCATACAGGAGGAATTTTGTAACATTCTCTTTTTTTGAAAATAGAGGAAATTTTCTATTAGACATAAACCAAAAGTGGGCTCATTACATGCTTGTATGGCTCGCTTTTTATAAGAAACCTTGTTGTCCATCAATGTGTGTTAAATTTAGAATGCAAGAGTGGGTACTTGATAGCTTGCAACAGTTCATACTTATTGTGTGAAGTGATCATAAGTTTGTATTCTTGCTTAAGAACAGGAGAATCAAAGTTTATTCTGTTCAACATTCTTTGCAAAAATTCTAGCAGGTGCTGGGGGGAACACTGGAAGTTGGCCAGTGGTCCACCAATGGACGCACTCTACCTTCTGTCCACATCTACCATGGACTTCAAGAAAGATTTGTCAACCAAAAGTACTAATGGGATCTGCTTAAGATTCTGTGATTATACAGCCACAAGAGTGGCTATATACTATAGCCACCATGGATTCTTCACATTCTGCCATGTTAAATTGAAAATACCCCCATGCCATTATGCTGTTTTCCATAAGCTCATTTCAAAACAAAATCTTACAAAACATAGTCCTGAACTCAGAAATTATTCCTTAACAACACTCTAAGTTTTCATAGTGATACACAAAACACTCAGAGTGTTCAAAGTGTAAAACAAAAGAAAAAACCCTTTTTGGACTTTTTTCTGTCAGTGGTCTCATAATTTGTTGAAATTAATTAAAAATTAGTCATATTCACAGAGTACCTGTAATCCTATTATTGACCTTACCTCATACTCTGACCTTCACCTTCTGCAGCTTAAAAGTTAAAAAAAATGCATGGCTAATTTTTAATTAATTTAAGAAAATTAACATTGGGGTCTATGATAGGACAGACATGCTCAGTAAGAACCAACTGTCAGTGTTCTAAAAGCCAGACTAACAGTTTACTACCACTCACCATATGCTCAGAGGCTCATGTTACCAAATTCTTCCAGCTACACAGGAAGTGGATTGGGCTGTGAAAGACCAACCCAAATTGTGTTTGCATGGATGGGTTCCTTGTTGCTCATCTGCTTTGCCCACTGGCCTGTGTGTTGTTGTTGTTTAATGCCAGATCGGTACACAATAAGACCACACTCATCCATGATTTGATCATGGATGAGGGTGCCCTTTTGGCGTGCATTACTGAGACCTGGGTGAGTGAGATGGAGGAGTTGATCTGACCCAGCTTTGTGCACCTGGATATTCAGTGCAACAGCAGCACAGGCTGCAGGGATGGGGGAGGGGATGCTGTGGTCTGCAGAACTTCCATCTCCAGGAAACCACTCTGTCTGGGAGCTGGCTGTGAGGGCCTGCACTTGGTGTCAGGCCAATGAGACTGTAAACTAGGCTTGCTACTGATGTACCATCCATCCTGCTGCCCAGATGTTTCTCTGACCGAGCTGGTGGAGGCCATCTCAGATATGGTATTGGAGGAGGCCAGAATGATAGTCCTGGATCCTACCTCCAAGGTCGTTTTCAGAGAATAGCATTGGGCGATTGTCTTTTGGCTCCCTGGCAGTTGTGCTGTGGTGTGTCAAAGGGTACCATTTTGTTCCCAATGCCATTTAACATCTATACAAAGCCGTTGGGAGTGGTCATCAAATGATTTGGGGTGAGGTGTCAACAGTATGCTGATGATACCCAGCTCTATTTCTCCTGTGCATGGAAAAGATTGTCTCAGCTGGGTAGTTAGCTCCACCTAGCGGTTGAAGGCAGAAGAGCACTGTTGAATTTTACAGGAACTTCCTGCTTTGCGTAGCTCCTTGCTCCAGTTCTCTTCTGCCTTCCAAGAGCAGTTGATCTCTCTGCTCTGTGGTTCAGGCCTGTATAGGTTGTGTTTGTGTTTTTCTTCCCCAAGTTGTTCTGTTTTTCCTTCTACTCTTGACCCTGCTTCTCACTGTCTCCCTTCTTTGTTCCTACAAAAATAAGTTGTCATTGTTCTCCCGTTCCTGGAGAACCTTACCAAGGCGTGAAGCCATCCAAGAAAGGGGCACACACCCCTTCCCTCAGGACCGGCTCATTTAACACTGCTTGCTAGAGAATGCCCCCCCGCTAGCCTCGCTACTTTGCCAGCCTTATTGGGTCCTCAGTGGCAAGTGCCCTAGCGGCCTCAATGCCCTTTCTCCGCACTTACAGCACAACACCCAAGAGAACCGATCTCCCTAAACTCCACCATCAGCATTTGTATTCTCGCCCATGGAGGGCTACTGTGAGGTGCTCCAGCCTCACTGAGATCACCTGTTACCCTCCCCCCCAACAACACCAATGTGGAGGCTTAGCCATTATCGTGGCTCCCAGCCCTTGTAAGCCCCACAGCGCAGTTGTCCCCATGGGGAAAGCAACCCACAAAACAGAAAATCCAGAGAAGAGGCCAAAGCCACCTCCGCCCAGACCAAGCACAGTGCCACCGCCATTACCAAGGCAGGCCTTAGGACCTTTGTTTACTATGTATGTTCAGGCAGAGGCAGCCATGGCCCACCCCTCTACCAGCAGGCAAGTAGTGGCTGAGGCACATAGATTGGCAGGCAAGGCGGCTCCAGAGGGCGTGGCACTCAAGGATAGCAGGTGAGTCAGGCAGAACAGGCAAGGTCCTGATAACCAAATGGGAGATGCGGGGAAGGACTCTCACAGCGCCTCTTACAGGACACAGAGGAAGAATGCATTCAACCTCACCCTGTTTTAGATTCCATTTTCTCTGCAAGATCCTCTCCTGACGAATTCACAGGTTTTTTTTAGGCACCTGCATCTCACCAAGCCTTGCAAGAGACTGGGGGGGGGAGATCCCAATCCCCCTCTCTACTCCCCATGCCCACCAGCTGCAGGGGGGGGTGCATCAACCCTGTTGTTTTCATGTTCAGCCTCTTCAGTTACAACTGTCAGCTCATATACTGCAACAATTAAAGGAACAACTGAGGGACTCTCTCTTAATGGATCTATCCAGAGATTTATCAGCCCCTTCAACTTCAATACAGCACCTCCCACAGGATGCATCTAGGATGCAAGTGGTGCAGGGATCTTCCACAGCCTGCTCATCAAACACACGGCCTCCTCCAACCCACACTTCACCTGGCCCTTACGCCACCACCCCAGGTAGACATCCTCCACCTGCAGAGGATACATCTGTAGACCCAGACAATAAACTAATTGTACTGGACAAAGAAGAGTGGAGTGGGGACTCAGAATCTGAAGAGATTTCAACCAACAGGACTTTTCGGGAAGCTCACTTTCTCCCACTCCTGTGCAAGGCAATGGAAGCCCTCAGTCTAAACTCCCCGGAAGATCCTCCAGCTCCTTCATCATCTAGGGTTTCAGCAGCATGTCCAGACCTGAAACCTAAGTCAAGGGTGCTGAAACTTCCATCACTGCTACCCAAAGTGATCAAATCCAAGTTTGATGTCCCATTGCAATTCAATATGTTGGTGCCAACCGCTAACAAATATTATACACTGGAGCAACACATCATGGACCAGCTGAAAGTCCCGCTGGTAGACGCTCCCATAGTCTATTTACTAAATCCATCCTTGAACCCAAAGGACTCAGATGCTCACCTCAAGGACATGACAGAATGTAAAATGGACAAGGGCCTCTGAACGATCCATTAGGCTAGTGTGCTTTCCATCCAGGCCTCTTCAGTCTTTACAAGAGCTTCTCTTCTATGGCTGGAGGACCTGCTAGACAGTCCACAACAGGATCCGGCCAGAACCTGCAAGTCTCTATTAAAAATTTCTTGGATGATGACGTTTATGGCAGATGCATCCATGGATGCCTGTCCCATTCAGAGCGGGAGCCACGAGACTGAGACGCAGGTACAAGTAATTCTTGTTTTATTAAAGTAATGGATACATCGAAAGCAGAGCGCTTCATATTCCCAGCTCACTTCAATTCCCCAACTAAACTCTACACATGCTCTGCAACATATGAAGGAAGTTGACTCAGCGCCCAAATCCAGGAGCTGCAGTCTTAAATAGGAAAGGTCTTAGATCGCAATATCTGGCTCCTGCGCACGCTCTCCCTCTGCCTGGTCCTTTTCTCACAGCATCAAAAGCGAGGTGAAGGGGGCGTGCCTCCAGCAGTTCGTCCGAAAGAATTGGTTCCTTGGCGACAACCTCGAGGTCAGGGGGTGGAGAAGCGTCTGAAGCATCCCCAAAACTGCTTGGTAAGGGGGGGTTACCACACGCTCCGAAGCATTGCCCAACGGCTCTACTGGCATGTCTGGGAACTCCGCGTTGTCCTCTTCAGAGGCAGTGTCGTTCGTGGGAACTGGCACGACATCAAACTCATTCCCTTCCCCAAGGTCTTGAGAAGATTCACAACTACTGGCTCCTCCGTGCCTTCTAACTGCTGAGGAACCTGAAACTCATGCCTTTCCCCTCCCTGGGCCTCGTGAGAGAGCTGGGGCTCAACAATGCCATGCAGTTTTCAGCAAGGTCATTAGCAGAGGGTGTTTTCACTTGAAGTACCCTCTGATTGCACCACTGGGAAGCTGATACCACAGCCCGCTCT